>NC_141767.1:29659466-30026966 GCF_051362555.1 Lingula anatina
TCAAAAAGTTCAATATCCGATATTCAGTGGTGAAAATAAAATGTGAAATACTCCAAAATTAGCACAGATACGCCATAGTTACTATTGAACTTGAATAGGAAATCGTATACTGGTAACCTGACTGTGACCTTGAAATTGACCTTTGACCTACTTTCCATGATGAACTGCACTTTGCAAATTTTTTTATCTTTATATCTCCAAAACTGGCAAAGATTCGCCCATAGGTACTATTGAACTTGAATAGGAAGTCATATACTGGCAATTTACTGTGATCCTGAAATTGACCTTTGACCTAATTTTCACCATGAACTAAACTTTGCAAATTTACCAGACCTTATATCTCTAAAACTATCAGAGATACGCCCATAGTTCCTGTTGAACTTGAGTAGGAAATCATATACTGGCAATCTTACTGTGACCTTGAAATTGACCTTTGACCTACTTTTCACCATGAATTGAACCTTGCAAATTTTGTCACCCTTATATCTCGGGAAAACTGACAGAGGTAGGCCCATAGTTGCTATTGAACTTAAGTAGGAAAGCATATACTGGCAATCTAACTGTGGTCTTGAAATTGACCTTTTTATGATGAACTGTACTTTGCATGTTTTCTGGCCTTTATATCTCCAAAATTGGCAAAGAAATGCCCATAGTTACTATTGAACTTGAATAGGAAGTGTTATACTGTGACCTTGAAATTGACCTTTGACCTTTTTCATCATGAACTAAACTTTGCATATTTTCTTGCCCCTCATATCCTCAAAACTAGCAGAGATATGCCCAGTGTTGCCCCTTGGTTTTCTTTTTTATCAGCAAATATGCAACGCTGATAATACATTTCGAGGAAAACCAATAGGTCTTTTGTCTAGAAAATCACAGGAATGATCAATGTGAGGAAAATACAGGTCAGTTCGAAAATTGATAGGACCATTTTTACAGTTATATATATATACTGAACAAAAATATAAACGCAAGAAACTAAAATGGTCAGTTGAAATGGATAATCATGAAATATGCCCAGGTTGATGGTTTATTTGTGAACTGATGGATTTATTTTGATCAATTATAGTGGTCTGGTTTCACTTGGCTGCTCCCCGTGAGTATACTCAAAGGTTCAGTTTTTACACCCATAAGACTAATGGAGCATGACGGAGTAGAGGTCAATCTGCAAGACCAATACACATACTCTCACTACCGTCTGGGCAATAAAAGGACACACCAAAATGTGTATTTCTGCCACTTGTCAACATGCCACAGATGTCTGGAACCATGAAGGAGCATGCCATCAGCATGCTCAATGCTGGCTTGTCAGTAACAGAATTTGCAGCATGCCTGAATGTGCATCATTCCACTGTCAGCCGTCTGGGAACATGCTTCAGAGACACTGGTAGAGAGACACCATGTCGCCCAACAAACACCTGTGGAACATTGTTCTGGATCAGAGTTTTCAGCCATCATGTTCCAGCTCTCGAGAATGTTCGCCAACTGGGAGTAGCACTCCAGGAGGAATGGGATAATATCCCTTAGGCCTCTATTGACAACATAGTGATGTCCATGCGCCGCTGGTGTACTGCTCTGCACAAATTTAATGGTGTCTGTGAATTCAGGATGTTGACCCCCATGGTGTATTTGATGCCCTAACTCTTGGACTATGCATTTAAACTTCCCCTAATGCTCTCAAAGTGATGTCTATTTGTCGAGAAAAATATGCTGTTATTTTTGACTATATACTCTAGTTCCATATATGAAAATAAATTACATATTCTTTAGTGCGTTTATATATTTATATATATATATTGATTGCTTTTTTTTTTTTTTTTTTTTTTTTTTTTTTTGCATATTTTGAGAATTCTAGTTTATTGCATTTTATAGAGATTGTCAAGCACAAGACTGTTAGTGGTGTCCCTTTTTTATTTCGGTTTTCCATACGAATGAGCTTACTCCAGCTGATGGTACAATATCCAGAGGCGGTATCGCCTCTCTGATCCTCTAGTTTCATGCGTTATTATCAGTTATATACGGGACCAACTGACATGTATAATTTTTTAAAATTTATTAATAATGAACTTTTTCCAAGTCATTTTTTTTCAAAAAGCGTAAAAACCACTTGTCTTTCCTCTATGCAGGATGTTTTTATATCATATAACCTGCTGCTTGTTCAGCGAGGTTACACAATGAAAGTGGTTGTTGATTGAAAAATCAAATAAATAGTTCACTTAGTGCAGGCAAAACTTGTCCTTTGCTTGCGTTATAATGCTCAACCTTGAATACCTTTTGAAAAACCCTTGTTAATTCCCTACACCCCAACATGGCAAACTCACTGAAAGTGGTAGATTGCCATAGATCCCACTTAAAAAAAGTTCTAAATAGTCTAATACAATACTTCTCATTGATAATCATGCTATAGTATTTTAGTGGGAATCGCCTCAATTTATTATAAACAGCAGACGGCACAGCTTTGTTACTTTAAATTAAGTACCCTTTACAGTGGACGGCGTCCCTTCTGCGTCCCTTCTACAATCAATAATGTGGTCAAGAATCTCAATTGTCGCCAAAGCAATTAAATCATGTCTCAGTGTAAATACTTCTTCGTCCCTCGTGCCTTCTTTGAACGACCGAATGTAGGTTTTACTGGTAAAACAGCGAGCGACCTGAGCGTCCATTGAGCTACCCGCCTGCCTCCCCTGTGCGTCCCCTGCACAACCTACGGTGTTCAAGTGTTCATTACGAACCCTTCGTTACGTTCTCTGTACCTTCATCGACGTTTAGTAGCTGTCATTCTTAGATATTTCTGCCTCCTGCTTGACCGATAAACAATGTTTGAACGTTCTGTGTGCGATCTAAGCGATCACACTGTGTTCTTTGAGCGTCCAACGGCAACCTGGCACGTTTTATGGTCGCCGTCCAGTGTAAAGAGGGTTTTACTCCCAAGATCAATTTACAATATTGCAGATGTATTACTGACGATTTACGAAATCCCCAGACTTCGCTTCCATAGTTCAGGTTCGGTAACACATATGTATCAAAGAGAAAATGTTCAGTTTCTACATTTAAGAGAACGCCCCCCTACTGATATTTTTACTGCCAACATTGCTTCACTTCCCTGATCAGCTATGGCTTTCTGTGTGGTGAGGAACTTTCCATTGTAATTTAACGATAACTCTAGGTACGGAAAACTATTGGGTATACACTATATTTTCTTCAAAATTAAATCGAACCGACAGCCAGCTGATGTTGCTAGACGCCGATTCTTTATTAAACAAATAAACTGTATTTACATTTTTACCGTAACTACTATAACTTTACGTACATGTATATATACTATAACAGTTTTCATCAAGCCCAGAAGAAAAACAGAGTACCTGTATCCTCCCTTTTATACCACCCACGTCAATCTTCATTGGACGTGCATTGAACTAGGCCTACTACTCATGAGTGTACCTCATTACGGCATCCACCCAAACATCTCAACGTACTTCTTTTTCATCACAAAACGTGAATACATACGAAACGCGGAAAATATATTATTAATTTTGTTAATATGTAGGCTACTGTGCAGAAAACAACTCAAGACAACGCTACTAATTCAATCCCTTTCAGTCGCCCTCTCAGCCGAATATAGCTTTTTTTGTCTCCTCCATCCCCGTGTACCACAAACTTGCATAGTCCCATTCATAACAAAAGAGAAAGCAACAAAGACTATCGATTGTTCGTGATTTGGCCAAACAAGGCCGCTTTTATTATATAAACTCACTATCCTAATAATTTTTACAAAAATAACAATGTAGCAAATTGTTGCCTGCATTAAATGTTATGGCCTTAGGGATAAAATTTAAATATGAAATATTAAATAAGACTCATCATCCTAAAAATAATGATGTGACGAGTCAGCAAAAGTTATTTTCAAACAATTTTGCACAAATTTCGTTTGTGGGGTTTCAAAGAGGCCCCCACTATGCAACGGTTATCGTGACGTCCCATGGTATAAGTAGCAACATGTGCCTCAATTGGGACCACCCCTCTAGGTATTTTTCAATTCAATTCAATTTATTTCTGTACTGGTACATAGATTGTCATGACCTTGTACAATATGATATACTAATGACGATACTATACAGTTAGTGAATTACCATTTCTCTAGTTGGTATTATGTTGCCTAGCCATTTATGAATGAAAAAATAATCTTTATATAATGAACATACGTACTAGTAGTAAAATAACTCGTAAAATATTCTATCTAAGCAATGATTTAAACTTTGGTGAGATTATTAATTTACCATAAACATACTATAAACATGTTACACAAAAGGATATGTTTAAACTTAAAACCACAGTTACAAAGCTGTTTACATGGCTGTTTAAGGCCAGTTTGATGACATATATAATTACTATTAATGACAATTACATAAGACAGATAAGTAAATAAGTTACACAGATATAAATATTGTGCCATGTTCAGTCCCACTGCCGAGTCACTTCTCACAACAGTTGGACCATACACTGACATTTTAAGGGATATGCTAAGAGTTACCAAGCAGAGCAACCACTTCACTTCTTTTCTTGAATGATTTGATTATAAAGTTGGAGAGGGACACTAAAGTATCTTTGTTGGCACTGTTAAATACATGGCATAATTGACTGTCTGGTGACCTTGTATCAGCTTTTAGGATTGAGGTTTTTCTAGGTAGAATTGAGCATGTGCAGAATGCGCATGTGCGTAAATAAGCTCTGGAGATAGTTGTCGCCATAAAATCTCGTTTGACTACGCCAAACTTTTCTTTGTGGCCGCGTTTGCCTCGAGTGCAATGAACTCTTCTTAATGTAATTTATCTTATATAATGAGTTACACTCGATTGATCTAAAGTGCCAAGCACATATCTACTTATTGTATTATTATTATATCTGAAATAATACGGAAAAAATATAATCTAATAAGATATCAAGTAAAAATGCTGTCTAAGAACAGGGGCGGGTTTAAGAGGGGTGTCAGTCGGGTCCTGACCCCCCTTCAATTTTTGAAAAAAATTCACACCAATGGTCCCCACTTGAAATTGGAATTTTGACTTGCTGAATCATAGTTCTAAACAGTACCGAAAGGCACCGTTCGCCCTCTAAAATACCGAGCCCCACGCCACGGGGGCCTGTCAAAGCATCTGCGGCCTGTAAGTCCTTAAAACCGGACCCCCCTTAAAATAATCCTGGACCCGCTCCTGAAGAATATACATTGTGGCTTTTTTTTTTTTATTAAGTATTAACATCGAACACAACGCAACAGGTTACGGTATGCACCATCTCGGTTTGGTTAGATTATTGTCCCTCGCCCCCAAATAGGTTAATAAGAGAAAGATAGAAGATAAGAATCGGAGAGAGAATGACGATGCAAAATTGTTGAGTTGTAAGGTTCGATTTAATGTTCACCGATCGAGAAGTAACCAACAAGAGTCTTGGATTTCCAAACACCTTTATTCCTACTGCTTAAGTTCGGGGCCCCACCGCGTCCCTTACAGCGTTACCATGACAGCAGCTACAGTACATAAGAACTTTTCAGAATTCTCTTTTCTCAACAATTTCTTTGAAAAAAACCTTTACAGATTTTGCAAAAAGAGGAAGAACGATTATATTTCCTAGGGGATAATGTTTGGAAATAACAGGAACAAACTGTTACAGATATATTCTTGAAAGACTGCCCCTTGTGACAGGAAAAAACAAAGAAGGAAGTCATGTACAGATGTAGGTGTAAACAATTAAGAATACTTTTCGAGAATTAATTTTACTAGTATTGAATACCATGTACAAAGGAATGTGAAAACACCCTCCCTCCCCCCGTTCAGTGTAGAAAGACACAACAGGGTGGAGCTAGGTGTCATCTTCAAGACAACATTACTTGAAGAAATTCCGGAATGAATGCATAGTGAAACTTCTTTTAATTTTTTAAAAAGATTTTCCGAAAAAGAGGAAAGAAGATTATATTTCCTCAGGGGAAATGTTTTCAAATAACAGGAACAAACTAGACCGTTACAGCTTCTTGAAAGGCCGTCTATTGTGACAGGAAACAGAATAAAGTCATGTAGTTGAAAGTAATAAAAAACAAATTTCAATAATAAAATTTAGCAGTAATCACTAAGTTTGAAAATTTTTGGAACTTTATAAAGTATATTTTTATTTACTGTCATTCCTTATGTATGCCGAATTAGAATGTACATGTATACACCAGTGATAAGACTGAAAAAAACTAGGCAACTTTTTAGGAGAGAAATTGCTGAACGGTCGAGCAATGTGAGATACGCACGCAACTTTCCACGCACAGCAAACAGCATGGTACAGAAAAAAATAGCAAATAAGATAAAATAATGGGTAAAAACTGAGCTTTAGAAATGGGAATTTTCATAATTGGCCCAAAGGGATGGATTAAGACGACCAAAACCTCAGACGGGGATTTTTTTTTTTTTTTTTTTTTTTTTTTGTCTCAGCGTCTGCTGTCCCTATCACAATTGACGTTTGTTTATATAACTCTCCAATCAAGCTGTTATTACCTGACGGGATCTGTCAAAACTGAATGATTTGATTGGCACGTTGTCAATCAAATGGTGAAGGAAGTTCACTTCACATGCTCGACAACTGTAGTTATCAACTGTGTAATGATTTTGATTGACGTTTGCTTATAAAACTGTCAATCAAAGTCCTGTGCTTTTGACAGCTTCCGTCAAAATTGAATTAAACCGTATGAGTTTGATTAGCACCTGTCTATCACAACACTTGTTACCTTTAGTTAGTTCATTTAGAACTAAGTACATTTTCCATGCAGCTCTATTCAGTCTCAATTCCTACCAGTCCTGATAGGTACGTCTCGACAGATACGTCTTGACAGATAACGGGACCCGATACTTTCCCATACCTTTCAACCCATGTACCGATAAGTGCACGTGCCGATAGAATAATTAGACTAGAGTCTGCTTTTGAAAATGCTATCTAATGGTGGCACCTTATTTATTTTTAATCAATTAAAATTGTTTCTTGTAATTAAACATCAATTACCATTACCTGAGGGCCATGGGGAAGACAAAAATTTAATTCACTATGTTTTATCCTCAATAACTATTTTTTTATAAATAAATAAATAAAAAACTTCGCTTTGTTATTTATTACAAAAAGCATTATATTTACCCCCGCGACCTTGAATTTTGATACGTATTACGTACAAACATTGGCAGCGTTGCTAGCTCTCAAATGTTACTTCATTCTTCAATAAGACTTGTGCTGTGTGAAAAATAAACATACGGAGACATTTGCTCCCAAATATATACTAAGCTCCATAAAAACATGTAATTTGATCATATAAATTTTGAAAGTTCCCTTTCAGAAAATGTGGCCTTACTTTGAAATACTGGTACAGACTGAAAACATGCGTTTTTCAGGCGTCTGGACTGGTAGTTTAATTTGGTGCTTTGCAAAAGTAATCTTCTAAGAGTAGGTAGTTGTAACTGAAGTTTCGTTCGCGAAGGTAATTGAAAAATTTGGCAGTATTGTTCGTACGCTAGTTTTCTCAGCCCCCATACGAGGCTGCCATTAGGTTTTTTCCTTACCTGAGAAAGCCATTATTTACTTCTCAAAATGCATGAAACGTTCATTTTATTTAGCGTGAAGCACCCCTTTCCTGTGACTCGTACATGCAGCTTTTTATTCTCCGTTATTCGTGAAAGAAAGTCGTTATACCCGGTGATTCATGATACGTGATTTTTGACGCGCATTTTCAGTGGAATTTGAATAAAGTTTTAATTACTGCGATTTGTGAATTGATAATTTTATTTCCCGTGAATTGTGATCACCTCGCCCCCCCCCCCCTTCTCCCAATTGTACCCTCTCTAGGATGTATCCTCCTGAGGGAGGTGAGGACATTTACACCTATTCTGAGTCAGTATTAGTTTTTTTATGTTCTTTATAAAACACATCTGTTAAGTCAATCCTGGCTGTGACAGCTCTAGTTAACTAAGCTGTAATCACTCTAGGTCCTAATGAACGCTGTCACTAATTCTAACGTTCTATACAAATCGAGTAAAAAAAAAACGCATCTTGTCTTCTCTAACACAATTGGCTCAGGTGACTTTTTTGGGAGGGGGGGGGTGAAACATAGCCAAATAATTTGATATCAAACTTAATGGTTGATAAGATGTTATTATTTTTGCCATTATGATGGTAGAAACCCTAAATCACCATCCCGGGATTAGGACCCCTGGCGCCATATCAAATAACAAAAACAAGTTTAAATCGAAACTTGTGTTCAAAAAGCGGGTGACCTGTACATTATTATGTAATACAGGTGAGCATTTCGGTGAGAGGTGTTCAGGTAGGACCAAGGTCAGTAGAAGATGGAGAAGACAGAGGTTCTTGGTACGTTGCTGCAATTTCCACATGTAGGCCAAAAATTTAGCACAGAAAATGACAGGAAGCTGCCGTAGCATTGTATAGATGATATAATATAACGCTGTGTATTTTGTGTAGACAACGTTTGCCCAAATGATGACATTTTAGTCCTTATGACTGTGGGAACATTGCACTTATGTTCAATACACTCTCCATTAGAATTTCAAAATCAGTTCAAAGTTTGAATGCTTTATTTTCTGTAATTTCAGAGAAGGAACGCACTTGCCAATGAGAAAGTGAGACCTGTCTAAAGGTCTGAACAAGTCCTCGACAAGTAAGACGACTGGACAGATATCTACATTCTCTTTGTTTTATTGGCGAGTTAATTGACCTGTTTTCAAAGTATCAAAAATATGTTGTATATGAAATTAAACTTCAAACAAACAAATGCATGTTCAGTAACAAGATGTTGTACTATTGTGTCATTGCATTCCTGGAAACGATGGGACCAGGTTGGGGAGGTGAGGGTGGGAGGGTGGGCGGGGGTACAGTGTCCTTCTCTTAATTTAAGAGGTATCCCTTCTCTCTTCCAAATTAACAAATCAAAACAAGAACAAGAACAAATGAAAAGCGAAAAAATTGTACATGAAACGAAACTAGACGAAATCCAGCTAATGTATCTTCGTATCCTCGCCCCCTCCGCCTGAAAAACCCTGGCTTGGGCAGTGAAAACGTGCCTAATGTCTTTTTTTAGATCCTGTCAATTTTATACTAATTGGGCCCGTCTGCCAAATGTTTTCATTCAATATTTCTGTTATCCGGGCGCCTGGTCCTTTAATTGTGCATCTTACATATGAATGCAAAGAAGTATGTTGTCATTAAACAGTGTCCATAGGGTAGAAAATAATAGGAATGGCACAACAGTGTTTTGTTAACACATTCCCTTGTGTTCCAAAATAGCATGCTGTAAAGTTATACGAATACTGCTTCATCAAACCGTGTCGTGAATGTGATTTTCTTCGTTTATTTCAGTGGCTCCCAGCTGCTGTTTACCGGGTGATTGGATGCGTCGCCGATGAAAGACATCAAATTCATGTTGGACATCGCCTGCGCCCATGCCAAGATTGTCTCGCTTGTTGAAGTTTGTCTTGTAGTTTATTTGTAGGGTTGACATTTGATATGAAATATAATCTTTGCCTTGGATAGTAATATTCTGCATAAAATGTGTATAAAATAATTGTTGTACGCAGCAAAAATTTTTAACGAAACTTCTGATCAGAGAAAAAGAAAGAAATGAAAGGCGTCGACCCTGCATGTCGCTGGTTATATATTACAGATTTGTTTCTAAATCGTAGTACAGTACTTTATCCGCTCATATCGTTTCAAGGTATTTTATTTATTATGTATATTTATTATTGTGTCAGAAGGAAGTACCCATCAATTCTCAAACAAAAATACGGCACTTTTTAGAGTTCACTTTTTAAAAAAATAATTTTAATGCAAAAAGTATTTTGCTGAAATGATGGATAAAAAACAAAAATGATAGTTATCAATTATTATTATTATTGTTATTATTCGATTTTTAGGTAGAGTACTGCGCGAGCACTATTGATTTTCTAGTTGAAGGTAAAAATTGTCTTTGGGCAAATCTTCAGTTAGCCACTAAGCTGTGCATTTGAAGATATTTTAAATATTTATTTTGAATTAAATTGAATTGAATTGAATTGAATTCTGAGATTCCGATAAGCAAAATATCTCGACTTCATTATATGGAACTTTTGAGAGACAAACGGTTTCATACAGTGACCGTTAAGTTTGAAAAAAGAACAAGTTGTTAATTTAAAATAACTTACAAACACTGTTCTTCAAGTTATAATGCTTTGGAAATTGGTGGTATAAAAAACGATCCTTTTTTTAATTGTGGATATACGTTTGTGACGCATGTTAAGAATGAACTTACTTTGGTTTCGGTGTTTTGATATTGTGTCTGATCAGTGACAGATACACATGTATTGTGCTTGGAGGGGTCTAAAACAATGTTAAGAAAATGGAACCAGGAGAGAAATAGGGATTTTCACGAAATTACTGCGCATTCGTTATCGCAGTAGGGGAATATATGTTACCAGCGTGATAAAAATTGTCCCTTCTTGGGGCCACCAAAATTTATCAGCATTGCATGAGCTCATTTGTGTGTTGTTCGACTTTTTGCCAATATCGCAAAGCAGAAATGTAAGTGCTCCCCTGGAAAACGTCTTTGTTCATATGCATGAAAATATCTATGTAGAACTGACATTTATTATAACCTTTCCATTTTTAATTTCCAAAATTTATCATGCATTTCAAATTGATTACTTCAGCCATCGCAAAACATTGTTTGGGGGGGGGGGGGGGGGGAGGGGGAGGGCAGAGGGGTTGAAGAGTTGTCCCAAATAATTCACTGAAGTTACGTTCACCCATGTACCTTGTTCGAAGTGCATTATTAATTAATATTTCTTTGGCTGTGATTGAGGGGTGATTGAGAGAAAAAGGTCTGATTAGATGCCAGTCCTGCGCGTCTTGTTGGGGTATTTTTGCTAAGTGTTTCTTGATTACTGAGCACCGGAGACCATAGTAAGGGTGTTAGCATTTGTGTATAAATGAATTTTAGGTCACCGTTTTTCTTTCTGCGTAATCTTTTCAGTTTTGTTTGTATATTTGTCATGACTAGAATAAGCTTGGAAATTGACCATGTCTTTATGCCGTTCCTGATTCGCATATGTGCAAATTTAAGTTTTCGCTCAAAGTCGTGCCATTAACCTACCAATATTAAGGATGTAATGGAATAAGAAAAATAACGTAAAACACTCGATTCTTAAAAATGACTATCTTTGTCTACCTTTTTCTGTGCGGGAATCAGCACGACGGCATAGAACAAGGTGTGCGTGAGTGCGAGTGCACGTGAGGGGAAGTCGCCTAGATGTGAGATTATATGCATTTTGGAATTTCGATATCATTCACACCACTGAAATTGGACACTTTGCTCCTCAATGGAATTATTAACGTCAACTTTGAACATTTGACATGAAAATTTGACAAGTACGATATGATCGGCCTTTCAATTTATCTACCACTCTTGGTCAATTTTTTATATGAATTTTGTTTTGGTAAGGATTATGTCGAAATTCTCTTTTATATAAATAAAAAGAATTCGTTGTTTGAGCAGCAATTTCCAAAGTGCATGAAATCCTTCATATGTGTTAGTTAGTCTACTATCTGGTAGACTTCTTGTATTTTTTTGTAAAAGCATAATTTATAGAATTTTTTAGAAATTTGACGCTATTGTAATGGTTGCTATTAACGTAGAAAAAACGTAACTTCACGTATGTTGTTTTGTATAAAACTTCGTTGAAATTACTTGGAATTTGTTGACACAATAAATAATGAAAATAATGTACAGATATTTGTGTTGAATTCCCTTTCATTTTTCACCTTCTGTTCCCTTTAGCTCTATTCTAACTCTAGTTCTCCAGTGCACAGGTGTGTCGTCTTACCTAAAGAGCCTCTTGTATTAGATATCTTGCTTGTTTGAATTTTTTGCAAAAGGTAATTTGCTGGGACCCAGTAGCGCCAGGTTTCGAACTTGGGACTTTCTGACTCGGAGGCAAGCGCGTTACCTACTCCTCTAAGTGTTCCCACCCACCCTCCTTGGGAAGACTTTCCTCTTATAGTAACCAAAGGGAAATTTCTGTAAAGCCCTTGAAAAGTATTCAATGATTTCCAAGTACCCGGACCAGGAAACGAACCCAAACCCGAGGGGTAGCACCGAGACAAATTATTGTAGTAACCAAAGTAAACTTCTAATAAAAATCCCAATACATTAAAGAAATTTTAGAAACGTAAGCCAAGGTCGAAGCCCAACCCCAGGGTGCCGCTGAGAAACGCAACCGTCAAAGAAATAACTGAGACATTTTGTATACTTGGAAAGTCTTTATTCAGTCCCAAATAACTACGTATTAATTATATTAAAGCATTTTATTCTAAAACTACCAAGTTTAAGAACACTTAAATCACTACTTAATCACTTTGAATATCTGTAAGACATGCATGTAAGACAAAGTTATATCTCAAAGGTGTAACATATACAACAAATGTATTACATTTCACCAATAAACGGTCAACTTAACTACTCGTTTATGGTTTGTTGTTATCAATATCTACAAGCATTTAAAAAAATTCAAAACAAATTTGAGAAATTGACAGTAATTAAAGAGATATAAAGCAGTTCATCAAATGATTTATTTGATTTATTATTACAATAGCATAAAACGTGGAAAAAAGACATATCATGAAAATCGCTGTTGGGAAAATATATCAGTAAATTGTTGTAAGTTCCAAGTGATCTTTCAAAATATTCACTTTCGTCTTGAAAAAAAAATGATGATCTGGACAATCAAAAGTTTCCATATTTGTGCATATTTTATTCGCACGACAACGTAACGCCAAGTCACCACTCGTTACCTTGCTGGTACTTTCGCCCTAAAAAGTTGGAAACATCGTTATTTTGAATAGTTATAAAATAGCCATTATTATTTATGGTAAATATTTTAACCAAATATTGTTGGATAATGAACCCACCATTTGTTAATCTTTATTAACACAGAAGATTTTCCCAACACATTACATTTTTTTTATTATTGAAAAACAATGTCACGTTTCCAACCAACAATCTCCCAGGGCCGCTGATTTCATGTGCACTTTTCTCTGACGCATGCAGGACAGAAAAGTCCTATTGTTTAACTAGCGACATATCTGTGAAAACGTGTATCTAGTGAAAAATCAATCTGTGGCCCTGGTAGAGGGTAATCATTATTGTAGTACCATTTAACAAAGGCCACGGCGGCAAACTTGAAGGTCTTACTAGAATAGAGCAAGTTGAAAGGCATTACGGGCAGATATCTTTACTGAAATAAACCAAACCTGTATCTGACGACCACGCAGTCTTAGACATGCCATGTTTCTAATACCCAATGCTTAATTTTAAAAGTATCGACAGAACGATTAACATTTGATTGAAACATAATTTTGCGCTATCAGTTCGCCCCCTATGCCTTGAAGGGTTGACATTGTTGGTCAGTGAACCCACATTTTTAAAGCTCCCGTCACACAAAAATCTGTACAGTGTAGCTATAATTCAACTTATATTCAACGGACTGAAATAGTACAACTGGACTAGTGAAATCGTGCCCAAATTAGAAATGGAAGTGTAATACATATACAGTGTACCTACTGTCTGTTACGCTCTTTTTATTTCAACCTCCAAACGCTTACAACAAATATTTACAAAAGTAAATAAAAAGGGATTTAAATCGGAGATTCCACACATTTCCCCTTTTTGTCTGCTTCTTTCAAATATACTCCTGGTACGTCTTTAACTGACGATACCTTTTCTACTAACGAAGTTCGAAATAATTGTCATTTCCGTAGGACGTGATAAGATGAAGTAATGGAGGAAGCAAAATGTTGTGGGGGAAACACTGGGGAATGGTCAAACCATTTTTATGCATGCACGCGTCACAGTCCTTCTTATAAAATAAATTACAAATAAGTGAACATTAAATCCCTAACACTGATACATTGAAACGTTATACTGAATAGGTTAAAACATAAATATTCGTATACTTAGTTTCCAGACCGCCTCGCATCCACTCCCTGATCACGTATGGTGTAACAACTCTTCCAAGAGAGTAGGTTCAATTTGCTTTATGGGGGAGGGGCTAAAGCTTTTCTGTCCAACCCTCACCCTTATCTGACAGACAGACAAGCAAAACTTGATTAAAAATTTACTAAAATCAAAATGCATATATATATATATATATATATATATATATATATATATATATATATATATATATATATATATAGTGCATTTGTGTTAAATATATTTCAAAAACAAACCAGAAGAAAACACCAAAAATGAAATAATATTATGTAGGTCAATGGCGATTCTAAATTGGTCCACTGCTTTTATCTGAACAGTTTTCGCCACGTTTGACAAACTGGGCAGTACTATAACGCCACCTGGAGGAAAATATGATCGTCTCTGTTGCAATAAGTATCTATCACATTATGATATCAACATACTACATGTAGCTGTATATGACATCTGCGTCTTTGTATGTCCACACATGAATCTACAGTGTATGTACAGGTGTATGTGAGCAAAAATCTAATAAGGTTGGTTTTTAAAGTTAGATCTGTGTTTCAGTCTACAGAAAGAGCAACTTGATTATGATTGAGGTAAGCTTCCCAACAGACAAACGACGTAGATTCACCGTTGAATCAACGTTAATTTTGGTGGATCAACGTTGAATCAACGTAGAATCAATGTCGTTTGCCTGCTGGGCTTATCTGTTGACTGTGTGTAATTGAAGTGAATTTTTGAGAAAAGTGAAAACTAGACTTAAAAGACTGGCAAATTCCGATGATAAAAACAGTCAAATGTTAATAATAATGACATATCAAGTCCAGTGGTTGTGACATTTGTACAACTGAAGCTTAACAACTGTATAAATCTGAGATAAGCTTATCAGTTGATTGTGTATCATGAAAAACTTTTATATTTTATAATTACATTTAAAAACTGGCAAATTACATGGCTTACAATTGTTAAGCATTAATAATTTTGACAAATTTAGTCCATTATTTGTGATACTTGTACAAATGCTGCTTAACAGCAATAGAAATGTGATAAGCTCATCAGTTACACTGTGTGATTACTGATGACTGAGTAACTGCATATTTGTAAAAAACATATTTTTAAAAGAGTGCAAATTACATTAAAAAAACTGCTAAATTCAACAGATTAAAATAGTTAAACGTTAATATCTCTGCCAGATGTACTTCCATGTTTGTAAAACTTGTACAACTGTGGCTTAGTTAGTAACTGAAATAATCTAAAATAAGCTGATCAGTTAACTGTATGTAATGAAAGTAATATTCAGGACAACATATTTGAGAAAACTGATAACAACTATAAAAAAACTGGAAATTCCATGGATAAAAAAGAGTTAAAAATTAATGATTTTGACAAATCTAGTCCAAAGTTTGTGAAATGTATACCACTCAAGTTAAAAAAAAAAACAAGAACAAGTTAATCTGCTATGTGTAATTGAAGTTTTTTTTTTTTTTTTTTTTTTTTTTTTTTTTTTTTTTTTTTTTTTTCAGGAAGACTGTCAACATATGAGTTCTTATTCAAGTTCAGTAGTATCTATGGGCATGCCAGTTTTGGAGACATAAGAGACAGAAATTTTGCAAAGTTCAGTTCATGGTGAAAAGTAGGTCAAAGGTCAATTTCAAGGTCACAGATTGCCAGTATATGACTTCCTATTGAAGATCAATATCTCTGCTAGTTTTGGAGATAAAGTGATGGAAAACTTGCAAAGTTCAGCTCATGGTGAAAAGTGGGAAAAAGTAAATTTCAAGGTCACGTATTGCCAGTATATGACTTCAGTAGTAACTTTGGGCACATCTCCGCTAGTTTTGGAGATTTAAGGGGTGGACGACTTGCAAAGTTCAGTTAATGGAGAAAATTTGGTCAAAAGTCAATTTCAAGGTCACATATTGCCAGTATATTACTTCCTGTTCAAGTTTAATAGTAACTTTGGGTGTATATCTGGCAGTTTTGGAGATATAAGGGACAAAAAAAGTTGCAAAATTCAGTTCAAATTGAAAATGAGGTCAAAGGTCAATTTCAAGGTAACAGTTAGATTGTCAGTATGTGACTTCATATTCAAGTTTTAAAGTAACTTTGGGCGTATCTCTGGCAGTTTTGGAGATACAAGGGACAGAGAGTTGCAAAGTTCAGTTCAAATTGAAAATTAGGTCAAAAGTCAATTTCAAGGTCACATATTACCAGTATATGACTTCCTGTTCAAGTTTAATAGTAACTTTGGGCGTATATCTGGTCACTTCTCCCATAAAAATGCACCAACTGACCCCAAACTCACGAAGATGAAAGATGACCCTAAGGGTAATACCCTTTGCAAAAAAAAAAAAACATTTAAAGAAAATTTTGGCCCATTTACCTTAAATGGGCATATTTTAAATCCCACATACCACTTTCAGTCATCCATAGAAACTTTTCCTGCAATGCCTTCAGTTTGGGAGATATTTTGCATTTCATTTTGCAAATTTTGGACAAGGGTGCAATGTGACGAACACCACACCTACACCCCAGCACCGACACCTACATACAAGAGATGGATACACGGGCTCTTATAGTTTAAGAGGAGAAGCAGTAAAAGTGATGTGGTGGCAGAGCACAATGTGCAATAAGACTTAAAATGTACCAAAATTACCATCATGAATATAATAAAATATTAACAATTTTGTCAATTATATTTTATTTCTTTTTAATTTGAAAAAATGACATTTAACAACTGCAGATATCTGTGATAAGCTTATCAGTTGACTGTGTGTAACAGAAGTGTAGCTTATTGGCAATAACTATGAGAAGAGTGAGAATTATTGAAAACAAACATTTTTATACGCCAATATATCATATGTATCATTCAATATATCATTCAGTCTCCAAAGAAACATCAAATGTGATAATTTGTTTGCTTGTGTAGAGGTGACAAATTGTCCAGAAATGTGACCTAGAAAACAACATATACCCATTCAAGACTTCTCCTTACTACCAATACCAGGTGCAGATTCCTCCTTACAATCACTTTCTGGAATTGGGTTTAGCACACCATTTGATAAAATATATTTGAAAAAAGTGTAAATTAAATATTAAAAATTGATAAATTTCCCAGATAAAAATAGTTTAACATAAATACTTTTGATAAAGTTAAGCTAAATAGATGACTGTGTTTAATAAAAAGGATATTTTCAGTCAATATATTCGAGAAGCTGAAAATAACATTGAAAAAACTGCCAAATTCAATAACTTAAAATAGTTAAATGTTAATAATGTTGGCATATCTAGTCTAATATTTGTGAAATTTGTACAAATCACGCTTCACATCAATAAAAATCTGTGAAAAGCACATCAGTTGACAATGTCAAATGAAAAAGATTTTTTCAGAACATATATTTTTGAGAAAACTGAAAAGACTGCCAAATTCCATGACTTAAAATGGTTAAACATTAATAATTTTGACAAATCTGGTCAAATATTTGTGAAATTTGAACATATGATGCATAACAACAATAACAACCTGCAATAACCTCATCAGTTGACTGGGTCCAATGAAGAAGATTTTTTCAGACAATATAACTGAGAAAAATGAACATTACATTGAAAAGACTGGCAAATTTCATGGTATAAAATAGTTAAATGTTAATAGTTTTGACAAATCTAGTCCAATGTTTTTGACATTTGTACAAATGATGCTTAAAATCAATAAAAATCTCGGAAAAAACTCATCAGTTGACTGTGTCTAATGAAAAAGATTTTTAAGATCATATTAATTGGAGAAAACTAAAAATTACATTGAAAAGACTGCCAAATTCCATGGTCTAAAATAGTTAAACGTTAATAATTTTAACAAATCTTGTCCAATATTTGTGAAATTTGGATAAATGGAACTTAACAATAATTAAAATCTGTGATAAGCTTATCAGTTGACTATGTGTAATAGAATTGTAGTTTATTGACAATTTGTATGAAAAGAGTGAGAATTTCCAAAAACATTTTTTTCAATTTCACAACATATAAGTAGCCTCACATCAAGGAGTTATAACAGAAGGAGATTACACGCGTGGGGGCGGAGCCTGTATTACGGTCTCTCATTGGTTGGAATGAATAGAACCCAGAGAACAATGGATGCCTATCTCTGTTACGCTTAATTGTTACTCTCGTTTAAATCTCGTTTGTTAGTATCTGTGCCTTCGTCTGTCGATTTTTGAGGACAGAAACAGAAACGGAGTCCCAAGTTTCTAAAAAATGAGAGAAATACAGAAATTATATGATATTACGTTGGACAAGGTTTTCAAAAAACAGGTAAGTGCTTTTAAATGCATAACTACTCGAAATATGAAGATAAATTGCAACTTTTATGCCGTGGGGTCTCACTGTGTAAGTGTCCAGCTCCACGTCGATCTCGCGAGGTGGTGTGTGGTGGAGCATAAATATTGCATGAAAAATATTTCCCACTCATAACAAGTGCTTATAAATATAGTATCAGATGAAGAAAGTTTGGTCTTAATACAGTTGCAATTGTTAAGTAATTTGTGGCAATAGCAAAGAATAAAACTTAGGTGCACTTTCAGTAGCCGAATAACAAGCAGATGCTTAAGCCACCATCTTGTTAATATTTCGAAAAAAATTACTCCAAAAGACATTTTCCTCCTACTTTTTGAAACTTGTGTCACATGACAGTCATAAAATTTAACTCATTGTTATGTGTGCAACACACTTGCTTGAGCAGTATTGTTTTTTTTGCGATTTTACATGTGGTCTAGCTTGGATACGACAATTGACAATTTTCATGAGTTCCGATCAAAAAGTGTTACGCTTGTTACGGCCAAAAGCCTTACCGCTTTTTGTTCTTTTCAAATGCAAGATTATAAAAAAATTTGGTGTGTTTAGATTCTTGAACATCTTGGTCGTGGCGTGGTATATATTGCATGGATACTGCTCCAATATTTCTTGAAAAAAATAACCTGATTTGTTCAGAATACCAATTTTTTACTCTAGTGTTATGGGTAAATGTACCATTTTGGCCTTTACCTTTTTCATGTTTAAATCTAAAAAGACTTATCATGACAGTTGGTCATCATTTTTCTTCTCACCATGGTGGGTGGCTTTGGAGTGGTAACTTTGTTGTTAAAGTAAAGTGCTCAGTTTTTTTGACTGGAAAATTTTGCCTCCACCCAGCATTTTCCATCATGGCGGTCTAACAGGAAGTTTGACTTCATGGCATAGTTATTTTTAACTTATTTAGTCTTCTTTTTACATATATATGTTTTAATTCATATTAAACCTTTGAAAAAAGAACACACATGAATCCTGGTGCTTCTTAATTTAAAGTCTTAAGTTCACCTAGGCTCCACCAATTACTTTACCTGTTATCTCACTACACATCTCCCTTTGAGTCGAGGTGTGTAAGACACACCTTATTGTGTAAGACACCTCTATAATTAAGGGGTACTTGCTTCTCTACTTTAATTATACTTCACTACTTTGGCATGTTAGGTGGCAAGCTTGGATGTTTCAGTTCATTTTAAGAAAGAAGCTTTGCCTTGGTGGTTACAAAAGAATAGAACTCTATTAAAGTCATAATAACTCTTCGTTTTGGCCAAAAATTGGATTTTCCTGGAAGAAACGGCAATTTTCCCGTACTTACCAATGGCCAACGACCCCATTCCTGCATTCAAAGTTAATCCAGGGTTTTTTTCCTTAACGTACGGTTTTTTGTTAAAATCTCTTAAGAGATTTTAACTGACGGAGCTCTCTCTGACATTGCAAAGTCACTGGTGACCTACTTAAAACCGCGGGAAAAGCAGCAGATCTAGACAACAACAACACTATATAAGATGCATGAGATATATTCGTCTTTTTGTTAAAAATGCATTTATATCCACAATGTGTGCCATTCTGGGCTTTTCGTTATCCGACGCACTGTACAAAAACTCGCAACTTACGTCTGAGGGTTTCCCGCCATGTTATTTTGGTCTCGAATGAACGCGAGAATCCGCGTGACACCATTACGTCATTAGCAACGAATGCACTTGTCAACCGGAAAAAAGGGATCGAAAGCCCTATTGACAAGCACATATTTTAGTTTTCCTACAATAACGGCCGTTTTCCCTTACGAAAATTTCCTATAGGATCCTATAGGATTCCTATAGGATCCTATAGGGTCCTATAGGAAATCTTATAGGATCCTATAGGGCACATTTCCTATAGGATTTCCTATAGGATCCTATAGGAAATTGTTGTAAGTTAAAACCTTGAGAAAAATGCATATCTTATAAACATATATCATTCTAAACAATAGATATTTGATATAGGTCCATTTTATCAATTGAATTGTCAATTATATATCACTATTAAAGCAAAAATGCTTTTTATTGTTTATAATCCCTTAAGAAAATTTCCTATAGGATTTCCTATAGGATATCCTATAGGAAATCCTATAGGATCCTATAAGATTTCCTATAGGATTTCCTATAGGATCCTATAGGAATTCCTATAGGATCCTATAGGAAATTGTCCCTTTTTCCTATAGGATCCTATAGGATTTCCTATAGGATCCTATAGGATTTCCTATAGGATCCTATAGGATTTCCTATAGGATCCTATAAGATTTCCTATAAGATCCTATAGGAAATCCTATAGGAAATCTTATAGGATCCTATAGGAAATCTTATAGGATCCTATAAGAAATCCTATAGGAAATCTTATAGGATCCTATAGGAAATCCTATAGGAAATCCTATAGGATCCTATAGGAAATCTTATAGGATCCTATAGGAAATCTTATAGGAACCTATAGAAATTTATATTAACTGCTTTGAATATTTTTACAGCTTTTTATATATTGTTGGAACTTTGGCAAAATTGGTTATAGGCACTGGTCCCTCAAAACAAAAGAGAGTATCATGTTTACATTCTTTATTCAATATATAAAAAAATTTTAATGTACATATTCCACAGTATGGTATGCAACCAGCTTACTAGAGAATTGTTTCATAGATTTTTGCAAATTTAACAATGCTGCTCCTGCGTTTGAATTATAAGTTCTATAAGTTATCACAAGGATCCAATATGTCTTGTCAAGCTGTGGCGTCACTGTCTTTTTCTTGTGCGCGTTCGAACTCCTGCCAGAATGAGTGGCTAAAACCTCCCTTGGCCAGATTGTGTACATTGTCAGCATACTGCTTTAGTCACTTCATAATTGAAGAATTTCAGACAAAAGTCTTTTGCACATTGTTCAACTTTACTGTGATAGTCTTCTTAAACTCCGTCTAAGTTGTGTTGAACCATTTGCAGACGCTTTCTGAAAGAAAGACATTGTGAATTTCAATTAATTGTACATGTCTACAAAAATGCAAAATGATGAAGGAAAAATTTTCTAATGAGATCAATAATAATCATTGCACCAATTTTATTTTGAGCAATTCATAGCCTTTATTGGTTAACTGTTTTTTTTTTCAAAGACAAGGTATTAAAGCTCAATAATTTGTAAAAAAAATTTTTTTGAGAACTTGAACATATTTCATAGAACCAAGCCCACAGGAACAATCAGAAACGAATTTTAAAATGCAGAAATCAGCAGTGGAGAAAACTCTACTCTGGTTAAATATGCAATTGGGCCATTACAAAGCTGTCAGGGCCAAAAAAGTCTCAAAAATTCATGGAAAACTAATTTCCGAGGGTAAACAGTAATTCCCTATATTCTGACCAGTCTTTGCATGACTTAAATCATCATTCCAAACCACAAAAAAAAGCAACCCCCAAGTTAAAATTTATAGCTTCCGTGTAAGCAAAATGGTCAGATTTTCACAATGCACATTTCATTTCCAATATGTATAGGTAAGCAAAAAATATTTTTAAACAAACTATGGTGTTTACCTCACATTTAGGGTTGAAAAGAAATTAAAGGAAAAGAAAACTTGGCAAATAAACGATCCTGAAGAACATGTGAGGTAATGAAATTTGCCCTGACAGCCTCTCTAACATGTAAATTGTATTTTATTTATTAGCATAGGTCTTTCTCACTTATTTATCATGATGGTTCCTTAGAGGCAGTTGTGGATAACATTAATAGATAATTTTTAATAAATCACAAACCAAAAGTTGAATGAAATGTAATTTTTTTTAGATTCAACTCTATTTATAGAAATATTTTGATGAGCAATTGATCACAGTTTTATAAGAAATAAAGAGAATAAACAGTATTTCTTTGTTGGCTAAAAGGGAAGCTATACTTTATAAATTATAACTTGTTTAATGTAATATAGATATGATGTTTACAAGGTACACTACAAATTAGATCAATTATCTCATTTTCAATTTGATTAGATGCCCAAATGATCCAATGCATTACTGTAATACATACCTTCCTCAATCTGAATTTTCTACATTCTGTACCCATCCACTATGCTCCTGAATTTAAACTGGCTTGATAGCTGTATACTCATTTGCTGCTTGTCTCATATAAACAAAGACTTAGACAGGATACCACACATCTGATAACACCTAATAGGCGGTTACTGTTACTAGTGTAACAATAGCTACAGGAGTAGTGACCTAATAATAGGTGCCAGGCTAACAAAAGAAATTCACAGTTGTTGAATCTATGGTTATGGTTGGTGGAGTAGGGCATTCTCTAGCTAACATCAGTTGCAGGCCCGTAGCCAGCAATTTCAAAAGGGGGGTTCTTTTTCTGAAAAAGTGGACCTTTTCCCATAAAAACTTCATGTACCTAGATCAAATTTTACCCAGAGTGGACCTTTTTCCAGCAAAAGGGGCGGTTCTTTCGAACCCCCCAAACCCCCCTGGCTACGGGCCTGAGTTGACTTTTAAATCTTACAAGTGATTGAGCATAAAATTTATCTTTATAATCATTAATTTGTCCTTGTTCCCCATCCTTTATGAGGGACAGTACTATACCCTTAATGTTCACTTACTTTTACATTATACAGTATTTTATATATTAGGCAGGATTGCACTTTCACTTTTTAAAACAGCCAAGGTCAAGTACAGTCTGATTATAGATCAGGTTGACTTTCAATAAATATGAAATATGAAGTGAATATGATCACACAAAAAGTAAAAATACATTATATACTGATATTTAGACCAGTTTCATTATTTTTCATTCAACCTGGCCTTATAAAAATTCACAATTAATATGGATTAACATAGAATTTCCTATATATAGGTTCCTATAGAAATTCCTATAAGATTTCCTATAGCATCCTATAGTAAATTTTGATGGTCTGAACATAAATTAAAAATCAAAATCATATACTGATAATTAAACCAGATTCATTATTTTTCATTCAACCTGGCCTTACAAAAATTCCCTATATGCATTGGCATAGGATTTCCTATAGGAATTCCTATAAGATTTCCTATAGGATCCAATAGGAATTTTTGTAATGGTCTGAAAATAAATTAAAAATCAAAATCATATACTGATATTTAAACCAGATTCATTATTTTTCATTCAACCTGGCCTTATAAAAATTCCCTATATGAATTATATTAGCATAGGATTTCCTATAGGTTCCTATAGAAATTCCTATAAGCTTTCCTATAGGATCCTATAGAATCCTATAGAATTTTTTTTAATGGTCTGAACATAAATTAAAAACCAAAATCATAAACTGATATTTAAACCAGATTCATTATTTCGGCCTTATAAAAATTCCCTATATGAATTAGCCTTGGATTTCTTATAGGTTCCTATAGAAATTCCTATAAGATTTCCTATAGGATCCTATAGGAAATCTTATAGGATCCTATAGGAAATCCTATAGGATCCTATAGGAAATCTTATAGGATCCTATAGGAAATCCTATAAGATCCTATAGGAATTCCTATAGGATCCTATAGGATCCTATAGGAATTTTTGTAATGGTCTGAACATAAATAAAAAAAAAATCAGCTTTAGTGATTTGGTACAAAAACATTCCGAATGATAAAATATTTCTCCATAAAAGATTACTTTAAAATGATCAATTTTTTTCAAAAATTCTTTTAAAAAAAATTACAGAATTTCTATAGAATCCTATAGAAGACTATAAGATTGTGCATTATAAACAATAAAAAGCATTTTTGCTTTAATAGTGATATATAATTGACAATTCAACTGATAAAATGGACCTATATCAAATATCTATTGTTTAGAATGATATATGTTTATAAAATATGCATTTTTCTCAAGATTTTAACTTACAACAATTTCCTATAGGATCCTATAGGAAATCCTATAGGAAATGTGCCCTATAGGATCCTATAAGATTTCCTATAGGATCCTATAGGATCCTATAGGAATCCTATAGGATCCTATAGGAAATTTTCGTAAGGGATGCACAATCTTATAGTCTTCTATAGGATTCTATAGAAATTCTTTAATTTCTTTTTTAAAGAATTTTTGAAAAAATTGATCATTTTAAAGTAATCTTTTATAGAGAAATATTTTATCATTAGGAATGTTTTTGTACCAAATCATTGAAGCTGATTTTTTTTTTAATTCATGTTCAGACCATTACAAAAATCTTATAGGAATTTCTATAGGAACCTATAGGAAATCCTATGCTAATATAATTCATTTAGGGAATTTTTATAAGCCAGGTTGAATGAAAAATAATGAATCTGGTTTAAATATTAGTATATGATTTTGATTTTTAATTTATGTTCAGACCATTACAAAAATTCCTATTGGATCCTATAGGAAATCTTATAGGAATTCCTATAGGAAATCCTATGCCAATTCATATAGGTAATTTTTGTAAGGCCAGGTTGAATGAAAAATAATGAATCTGGTTTAAATATCAGTATATGATTTTGATTTTTAATTTATGTTCAGACCATCAAAAAATACCTAAAGGATGCTATAGGAAATCTTATAGGAATTTCTATAGGAACCTATAGGAAATCCTATGTTAATCCATATTAATTGTGAATTTTTATTAGGCCAGGTTGAATGAAAAATAATGAAACTGGTCTAAATATCAGTATATAATGTATTTTTACTTTTTGTGTGATCATATTCACTTCATATTTCATATTTACTGAAAGTCAACCTTATCTAATTAGACTGTACTTGACCTTGGCTGTTGTGAAAGTGCAATCCTGCCTAATATATAAAATATAATGTAAAAGTAAGTGAACATTTAGGGTATAGTACTAGCTGTCCCTCATAAAGGATGGGAAACAAGGACAAATTAATGTTTATAAAGATAAATTTTATGCTCAATCACTTGTAAGATTTAACAGTCAACTCAGGCCTGTAGCCAGGGGGGGTTCGGGGGGTTCGAAAGAACTGCCCCTTTTGCTGGAAAAAGGTCCACTCTGGGTAAAATTTGATCTAGGTACATGACATTTTTATGGGAAAAGGTCCACTTTTTCAGAAAAAGAACCCCCCTTTTGAAATTGCTGGCTACGGGCCTGCAACTGATGTTAGCTAGAGAATGCCCTATTCCACCAACCATAACCATAGATTCAACAACTGTGAATTTCTTTTGTTAGCTTGGCACCTATTATTAGGTCACTACTCCTGTAGCTATTGTTACACTAGTAACAGTAACCGCCTATTAGGTGTTATCAGATGTGTGGTATCCTGTCTAAGTCTTTGTTTATATGAGACAAGCAGCAAATGAGTGTACAGCTATCAAGCCAGTTTAAATTCAGGAGCATAGTGGAAGGGTACAGAGTGTAGAAAAATCAAATTGAGGAAGGTATGTATTACAGTAATGCATTGGATCATTTGGGCATTTAATCAAATTGAAAATGAGATGATTGATCTAATTTGTAGTGTACCTTGTAAACATCATATCTATATTACATTAAACAAGTTATAATTTATAAAGTATAGCTTCCCTTTTAGCCAACAAAGAAATACTGTTTATTCTCTTTATTTCTTATAAAACTGTGATCAATTGCTCATCAAAATATTTCTATAAATGCAGTTGAATCAAAAAAAAAAAAATTACATTTCATATAACTTTTGGTTTGTGATTTATTAAAAATGATCTATTAATGTTATCCACAACTGCCTCAAAGGAACCATCATGATATATAACTGAGAAAGACCTATGCTAATAAATAACATACAATTAACATGTTAGAGAGGCTGTCAGGGCAAATTTCATTACCTCACATGTTCTTCAGGATCGTTTATTTGCCAAGTTTTCTTTTCATTTAATTTCTTTTCAACCGTAAATGTGAGGTAAACACCATAGTTTGTTTAAAAATATTTTTTGCTTACCTATACATATTGGAAATGAAATGTGCATTGTGAAAATCTGACCATTTTGCTTACACGGAAGCTATAAATTTTAACTTGGAGTTGCTTTTTTTGTGGTTTGGACTGATGATTTAAGTCAAGCAAAGACTGGTCAGAATATAGGGAATTACTGTTTACCCTCGGAAATTAGTTTTCCATGAGTTTTTGAGACTTGGCCCTGGCCCTTGGCCCTGACAGCTCTGTAATGGCCCAATTGCATATTTAACCAGAGTAGAGTTTTCTCCACTGCTGATTTCTGCATTTTAAAATTCGTTCTTGATTGTTCCTGTGGGCTTGGTTCTATGAAATATGTTCAAGTTCTTAAAAATTTTTTTTTTACAAATTATCCAGCTTTAATACCTTGTCTTTGAAAAAAACAGTTAACTAATAAAGGCTATGAAATGCTCAAAATAAAATTGGTGCAATAATTATTATTGATCTCATTAGAAAATTTTTCCTTCATCATTTTGCATTTTTGTAGACATGTACAATTAATTGAAATTCACAATGTTTTTCTTTTAGATTGTGTCTGCAAATGGTTCAACACAACTTAGACGGAGTTTAAGAAGACTATCACAGTAAAGTTGACCAATGTGCAAAAGACTTTTGTCTAAAATTCTTCAATTATTAAGTGACTAAAGCAGTATGCTGACAATGTACACAATCTGGCCAAGGGAGGTTTTAGCCACTCATTCTGGCAGGAGTTCGAACGCACACAAGAAAAAGACAGTGATGCCACAGCTTGACAAGATATATTTGATCCTTGTGATAACTTATAGAACTTATAATTCAAAAGCAGTAGCAGCATCGTTAAATTTGCAAAAATCTATGAAACAATTCTCTAGTAAGCTGGTTGCATAACATACTGTGGAATATGTACATTTATACATTTTTATATATTGAATAAAGAATGTAAACATGATACTCTCTTTTGTTTTGAGGGACCAGTGCCTATAACCAATTTTGCCTAAGTTCCAACAATATATAAAAAGCTGTAAAAATATTCAAAACAGTTAATATAAATTTCTATAGGTTCCTATAAGATTTCCTATAGGATCCTATAAGATTTCCTATAGGATTCTATAGGAAATTGGGCCAATTTCCTATAGGAACCTATAGGAAATTCTATAGGATCCTATAGGAAATCTTATAGGATCCTATAGGAAATTGGGCCAATTTCCTATAGGAACCTATAGGAAATTCTATAGGATCCTATAGGATATTCTATAGGATCCTATAGGAAATTGGGCCAATTTCCTATAGGAACCTATAGGAAATTCTATAGGATCCTATAGGATATTCTATAGGATCCTATAGGAAATTGGGCCAATTTCCTATAGGAACCTATAGGAAATTCTATAGGATCCTATAGGAAATTTCCTATAGGAATCCTATAGGAAATTTTCGTAAGGGTTAGTGGTAAAATACAATAGAATATATTTCCATGCGTTGTTTACAATGTATTTCATGCGGATTTTTGAATCTCAAAGGAAGAGTTATTATTGCTTTAAGGTTTATTCATTACTTGAAAGTAAATATTTCATCTTGCAGTGTTGAAACAGAAATTCTCTCAATATTGATAATGAATTTTACATGCATATCTTAACACTACTCAAGTTTTTTTTTCTTCTATTATAGATATGGGAGAAAGCTGCGTTGAATATATGAATTATGGTCAGGCTGGAAAAAATTTTAAAATGTCAATGAAAAAAGGAGGTCAGCGTGTCTGGGGTAAGTTACTTGTCATAATGCCTAAGATGCATTAAACATTCACTAACAACAGTACACTTTTTAATTTTTTTCAAAATACAACAACCTTGGGCATTTTCCTTTTAGCAACCAGCCTCTCTGAAATCCCCTTTTTGTCCTGTCAGAAGAGTAGGAACCAGGGCGGATTTAAATAATTTCTTGTAATAAGTACAATTTCTTTCAATTTCTTGGGGTTATTAGCTTGTGATCATGAATCTTGATATTCTACATAAATTTAGTTGTAAATTGTTCATTTATGTGGTGAACATTATTTCAGTCAAGTCATAACAAGACACATTAAACTTCACTGCGTAATTCCATGATGTCTACATGGATACTAGTAGTTCATAATGCTATTATTATGTTTTTTTTTTCTAACCTACAGGTTTTTCTCTTTTCTGAGTGGCATGGCATTGGCAGGCAGAAGAAAGGGCCCTGAAGAAATTCTCACTTGGTTTGTCCTTTTTGGAGAAGAAACTGGATAAGACTGGCCAACAGAGATTGCATTAAATTAATAGTGCTCCTTCATGACATTTTAAAATATTTTCAGTCACCTAACTGACTCTATACATTTCAAAAGTTGACATAAATTTTATGTTACTGTCACGTGGAAAAAAATCAAAACCTATATATAATTTGTTGAGTGCCATGGTATAACAGTCTACTTGATTGCCAGTAAAATTTGGACTGTTTCAGTGAAATTTCTTTAAAGCAGTCACTTACTGGCCCAGTTAATTTTTTCAGCTGTAACATGTACTCCAGTTCATTTTATAAATGTAATTACTAAGTGTTCTCTTGATTTATAATAACCTTTTGAAAATCCCATGTTTTTTATCCTATTTGTAAGAATTAGCCACTTTATCTTCTAGGTTTTTTTTTTTCATTCAGCCCATTAGATTCTCAGACCTTGCTGGCCTGTGAGTGGAATAGTATCTGGCACAGACTGGTATCAGCAAGTCAGATAAAAAAAGAATGTAATTATTTCTATTTGCACAGTTGAAAAAAATTCCAACACAGACTGCATAAAACTGGAAAACTATAGCAACTTAATCATTCTTATGACTTCATTAATTACTGCTTATGTGTAAAATTTTGTTTTTGTTCTTCTATTGATATAATAAAATGGTTTTACTCACAGATGCTACTATCATGATGCTGGAGTATAGAGTTGACTTAAAAGATATTTTAAGTTAATATAGTAAATAATAGTTGAAATTCAAAATTCTCATCTTTATTTGTTTCACTTTAAAGAGCTCAGTTAATACTAAAATTTCTGATATATTTTGAATATAAATATATTTATGAATGAATAAAAATTATACTTAATGTTGAGCACTGTGCACTTGTTTACCGACAAATAAGAAGGGTTAGTATGTGTCAAAATAATCCTGAAAATAAAAAGGGAGATTTCCAAGATAAAGAAATTTATAATGAGTATTTAGTAAACTGACATGTCGTGGAATTGCCTCAACCTTTGATTAAAATTTCACTTTAATGCATTATGATATTAAAATTATACCGAGTGAGAGAAAAAAATACTTAAAGAAATTAAAACCAGTCACAAAGCTTAGGCACTGTCTCAATGTATATGTTTATGGGACCAAAGGGCAGGGGGGTCCAAACGTTTATGTATTAATATTATGCCCTTTGGCAGTGAGGACAGACGTTCACTTGAATGTCATTTTCACAAACCACAGTTGGGACGTTTTCTTTTGACTTATCCTTGGTGATTTTTCACTGTGTTGTGCAAAAGAAAAGCCATCTATCACCGACTCAAAAAAACTCATGGCGACCATCCTCAGTCACCACCTTATAATCGCTTTCTACGATATCGTTCCCTCCCAGCACATCGTCCAAATAACTACCTGTGAAAAAAATTGTCAGCATACAGCGCCGCTTTGACACTACTGATCTCCAATTCTAACGCGAAATAACGCATATTAAATCAATCTCCAAGCGGAGGAGAGCGACCCAGACGAAACCTTGAGACAGGAGGCCCCCCGTAGCTAGCTCCACCCACCGTAACAGACATCGGACAATAGAGAGGCTTGCGTGTAATCTCCTTCTGTTATAACTCCATGCTCACATTAAGATCAAATATTATGATTTGAGTTCGTTTGTGTAGGAGGTGAAAAATTACCCATAATTCATCTGGAAAGCAATATATACCCATTCAAGACTTCTCCTTACTACCAATACCAGATGCAGATTCCTCCTTACAATCGGTTTCTGGAATCGGGTTAAGCACATCATTTGAATATGTCCTAAAGCTTGCCATATACCATCTATTGTACACATGGATGAGACAAAGCATTGCTCTTGCTGTTGTCTTTTGCTGCCTGTTCTTTCCATAGGAATTAGCCATGACCAGACAGGAAGAATCAGTTCACCAAAAAAGACACCATGCTGTATGCAAAAGGGCACCTGAAAAAAGAACAATATGTTTGAAAAAAGTGAAAATTAAATTCTAAAAATTGACAAATTTCCCACACTAAAATAGTTAAACATTTATAATTTTGATAAAGTTAACCTTCACAGTTGAATGTGATTAATAAATAGGATGTTTTTGGAATATGTAAAATTGAGAAAACTGAAAATGACATTGAAAAAACTGCAAAATGCGGTGCCTTAAAATAGTTAAACGTTAATAATTTTCACAAATCTTGTCAAATATTTGTGAAATTTGAACAGATGATGCATAACAATATAAAAAATCTGAGATAAGCTCATAAGTTGACTGTGTCTCATGAAAAAGATTTTTTTGGACAATAATTTTCAGTAAACTGAAAATAACACGGAAAAGACTGCCAAATTCCATGGTATAAAATAGTCAAACGTTAATCACTTTCACAAATCTTGTTTGATATCGTGTTCAAAATATGTGATAAGCTCATCAGTTGACAGTGTGTAATAGAAGTGTAGTTGTTTGACATTTTGTATGGGAAGAGTGAGAATTACAATGTATCTAAAACATTTTTTTTCAATTTCACAACATCTAATTAGCCTCACATTAAACATCATATGTTATGATTTGAGTTTGTTTGTGTAAGAGGTGACAAATTACCCATTATTGTCCTCTGGAAAAGAATATATACCCATTTAAGACATCTCCTTACTACCAATACCAGATGCAGATTCCTCCTTACAATCGGTTTCTGGAATCGGGTTAAGCACACCATTTGACAATGTCCTAAAACTTGCCAAATACCATCTATTGTACACATGGATGAGACATAGCATTGCTCTTGCTGTTGTCTTTTGCTGCCTGTTCTTTCCATAGGAATTAGCCATGACCAGACAGGAAGAATCAGTTCACCAAAAAAGCCACCACGCTGTATGGAAAAGGGCACCTGAAAAAAGAACAATATGTTTGATAAAAGTGAAAATTAAATTCTAAAAATTGACAAATTTCCCACACTAAAATAGTTAAACATTTATAATTTTGATAAAGTTAACCTTAACAGTTGACTGTGTCTAATAAAAAGGATATTTTCGGAACATATAAAATTGAGAAAACTAAAAATGACATTGATAATACTGCCAAATGCGGTGCCTTAAAATAGTTAAACATTAATAATTTTCACAAATCTTGTCTAATATTTGTGAAATTGGGATAGATGATGCATAACAAAAATAGAAATCTGTGATAAGTTCATCAGTTGAATGTGTCTTATGAAAAATATTTTTCAAAGCAAAGGAATTGCAGAGAACTGAAAATTACATTGAAAAGACTGCCAAATGTGGTGCCTTAAAATAGTTAAACGTTAATAATTTTCACAAATTTTGTCTAATATTTGTGAAATTTGGACAAATGATGCATAACAACAATAAAAATCTGTGATAAGCTCATCAGTTGAATGTGTCTCATGAAAAAGATTTTTTGGAAAATAAATTGGAGAAAACTGAAAATAACACTGAAAATACTGCCAAATTCCATGGTATAAAATAGTTAAATGTAAATAATTTTCATAAATCTTGTCCAATATTTGTGGAATTTGGACAGATGATGCTTAACAATAACAAAAATCTGTGATAAGCTTAACAGTTGACAGTGTGTAATAGAATTGTAGTTGTTTGACATTTTGTATGGGAAGAGTGAGAATTATTTAAACCATTTTTTTTCAATTTCACAACATCTAATTAGCCTCACATTAAACATCAAATATTATGATTTGAGTTTGTTTGTGTAAGAGGTGACAAATTACCCATAACTGTCCTCTGGAAAAGAATACATACCCATTTAAGACATCTTCTTACTACCAATACCAGATGCAGATTCCTCCTTACAATCTGTTTCTGGAATCGGATTAAGCACACCATTTGACAATGTCCTAAAGCTTGCCATATACCATCTATTGTACACATGGATGAGACATAGCATTGCTCTTGCTGTTGTCTTTTGCTGTATGTTTTTTCTACAGGAATTAGCCCTGAGCGGACAGGAAGAATCAGTTCACCAAAAAAGCCATCATGCTGTATGGAAATGGTCACCTGGAAAAAGAACAATATCTTTGAAAAAAGTGAAAATTAAATTCTAAAAACTGACAAATTTCCCACACTAAAATAGTTAAACATTTATAATTATGATAAAGTTAACCTTAACAGTTGACTGTGTCTAATAAAAAGGATATTTTCGGAACATATAAAATTGAGAAAACTAAAAATTACATTGAAAAGACTGCAAAATGAGGTGCCTTAAAATAGTTAAACATTAATAATTTTCACAAATCTTGTCTAATATTTGTGAAATTTGGATAAATGGTGCATAACAACAATAAAAATCTGTGATAAGCTCATCAGTTGAATGCGTCTCGTGAAAAAAGATTTCTCAGAGCAAATGAATTGCAGAGATCTGAAAATTACATTGATAAAACTGCCAAATGTGGTGCCATAAAATAGTTAAACATTAATAATTTTCACAAATCTTGTCTAATATTTGTGAAATTTCGACAGATGATGCATAACAATAATAAAAATCTGTGATAAGCTCATCAGTTGAATGCGTCTTGTGAAAAAAGATTTCTCAGAGCAAATGAATTGCAGAAAACTGAAAATGACATTGAAAAGAACGCCATATTCCATGGCTTAAAATAGTTAAACGTTAATAATTTTTACAAATCTTGACTTAAATTTGTGGAATTTGGATAGATGATGCATAACAACAATAGAAATCTGTGATAAGCTCATCAGTTGAATGCGTCTCGTGAAAAAGATTTTTCAGAGCAAATAAATTGCAGAGAACTGAAAATTACATTGAAAAGACTGCCAAATGAGGTGCCTTAAAATAGTTAAACATTAATTATTTTCACAAATCTTGTCTAATATTTGTGAAATGTGGATAAATGGTGCATAACAACAATAAAAATCTGTGATAAGCTCATCAGTTGAATGCGTCTCGTGAAAAAAGATTTCTCAGAGCAAATGAATTGCAGAGATCTGAAAATTACATTGATAAAACTACCAAATGCGGTGCCTTAAAATAGTTAAACATTAATAATTTTCACAAATCTTGTCAAATATTTGTGAAATTTTGACAGATGATGCATAACAACAATAAAAATCTGTGTTAAGCTCATCAGTTGAATGCGTCTTGTCAAAAAGATTTTTTAGAGCAAATGAATTGCAGAAAACTGAAAATGACATTGAAAAGACCACCAAATTCCATGGCTTAAAATAGTTAAATGTTAAAAATTTTCACAAATCTTGTTCAACATTTGTGAAATTTGGACAGATGATGCATAACAATAATAAAAATCTGTGATAAGTCGATCATTTATATGTGTCTCGTGAAAAAGAATTTTAAGAGCATATAAATGTGAGAAAACTGAAAATGATATTGAAAAGACTGCCAAATTCCATACCATAAAATAGTTAAACGTTAATAATTTTCACAAATCTTGACTAATATTTGTGGAATTTGTATAGATGATGCATAACAACAATAGAAATCTGTGATAAGCTCGTCAATTGAATGTGTCTCATGAAAGAGATTTTTTTGGACAATAAATTGGAGAAAACTGAAAATAACACTGAAAATACTGCCAAATTCCATGGTATAAAATAGTTAAATGTAAATAATTTTCATAAATCTTGTCCAATATTTGTGGAATTTGGACAGATGATGCTTAACAATAATGAAAATCTGTGATAAGCTTAGCAGTTGACAGTGTGTAGTAGAATTGTAGTTGTTTGACATTTTGTATGGGAAGAGTGAGAATTATTTAAAACATTTTTTTTTCGATTTCACAACATCTAATTAGCCTCACATTAAACATCAATTATTATGATTTGAGTTTTTTTGTGTAAGAGGTGACAAATTACCCATAACTGTCCTCTGGAAAAGAATATATACCCATTTAAGACATCTTCTTACTACCAATACCAGATGCAAATTCCTCCTTACAATCTGTTTCTGGAATCGGGTTAAGCACACCATTTGAATATGTCCTAAAGCTTGCCATATACCATCTATTGTACACATGGATGAGACATAGCATTGCTCTTGCTGTTATCTTTTGCTGTATGTTTTTTTCTACAGGAATTAGCCCTGACCAGACAGGAAGAATCAGTTCACCAAAGAAGCCATCACGCTGTATGGAAATGGTCACCTGGAAAAAGATCGATATCTTTGAAAAAAGTGAAAATTAAATTCTAAAAACTGACAAATTTCCTACACTAAAATAGTTAAACATTTATAATTATGATAAAGTTAACCTTAGCAGTTGACTGTGTCTAATAAAAAGGATATTTTCGGAACATATAAAATTGAGAAAAGTAAAAATGACATTTAAAAAATTGCGAGATGCGGTGCTTTAAATAGTTAAACGTTAATAATTTTCACAAATCTTGTCTAATATTTGTGAAATTGGGATAGATGATGCATAACAACAATAAAAATCTGTGATAAGCTCATCAGTTGAATGCGTCTTGTCAAAAAGATTTTTCAGAGCAAATGAATTGCAGAAAACTGAAAATGACATTGAAAAGACCACCAAATTCCATGGCTTAAAATAGTTAAATGTTAATAATTTTCACAAATCTTGTTCAATATTTGTGAAATTTGGACAGATGATGCATAACAACAATAGAAATCTGTGATAAGTTCATCATTTGAATGTGTCTTATGAAAAAGATTTTTCAAAGCAAAGGAATTGCAGAGAACTGAAAATTACATTGAAAAGACTGCCAAATTCCATACCATAAAATAGTTAAACGTTAATAATTTTCACAAATCTTGACTAATATTTGTGGAATTTGTATAGATGATGCATAACAACAATAGAAATCTGTGATAAGCTCGTCAATTGAATGTGTCTCATGAAAGAGATTTTTTTGGACAATAAATTGGAGAAAACTGAAAATAACACTGAAAATACTGCCAAATTCCATGGTATAAAATAGTTAAATGTAAATAATTTTCATAAATCTTGTCCAATATTTGTGGAATTTGGACAGATGATGCTTAACAATAATGAAAATCTGTGATAAGCTTAGCAGTTGACAGTGTGTAGTAGAATTGTAGTTGTTTGACATTTTGTATGGGAAGAGTGAGAATTATTTAAAACATTTTTTTTTTTCGATTTCACAACATCTAATTAGCCTCACATTAAACATTAAATATTATGATTTGAGTTTGTTTGTGTAAGAGGTGACAAATTACCCATAACTGTCCTCTGAAAAAGAATATATACCCATTTAAGACATCTCCTTACTACCAATACCAGATGCAGATTCCTCCTTACAATCGGTTTCTGGAATCGGGTTAAGCACACCATTTGACAATGTCCTAAAGCTTGCCATATACCATCTATTGTACACATGGATGAGACATAGCATTGCTCTTGCTGTTATCTTTTGCTGTATGTTTTTTCTACAGGAATTAGCCCTGACCAGACAGGAAGAATCAGTTCACCAAAAAAGCCATCACGCTGTATGGAAATGGTCACCTGGAAAAAGAACAATATCTTTGAAAAAAGTGAAAATTAAATTCTAAAAACTGACAAATTTCCTACACTAAAATAGTTAAACATTTATAATTATGATAAAGTTAACCTTAGCAGTTGACTGTGTCTAATAAAAAGGATATTTTCGGAACATATAAAATTGAGAAAAGTAAAAATGACATTTAAAAAATTGCGAGATGCGGTGCTTTAAATAGTTAAACGTTAATAATTTTCACAAATCTTGTCTAATATTTGTGAAATTGGGATAGATGATGCATAACAACAATAAAAATCTGTGATAAGCTCATCAGTTGAATGCGTCTTGTCAAAAAGATTTTTCAGAGCAAATGAATTGCAGAAAACTGAAAATGACATTGAAAAGACCACCAAATTCCATGGCTTAAAATAGTTAAATGTTAATAATTTTCACAAATCTTGTTCAATATTTGTGAAATTTGGACAGATGATGCATAACAATAATAAAAATCTGTGATAAGTTGATCATTTATATGTGTCTCGTGAAAAAGAATTTTAAGAGCATATAAATGTGAGAAAACTGAAAATGATATTGAAAAGACTGCCAAATTCCATACCATAAAATAGTTAAACGTTAATAATTTTCACAAATCTTGACTAATATTTGTGGAATTTGTATAGATGATGCATAACAACAAAAGAAATCTGTGATAAGTTTGTCAGTTGAATGTGTCTCATGAAAGAGATTTTTTTGGACAATAAATTGGAGAAAACTGAAAATAACACTGAAAATACTGCCAAATTCCATGGTATAAAATAGTTAAATGTAAATAATTTTCATAAATCTTGTCCAATATTTGTGGAATTTGGACAGATGATGCTTTACAATAATGAAAATCTGTGATAAGCTTAGCAGTTGACAGTGTGTAGTAGAATTGTAGTTGTTTGACATTTTGTATGGGAAGAGTGAGAATTATTTAAAACATTTTTTTTTCGATTTCACAACATCTAATTAGCCTCACATTAAACATTAAATATTATGATTTGAGTTTGTTTGTGTAAGAGGTGACAAATTACCCATAACTGTCCTCTGGAAAAGAATATATACCCATTTAAGACATCTCCTTACTACCAATACCAGATGCAGATTCCTCCTTACAATCGGTTTCTGGAATCGGGTTAAGCACACCATTTGACAATGTCCTAAAGCTTGCCATATACCATCTATTGTACACATGGATGAGACATAGCATTGCTCTTGCTGTTATCTTTTGCTGTATGTTTTTTCTACAGGAATTAGCCCTGACCAGACAGGAAGAATCAGTTCACCAAAAAAGCCATCACGCTGTATGGAAATGGTCACCTGGAAAAAGAACAATATCTTTGAAAAAAGTGAAAATTAAATTCTAAAAACTGACAAATTTCCTACACTAAAATAGTTAAACATTTATAATTATGATAAAGTTAACCTTAGCAGTTGACTTTGTGTAATAAAAAGGATATTTTCGGAACATATAAAATTGAGAAAAGTAAAAATGACATTAAAAAAATTGCGAGATGCGGTGCTTTAAATAGTTAAACGTTAATAATTTTCACAACTCTTGTCTAATATTTGTGAAATTGGGATAGATGATGCATAACAACAATAAAAATCTGTGATAAGCTCATCAGTTGAATGCGTCTTGTCCAAAAGATTTTTCAGAGCAAATGAATTGCAGAAAACTGAAAATGACATTGAAAAGACCACCAAATTCCATGGCTTAAAATAGTTAAATGTTAATAATTTTCACAAATCTTGTTCAATATTTGTGAAATTTGGACAGATGATGCATAACAACAATAGAAATCTGTGATAATTTCATCATTTGAATGTGTCTTATGAAAAAGATTTTTCAAAGCAAAGGAATTGCAGAGAACTGAAAATTACATTGAAAAGACTGCCAAATTCCATACCATAAAATAGTTAAACGTTAATAATTTTCACAAATCTTGACTAATATTTGTGGAATTTGTATAGATGATGCATAACAACAATAGAAATCTGTGATAAGCTCATCAGTTGAATGTGTCTCATGAAAGAGATTTTTTTGGACAATAAATTGGAGAAAACTGAAAATAACACTGAAAATACTGCCAAATTCCATGGTATAAAATAGTTAAATGTAAATAATTTTCATAAATCTTGTCCAATATTTGTGGAATTTGGACAGATGATGCTTAACAATAATGAAAATCTGTGATAAGCTTAGCAGTTGACAGTGTGTAGTAGAATTGTAGTTGTTTGACATTTTGTATGGGAAGAGTGAGAATTATTTAAAACATTTTTTTTTTCAATTTCACAACATCTAATTAGCCTCACATTAAACATTAAATATTATGATTTGAGTTTGTTTGTGTAAGAGGTGACAAATTACCCATAACTGTCCTCTGAAAAAGACTATATACCCATTTAAGACATCTCCTTACTACCAATACCAGATGCAGATTCCTCCTTACAATCGGTTTCTGGAATCGGGTTAAGCACACCATTTGACAATGTCCTAAAGCTTGCCATATACCATCTATTGTACACATGGATGAGACATAGCATTGCTCTTGCTGTTATCTTTTGCTGTATGTTTTTTCTACAGGAATTAGCCCTGACCAGACAGGAAGAATCAGTTCACCAAAAAAGCCATCACGCTGTATGGAAATGGTCACCTGGAAAAAGAACAATATCTTTGAAAAAAGTGAAAATTAAATTCTAAAAACTGACAAATTTCCTACACTAAAATAGTTAAACATTTATAATTATGATAAAATTAACCTTAGCAGTTGACTTTGTGTAATAAAAAGGATATTTTCGGAACATATAAAATTGAGAAAAGTAAAAATGACATTAAAAAAATTGCGAGATGCGGTGCTTTAAATAGTTAAACGTTAATAATTTTCACAAATCTTGTCTAATATTTGTGAAATTGGGATAGATGATGCATAACAACAATAAAAATCTGTGATAAGCTCATCAGTTGAATGCGTCTTGTCAAAAAGATTTTTCAGAGCAAATGAATTGCAGAAAACTGAAAATGACATTGAAAAGACCACCAAATTCCATGGCTTAAAATAGTTAAATGTTAATAATTTTCACAAATCTTGTTCAATATTTGTGAAATTTGGACAGATGATGCATAACAATAATAAAAATCTGTGATAAGTTGATCATTTATATGTGTCTCGTGAAAAAGAATTTTAAGAGCATATAAATGTGAGAAAACTGAAAATGATATTGAAAAGACTGCCAAATTCCATACCATAAAATAGTTAAACGTTAATAATTTTCACAAATCTTGACTAATATTTGTGGAATTTGTATAGATGATGCATAACAACAAAAGAAATCTGTGATAAGTTTGTCAGTTGAATGTGTCTCATGAAAGAGATTTTTTTGGACAATAAATTGGAGAAAACTGAAAATAACACTGAAAATACTGCCAAATTCCATGGTATAAAATAGTTAAATGTAAATAATTTTCATAAATCTTGTCCAATATTTGTGGAATTTGGACAGATGATGCTTTACAATAATGAAAATCTGTGATAAGCTTAGCAGTTGACAGTGTGTATTAGAATTGTAGTTGTTTGACATTTTGTATGGGAAGAGTGAGAATTATTTAAAACATTTTTTTTTCGATTTCACAACATCTAATTAGCCTCACATTAAACATTAAATATTATGATTTGAGTTTGTTTGTGTAAGAGGTGACAAATTACCCATAACTGTCCTCTGGAAAAGAATATATACCCATTTAAGACATCTCCTTACTACCAATACCAGATGCAGATTCCTCCTTACAATCGGTTTCTGGAATCGGGTTAAGCACACCATTTGACAATGTCCTAAAGCTTGCCATATACCATCTATTGTACACATGGATGAGACATAGCATTGCTCTTGCTGTTATCTTTTGCTGTATGTTTTTTCTACAGGAATTAGCCCTGACCAGACAGGAAGAATCAGTTCACCAAAAAAGCCATCACGCTGTATGGAAATGGTCACCTGGAAAAAGAACAATATCTTTGAAAAAAGTGAAAATTAAATTCTAAAAACTGACAAATTTCCCGCACTAAAATAGTTAAACATTTATAATTTTGATAAAGTTAACCTTAACAGTTGACTGTGTCTAATAAAAAGGATATTTTTGGAACATATAAAATTGAGAAAACTAAAAATTACATTGATAATACTGCCAAATGCGGTGCCTTAAAATAGTTAAACATAAATAATTTTCACAAATCTTGTTCAATATTTGTGAAATTTGGACAGATGATGCATAACAACAATAGAAATCTGTGATAAGTTCATCATTTGAATGTGTCTTATGAAAAAGATTTTTCAAAGCAAAGGAATTGCAGAGAACTGAAAATTACATTGAAAAGACTGCCAAATTCCATACCATAAAATAGTTAAATGTAAATAATTTTCACAAATCTTGACTAATATTTGTGGAATTTGTATAGATGATGCATAACAACAATAGAAATCTGTGATAAGCTCGTCAATTGAATGTGTCTCATGAAAGAGATTTTTTTGGACAATAAATTGGAGAAAACTGAAAATAACACTGAAAATACTGCCAAATTCCATGGTATAAAATAGTTAAATGTAAATAATTTTCATAAATCTTGTCCAATATTTGTGGAATTTGGACAGATGATGCTTTACAATAATGAAAATCTGTGATAAGCTTAGCAGTTGACAGTGTGTAGTAGAATTGTAGTTGTTTGACATTTTGTATGGGAAGAGTGAGAATTATTTAAAACATTTTTTTTTTCGATTTCACAACATCTAATTAGCCTCACATTAAACATTAAATATTATGATTTGAGTTTGTTTGTGTAAGAGGTGACAAATTACCCATAACTGTCCTCTGAAAAAGAATATATACCCATTTAAGACATCTCCTTACTACCAATACCAGATGCAGATTCCTCCTTACAATCGGTTTCTGGAATCGGGTTAAGCACACCATTTGACAATGTCCTAAAGCTTGCCATATACCATCTATTGTACACATGGATGAGACATAGCATTGCTCTTGCTGTTATCTTTTGCTGTATGTTTTTTCTACAGGAATTAGCCCTGACCAGACAGGAAGAATCAGTTCACCAAAAAAGCCATCACGCTGTATGGAAATGGTCACCTGGAAAAAGAACAATATCTTTGAAAAAAGTGAAAATTAAATTCTAAAAACTGACAAATTTCCTACACTAAAATAGTTAAACATTTATAATTATGATAAAGTTAACCTTAGCAGTTGACTTTGTGTAATAAAAAGGATATTTTCGGAACATATAAAATTGAGAAAAGTAAAAATGACATTAAAAAAATTGCGAGATGCGGTGCTTTAAATAGTTAAACGTTAATAATTTTCACAAATCTTGTCTAATATTTGTGAAATTGGGATAGATGATGCATAACAACAATAAAAATCTGTGATAAGCTCATCAGTTGAATGCGTCTTGTCCAAAAGATTTTTCAGAGCAAATGAATTGCAGAAAACTGAAAATGACATTGAAAAGACCACCAAATTCCATGGCTTAAAATAGTTAAATGTTAATAATTTTCACAAATCTTGTTCAATATTTGTGAAATTTGGACAGATGATGCATAACAACAATAGAAATCTGTGATAATTTCATCATTTGAATGTGTCTTATGAAAAAGATTTTTCAAAGCAAAGGAATTGCAGAGAACTGAAAATTACATTGAAAAGACTGCCAAATTCCATACCATAAAATAGTTAAACGTTAATAATTTTCACAAATCTTGACTAATATTTGTGGAATTTGTATAGATGATGCATAACAACAATAGAAATCTGTGATAAGCTCGTCAATTGAATGTGTCTCATGAAAGAGATTTTTTTGGACAATAAATTGGAGAAAACTGAAAATAACACTGAAAATACTGCCAAATTCCATGGTATAAAATAGTTAAATGTAAATAATTTTCATAAATCTTGTCCAATATTTGTGGAATTTGGACAGATGATGCTTAACAATAATGAAAATCTGTGATAAGCTTAGCAGTTGACAGTGTGTAGTAGAATTGTAGTTGTTTGACATTTTGTATGGGAAGAGTGAGAATTATTTAAAACATTTTTTTTTTCGATTTCACAACATCTAATTAGCCTCACATTAAACATTAAATATTATGATTTGAGTTTGTTTGTGTAAGAGGTGACAAATTACCCATAACTGTCCTCTGAAAAAGAATATATACCCATTTAAGACATCTCCTTACTACCAATACCAGATGCAGATTCCTCCTTACAATCGGTTTCTGGAATCGGGTTAAGCACACCATTTGACAATGTCCTAAAGCTTGCCATATACCATCTATTGTACACATGGATGAGACATAGCATTGCTCTTGCTGTTATCTTTTGCTGTATGTTTTTTTCTACAGGAATTAGCCCTGACCAGACAGGAAGAATCAGTTCACCAAAGAAGCCATCACGCTGTATGGAAATGGTCACCTGGAAAAAGATCGATATCTTTGAAAAAAGTGAAAATTAAATTCTAAAAACTGACAAATTTCCTACACTAAAATAGTTAAACATTTATAATTATGATAAAGTTAACCTTAGCAGTTGACTGTGTCTAATAAAAAGGATATTTTCGGAACATATAAAATTGAGAAAAGTAAAAATGACATTTAAAAAATTGCGAGATGCGGTGCTTTAAATAGTTAAACGTTAATAATTTTCACAAATCTTGTCTAATATTTGTGAAATTGGGATAGATGATGCATAACAACAATAAAAATCTGTGATAAGCTCATCAGTTGAATGCGTCTTGTCAAAAAGATTTTTCAGAGCAAATGAATTGCAGAAAACTGAAAATGACATTGAAAAGACCACCAAATTCCATGGCTTAAAATAGTTAAATGTTAATAATTTTCATAAATCTTGTTCAATATTTGTGAAATTTGGACAGATGATGCATAACAACAATAGAAATCTGTGATAAGTTCATCATTTGAATGTGTCTTATGAAAAAGATTTTTCAAAGCAAAGGAATTGCAGAGAACTGAAAATTACATTGAAAAGACTGCCAAATTCCATACCATAAAATAGTTAAACGTTAATAATTTTCACAAATCTTGACTAATATTTGTGGAATTTGTATAGATGATGCATAACAACAATAGAAATCTGTGATAAGCTCGTCAATTGAATGTGTCTCATGAAAGAGATTTTTTTGGACAATAAATTGGAGAAAACTGAAAATAACACTGAAAATACTGCCAAATTCCATGGTATAAAATAGTTAAATGTAAATAATTTTCATAAATCTTGTCCAATATTTGTGGAATTTGGACAGATGATGCTTAACAATAATGAAAATCTGTGATAAGCTTAGCAGTTGACAGTGTGTAGTAGAATTGTAGTTGTTTGACATTTTGTATGGGAAGAGTGAGAATTATTTAAAACATTTTTTTTTTTCGATTTCACAACATCTAATTAGCCTCACATTAAACATTAAATATTATGATTTGAGTTTGTTTGTGTAAGAGGTGACAAATTACCCATAACTGTCCTCTGAAAAAGAATATATACCCATTTAAGACATCTCCTTACTACCAATACCAGATGCAGATTCCTCCTTACAATCGGTTTCTGGAATCGGGTTAAGCACACCATTTGACAATGTCCTAAAGCTTGCCATATACCATCTATTGTACACATGGATGAGACATAGCATTGCTCTTGCTGTTATCTTTTGCTGTATGTTTTTTCTACAGGAATTAGCCCTGACCAGACAGGAAGAATCAGTTCACCAAAAAAGCCATCACGCTGTATGGAAATGGTCACCTGGAAAAAGAACAATATCTTTGAAAAAAGTGAAAATTAAATTCTAAAAACTGACAAATTTCCTACACTAAAATAGTTAAACATTTATAATTATGATAAAGTTAACCTTAGCAGTTGACTGTGTCTAATAAAAAGGATATTTTCGGAACATATAAAATTGAGAAAAGTAAAAATGACATTTAAAAAATTGCGAGATGCGGTGCTTTAAATAGTTAAACGTTAATAATTTTCACAAATCTTGTCTAATATTTGTGAAATTGGGATAGATGATGCATAACAACAATAAAAATCTGTGATAAGCTCATCAGTTGAATGCGTCTTGTCAAAAAGATTTTTCAGAGCAAATGAATTGCAGAAAACTGAAAATGACATTGAAAAGACCACCAAATTCCATGGCTTAAAATAGTTAAATGTTAATAATTTTCACAAATCTTGTTCAATATTTGTGAAATTTGGACAGATGATGCATAACAATAATAAAAATCTGTGATAAGTTGATCATTTATATGTGTCTCGTGAAAAAGAATTTTAAGAGCATATAAATGTGAGAAAACTGAAAATGATATTGAAAAGACTGCCAAATTCCATACCATAAAATAGTTAAACGTTAATAATTTTCACAAATCTTGACTAATATTTGTGGAATTTGTATAGATGATGCATAACAACAAAAGAAATCTGTGATAAGTTTGTCAGTTGAATGTGTCTCATGAAAGAGATTTTTTTGGACAATAAATTGGAGAAAACTGAAAATAACACTGAAAATACTGCCAAATTCCATGGTATAAAATAGTTAAATGTAAATAATTTTCATAAATCTTGTCCAATATTTGTGGAATTTGGACAGATGATGCTTTACAATAATGAAAATCTGTGATAAGCTTAGCAGTTGACAGTGTGTAGTAGAATTGTAGTTGTTTGACATTTTGTATGGGAAGAGTGAGAATTATTTAAAACATTTTTTTTTCGATTTCACAACATCTAATTAGCCTCACATTAAACATTAAATATTATGATTTGAGTTTGTTTGTGTAAGAGGTGACAAATTACCCATAACTGTCCTCTGGAAAAGAATATATACCCATTTAAGACATCTCCTTACTACCAATACCAGATGCAGATTCCTCCTTACAATCGGTTTCTGGAATCGGGTTAAGCACACCATTTGACAATGTCCTAAAGCTTGCCATATACCATCTATTGTACACATGGATGAGACATAGCATTGCTCTTGCTGTTATCTTTTGCTGTATGTTTTTTCTACAGGAATTAGCCCTGACCAGACAGGAAGAATCAGTTCACCAAAAAAGCCATCACGCTGTATGGAAATGGTCACCTGGAAAAAGATCGATATCTTTGAAAAAAGTGAAAATTAAATTCTAAAAACTGACAAATTTCCTACACTAAAATAGTTAAACATTTATAATTATGATAAAGTTAACCTTAGCAGTTGACTTTGTGTAATAAAAAGGATATTTTCGGAACATATAAAATTGAGAAAAGTAAAAATGACATTAAAAAAATTGCGAGATGCGGTGCTTTAAATAGTTAAACGTTAATAATTTTCACAACTCTTGTCTAATATTTGTGAAATTGGGATAGATGATGCATAACAACAATAAAAATCTGTGATAAGCTCATCAGTTGAATGCGTCTTGTCCAAAAGATTTTTCAGAGCAAATGAATTGCAGAAAACTGAAAATGACATTGAAAAGACCACCAAATTCCATGGCTTAAAATAGTTAAATGTTAATAATTTTCACAAATCTTGTTCAATATTTGTGAAATTTGGACAGATGATGCATAACAACAATAGAAATCTGTGATAATTTCATCATTTGAATGTGTCTTATGAAAAAGATTTTTCAAAGCAAAGGAATTGCAGAGAACTGAAAATTACATTGAAAAGACTGCCAAATTCCATACCATAAAATAGTTAAACGTTAATAATTTTCACAAATCTTGACTAATATTTGTGGAATTTGTATAGATGATGCATAACAACAATAGAAATCTGTGATAAGCTCATCAGTTGAATGTGTCTCATGAAAGAGATTTTTTTGGACAATAAATTGGAGAAAACTGAAAATAACACTGAAAATACTGCCAAATTCCATAGTATAAAATAGTTAAATGTAAATAATTTTCATAAATCTTGTCCAATATTTGTGGAATTTGGACAGATGATGCTTAACAATAATGAAAATCTGTGATAAGCTTAGCAGTTGACAGTGTGTAGTAGAATTGTAGTTGTTTGACATTTTGTATGGGAAGAGTGAGAATTATTTAAAACATTTTTTTTTTCAATTTCACAACATCTAATTAGCCTCACATTAAACATTAAATATTATGATTTGAGTTTGTTTGTGTAAGAGGTGACAAATTACCCATAACTGTCCTCTGAAAAAGACTATATACCCATTTAAGACATCTCCTTACTACCAATACCAGATGCAGATTCCTCCTTACAATCGGTTTCTGGAATCGGGTTAAGCACACCATTTGACAATGTCCTAAAGCTTGCCATATACCATCTATTGTACACATGGATGAGACATAGCATTGCTCTTGCTGTTATCTTTTGCTGTATGTTTTTTCTACAGGAATTAGCCCTGACCAGACAGGAAGAATCAGTTCACCAAAAAAGCCATCACGCTGTATGGAAATGGTCACCTGGAAAAAGAACAATATCTTTGAAAAAAGTGAAAATTAAATTCTAAAAACTGACAAATTTCCTACACTAAAATAGTTAAACATTTATAATTATGATAAAATTAACCTTAGCAGTTGACTTTGTGTAATAAAAAGGATATTTTCGGAACATATAAAATTGAGAAAAGTAAAAATGACATTAAAAAAATTGCGAGATGCGGTGCTTTAAATAGTTAAACGTTAATAATTTTCACAAATCTTGTCTAATATTTGTGAAATTGGGATAGATGATGCATAACAACAATAAAAATCTGTGATAAGCTCATCAGTTGAATGCGTCTTGTCAAAAAGATTTTTCAGAGCAAATGAATTGCAGAAAACTGAAAATGACATTGAAAAGACCACCAAATTCCATGGCTTAAAATAGTTAAATGTTAATAATTTTCACAAATCTTGTTCAATATTTGTGAAATTTGGACAGATGATGCATAACAATAATAAAAATCTGTGATAAGTTGATCATTTATATGTGTCTCGTGAAAAAGAATTTTAAGAGCATATAAATGTGAGAAAACTGAAAATGATATTGAAAAGACTGCCAAATTCCATACCATAAAATAGTTAAACGTTAATAATTTTCACAAATCTTGACTAATATTTGTGGAATTTGTATAGATGATGCATAACAACAAAAGAAATCTGTGATAAGTTTGTCAGTTGAATGTGTCTCATGAAAGAGATTTTTTTGGACAATAAATTGGAGAAAACTGAAAATAACACTGAAAATACTGCCAAATTCCATGGTATAAAATAGTTAAATGTAAATAATTTTCATAAATCTTGTCCAATATTTGTGGAATTTGGACAGATGATGCTTTACAATAATGAAAATCTGTGATAAGCTTAGCAGTTGACAGTGTGTAGTAGAATTGTAGTTGTTTGACATTTTGTATGGGAAGAGTGAGAATTATTTAAAACATTTTTTTTTCGATTTCACAACATCTAATTAGCCTCACATTAAACATTAAATATTATGATTTGAGTTTGTTTGTGTAAGAGGTGACAAATTACCCATAACTGTCCTCTGGAAAAGAATATATACCCATTTAAGACATCTCCTTACTACCAATACCAGATGCAGATTCCTCCTTACAATCGGTTTCTGGAATCGGGTTAAGCACACCATTTGACAATGTCCTAAAGCTTGCCATATACCATCTATTGTACACATGGATGAGACATAGCATTGCTCTTGCTGTTATCTTTTGCTGTATGTTTTTTCTACAGGAATTAGCCCTGACCAGACAGGAAGAATCAGTTCACCAAAAAAGCCATCACGCTGTATGGAAATGGTCACCTGGAAAAAGAACAATATCTTTGAAAAAAGTGAAAATTAAATTCTAAAAACTGACAAATTTCCCGCACTAAAATAGTTAAACATTTATAATTTTGATAAAGTTAACCTTAACAGTTGACTGTGTCTAATAAAAAGGATATTTTTGGAACATATAAAATTGAGAAAACTAAAAATTACATTGATAATACTGCCAAATGCGGTGCCTTAAAATAGTTAAACATAAATAATTTTCACAAATCTTGTTCAATATTTGTGAAATTTGGACAGATGATGCATAACAACAATAGAAATCTGTGATAAGTTCATCATTTGAATGTGTCTTATGAAAAAGATTTTTCAAAGCAAAGGAATTGCAGAGAACTGAAAATTACATTGAAAAGACTGCCAAATTCCATACCATAAAATAGTTAAATGTAAATAATTTTCACAAATCTTGACTAATATTTGTGGAATTTGTATAGATGATGCATAACAACAATAGAAATCTGTGATAAGCTCGTCAATTGAATGTGTCTCATGAAAGAGATTTTTTTGGACAATAAATTGGAGAAAACTGAAAATAACACTGAAAATACTGCCAAATTCCATGGTATAAAATAGTTAAATGTAAATAATTTTCATAAATCTTGTCCAATATTTGTGGAATTTGGACAGATGATGCTTTACAATAATGAAAATCTGTGATAAGCTTAGCAGTTGACAGTGTGTAGTAGAATTGTAGTTGTTTGACATTTTGTATGGGAAGAGTGAGAATTATTTAAAACATTTTTTTTTTCGATTTCACAACATCTAATTAGCCTCACATTAAACATTAAATATTATGATTTGAGTTTGTTTGTGTAAGAGGTGACAAATTACCCATAACTGTCCTCTGAAAAAGAATATATACCCATTTAAGACATCTCCTTACTACCAATACCAGATGCAGATTCCTCCTTACAATCGGTTTCTGGAATCGGGTTAAGCACACCATTTGACAATGTCCTAAAGCTTGCCATATACCATCTATTGTACACATGGATGAGACATAGCATTGCTCTTGCTGTTATCTTTTGCTGTATGTTTTTTCTACAGGAATTAGCCCTGACCAGACAGGAAGAATCAGTTCACCAAAAAAGCCATCACGCTGTATGGAAATGGTCACCTGGAAAAAGAACAATATCTTTGAAAAAAGTGAAAATTAAATTCTAAAAACTGACAAATTTCCTACACTAAAATAGTTAAACATTTATAATTATGATAAAGTTAACCTTAGCAGTTGACTTTGTGTAATAAAAAGGATATTTTCGGAACATATAAAATTGAGAAAAGTAAAAATGACATTAAAAAAATTGCGAGATGCGGTGCTTTAAATAGTTAAACGTTAATAATTTTCACAAATCTTGTCTAATATTTGTGAAATTGGGATAGATGATGCATAACAACAATAAAAATCTGTGATAAGCTCATCAGTTGAATGCGTCTTGTCCAAAAGATTTTTCAGAGCAAATGAATTGCAGAAAACTGAAAATGACATTGAAAAGACCACCAAATTCCATGGCTTAAAATAGTTAAATGTTAATAATTTTCACAAATCTTGTTCAATATTTGTGAAATTTGGACAGATGATGCATAACAACAATAGAAATCTGTGATAATTTCATCATTTGAATGTGTCTTATGAAAAAGATTTTTCAAAGCAAAGGAATTGCAGAGAACTGAAAATTACATTGAAAAGACTGCCAAATTCCATACCATAAAATAGTTAAACGTTAATAATTTACACAAATCTTGACTAATATTTGTGGAATTTGTATAGATGATGCATAACAACAATAGAAATCTGTGATAAGCTCGTCAATTGAATGTGTCTCATGAAAGAGATTTTTTTGGACAATAAATTGGAGAAAACTGAAAATAACACTGAAAATACTGCCAAATTCCATGGTATAAAATAGTTAAATGTAAATAATTTTCATAAATCTTGTCCAATATTTGTGGAATTTGGACAGATGATGCTTAACAATAATGAAAATCTGTGATAAGCTTAGCAGTTGACAGTGTGTAGTAGAATTGTAGTTGTTTGACATTTTGTATGGGAAGAGTGAGAATTATTTAAAACATTTTTTTTTTCGATTTCACAACATCTAATTAGCCTCACATTAAACATTAAATATTATGATTTGAGTTTGTTTGTGTAAGAGGTGACAAATTACCCATAACTGTCCTCTGAAAAAGAATATATACCCATTTAAGACATCTCCTTACTACCAATACCAGATGCAGATTCCTCCTTACAATCGGTTTCTGGAATCGGGTTAAGCACACCATTTGACAATGTCCTAAAGCTTGCCATATACCATTTATTGTACACATGGATGAGACATAGCATTGCTCTTGCTGTTATCTTTTGCTGTATGTTTTTTCTACAGGAATTAGCCCTGACCAGACAGGAAGAATCAGTTCACCAAAAAAGCCATCACGCTGTATGGAAATGGTCACCTGGAAAAAGAACAATATCTTTGAAAAAAGTGAAAATTAAATTCTAAAAACTGACAAATTTCCTACACTAAAATAGTTAAACATTTATAATTATGATAAAGTTAACCTTAGCAGTTGACTTTGTGTAATAAAAAGGATATTTTCGGAACATATAAAATTGAGAAAAGTAAAAATGACATTAAAAAAATTGCGAGATGCGGTGCTTTAAATAGTTAAACGTTAATAATTTTCACAAATCTTGTCTAATATTTGTGAAATTGGGATAGATGATGCATAACAACAATAAAAATCTGTGATAAGCTCATCAGTTGAATGCGTCTTGTCCAAAAGATTTTTCAGAGCAAATGAATTGCAGAAAACTGAAAATGACATTGAAAAGACCACCAAATTCCATGGCTTAAAATAGTTAAATGTTAATAATTTTCACAAATCTTGTTCAATATTTGTGAAATTTGGACAGATGATGCATAACAACAATAGAAATCTGTGATAATTTCATCATTTGAATGTGTCTTATGAAAAAGATTTTTCAAAGCAAAGGAATTGCAGAGAACTGAAAATTACATTGAAAAGACTGCCAAATTCCATACCATAAAATAGTTAAACGTTAATAATTTTCACAAATCTTGACTAATATTTGTGGAATTTGTATAGATGATGCATAACAACAATAGAAATCTGTGATAAGCTCGTCAATTGAATGTGTCTCATGAAAGAGATTTTTTTGGACAATAAATTGGAGAAAACTGAAAATAACACTGAAAATACTGCCAAATTCCATGGTATAAAATAGTTAAATGTAAATAATTTTCATAAATCTTGTCCAATATTTGTGGAATTTGGACAGATGATGCTTAACAATAATGAAAATCTGTGATAAGCTTAGCAGTTGACAGTGTGTAGTAGAATTGTAGTTGTTTGACATTTTGTATGGGAAGAGTGAGAATTATTTAAAACATTTTTTTTTTCGATTTCACAACATCTAATTAGCCTCACATTAAACATTAAATATTATGATTTGAGTTTGTTTGTGTAAGAGGTGACAAATTACCCATAACTGTCCTCTGAAAAAGAATATATACCCATTTAAGACATCTCCTTACTACCAATACCAGATGCAGATTCCTCCTTACAATCGGTTTCTGGAATCGGGTTAAGCACACCATTTGACAATGTCCTAAAGCTTGCCATATACCATCTATTGTACACATGGATGAGACATAGCATTGCTCTTGCTGTTATCTTTTGCTGTATGTTTTTTCTACAGGAATTAGCCCTGACCAGACAGGAAGAATCAGTTCACCAAAAAAGCCATCACGCTGTATGGAAATGGTCACCTGGAAAAAGAACAATATCTTTGAAAAAAGTGAAAATTAAATTCTAAAAACTGACAAATTTCCTACACTAAAATAGTTAAACATTTATAATTATGATAAAGTTAACCTTAGCAGTTGACTGTGTCTAATAAAAAGGATATTTTCGGAACATATAAAATTGAGAAAAGTAAAAATGACATTTAAAAAATTGCGAGATGCGGTGCTTTAAACAGTTAAACGTTAATAATTTTCACAAATCTTGTCTAATATTTGTGAAATTGGGACAGATGATGCATAACAACAATAAAAATCTGTGATAAGCTCATCAGTTGAATGCGTCTTGTCAAAAAGATTTTTCAGAGCAAATGAATTGCAGAAAACTGAAAATGACATTGAAAAGACCACCAAATTCCATGGCTTAAAATAGTTAAATGTTAATAATTTTCACAAATCTTGTTCAATATTTGTGAAATTTGGACAGATGATGCATAACAATAATAAAAATCTGTGATAAGTTGATCATTTATATGTGTCTCGTGAAAAAGAATTTTAAGAGCATATAAATGTGAGAAAACTGAAAATGATATTGAAAAGACTGCCAAATTCCATACCATAAAATAGTTAAACGTTAATAATTTTCACAAATCTTGACTAATATTTGTGGAATTTGTATAGATGATGCATAACAACAAAAGAAATCTGTGATAAGTTCGTCAGTTGAATGTGTCTCATGAAAGAGATTTTTTTGGACAATAAATTGGAGAAAACTGAAAATAACACTGAAAATACTGCCAAATTCCATGGTATAAAATAGTTAAATGTAAATAATTTTCATAAATCTTGTCCAATATTTGTGGAATTTGGACAGATGATGCTTAACAATAATGAAAATCTGTGATAAGCTTAGCAGTTGACAGTGTGTAATAGAATTGTAGTTGTTTGACATTTTGTATGGGAAGAGTGAGAATTATTTAAAACATTTTTTTTTCGATTTCACAACATCTAATTAGCCTCACATTAAACATTAAATATTATGATTTGAGTTTGTTTGTGTAAGAGGTGACAAATTACCCATAACTGTCCTCTGGAAAAGAATATATATACCCATTTAAGACATCTCCTTACTACCAATACCAGATGCAGATTCCTCCTTACAATCGGTTTCTTGAATCGGGTTAAGCACACCATTTGACAATGTCCTAAAGCTTGCCATATACCATCTATTGTACACATGGATGAGACATAGCATTGCTATTGTCTTTTGCTGTCTGTTTTTTCTACAGGAATTAGCCCTGACCAGACAGGAAGAATCAGTTCACCAAAAAAGCCACCATGCTGTATGGAAAAGGGCACCTGGAAAAAGAACAATATCTTTGAAAAAAGTGAAAATTAAATTCTAAAAATTGACAAATTTCCCGCACTAAAATAGTTAAACATTTATAATTTTGATAAAGTTAACCTTAACAGTTGACTGTGTCTAATAAAAAGGATATTTTTGGAACATATAAAATTGAGAAAACTAAAAATTACATTGATAATACTGCCAAATGCGGTGCCTTAAAATAGTTAAACATAAATAATTTTCACAAATCTTGTCTTATATTTGTGAAATTGGGATAGATGATGCATAACAACAATAGAAATCTGTGATAAGTTCATCATTTGAATGTGTCTTATGAAAAAGATTTTTCAAAGCAAAGGAATTGCAGAGAACTGAAAATTACATTGAAAAGACTGCCAAATTCCATACCATAAAATAGTTAAACGTAAATAATTTTCACAAATCTTGACTAATATTTGTGGAATTTGTATAGATGATGCATAACAACAATAGAAATCTGTGATAAGCTCGTCAATTGAATGTGTCTCATGAAAGAGATTTTTTTGGACAATAAATTGGAGAAAACTGAAAATAACACTGAAAATACTGCCAAATTCCATGGTATAAAATAGTTAAATGTAAATAATTTTCATAAATCTTGTCCAATATTTGTGGAATTTGGACAGATGATGCTTAACAATAATGAAAATCTGTGATAAGCTTAGCAGTTGACAGTGTGTAGTAGAATTGTAGTTGTTTGACATTTTGTATGGGAAGAGTGAGAATTATTTAAAACTTTTTTTTTTTCGATTTCACAACATCTAATTAGCCTCACATTAAACATTAAATATTATGATTTGAGTGTGTTTGTGTAAGAGGTGACAAATTACCCATAACTGTCCTCTGGAAAAGAATATATACCCATTTAAGACATCTCCTTACTACCAATACCAGATGCAGATTCCTCCTTACAATCGGTTTCTGGAATCGGGTTAAGCACACCATTTGACAATGTCCTAAAGCTTGCCATATACCATCTATTGTACACATGGATGAGACATAGCATTGCTCTTGCTGTTATCTTTTGCTGTCTGTTTTTTCTACAGGAATTAGCCCTGACTAGACAGGAAGAATCAGTTCACCAAAAAAGCCATCACGCTGTATGGAAATGGTCACCTGGAAAAAGAACAATATCTTTGAAAAAAGTGAAAATTAAATTCTAAAAACTGACAAATTTCCCACACTAAAATAGTTAAACATTTATAATTTTGATAAAGTTAACCTTAACAGTTGACTGTGTCTAATAAAAAGGATATTTTCGGAACATATAAAATTGAGAAAACTGATATTTTCTTAGTCTCTTCACGTAGCCAGTGCCAGCTTGCAAGGTCTATAATTATACATGGCACAGAGCTGCAATACTGAACAACCTATTTTTTGTGTGAAAACTAGGCAATGTGTGTGACCGTAGAAGATCTATTTCACTGGCCAGTCATTTTAATTAACCCTTAAAGGCCCAAGACATGTTTTTCTTGTATGAAAATGTTAATACCTAGGTAATAGGGTTGTAATAAGCACATTTATCAATAAATGTTGAAAAAAAATATTTTGGGCGACATTGACCTAGTTTTTGGCTATGTTCCACCGGTGACCCACTGGGCTTTAGAGGTAAACAAATGACCAAGTTTCAGAAAATCAAAAACCTCTTTTTATTACAATAACAACATTAAAAAATAAATTCAAACATGGAAGTGTAGCTAAAAAACTTTATAAAACACTTCTGTGTGGTTTAAGACTATTGTATTTAGAATGAAAAGCCAGAATATTGAATTTATTATTTACCTTGATATGACAATACAGACACATACAAATCCACTAGACAATAGCATTAGCGCCTTCTTATGGAGGAAGACATATTTGAGTGAAGTGAAGGATAATGACCTAGTTTCTAATTGGTCAACAAGGATAAACTAGGACATAAAGGAATAGGAAATGGCAAAATTAAGTGGATTCATTTTGTGTGGTGTGGATGGGGACGTCTGAAACTTGTGGGTCACAGGTGACCCACTGGGCCTTTAAGGGTTAAACTAAAAATGGAATAAACATAGAATCCTAGTGTAGAATGGGTCAAGCAGCAGTTACTGAGTAGGAGAAAATTGCTCCTTACCCCAGGAAAATTCATTGGGGGGGGGAGGGGGGAGGAGGGTTAGATCTAGTAGAGAACTTCTTCAACTACAAGCAATAATTTGAACAAATACCATGAACAGTTTTTAAATAATGTGACCTTTAAAAAGTTTGAATCAATTGCAGCTAATAACAGTGTTACGCTCATGACATTATGGCTATATTTTTAGCTTTTCACTTTTACTTTATTTAATAAGGTTTTTTTTTTTTTTTTTTTTCAGTTATGAACAACCTTGTGGAGAGATAAAACAGTGTTATAAGTTTTACATTCTAGAAATTTTAACAAAATTTCTAAAATTTCATTCAAAAATTTTAAAATAGCCCATAAGGCCATATTTGACAATCATGCAGCAACAGATGGGTATCCATGGAAGTTTTGTTACTATGGAAACACATAAAAAATGATATGATTAAAGTTTTCTAGGCACGTGATCTCCTACTTTTCCACTCACATATATATATATTGTATACCATATCCCGCCAGGTGTCCAGTAACATCTAAAATCTGGAGATTCTAAAATTTTGCTCAATGGGGGGGGGGGGGGGGGGGGGGGTACCGTTGTGCTCAGGTGCTCAGTGGGCGGTGGTGACCCCTATCTCAAACAATTAGAAGAGAATTATGAAGTTTTCAAAAGTTAACCCAACTATTCTGAAGATAAATCGACAGGGCGTTAGCTGACAGTGGTGCAAAGTCGCTTTTATCCGGGAGATTTGGTTACATGTACGGATGACGGGTAGATTCGTTCTGTATCCGGGAGACTCCCAGATTATCCGGGAGAGTCGACATGTATAGGCCTACAACAAGCCCATATGAATGTCTCCCAGACTGTCTCCCACACGACTTTGATTTCAGGGAAACTTAGATGAATGAACACCGTTTTGTGTTGATTAGATCTATGATTTTGTAGAAACAGAATGAAAGACACAAATGTAGATAAGATTTGTTCGTTATTACAAACCAGAAAATAGTCTTAATACTTACCCAATAAACTAAATTGCACTCCCCTTCGATTGTGTTAAGTTGCAAAATTACATGTATTCCGCGCTTTCCAATCCCAAAAAATCTTCACTGAATCTTTGCATATGTAAGGCGAGGTGGCGATTGAATGGGAAGAGCTGACATTTTGTTACGTTGTTAATAATCCTAGATATATTCCATAACGTGCGAAATGCTTGAAAATAGTATTCCAATCCGAAAGAACAAGTCTGTTGATGAAAAAAAGACCCGCAGTGAAAACGCAATCAACATATCTGTCACAACTAACACACTATATCGGAGGAGAATCGGGGCACATCAAGCGCATCCCAGTTCAAGCTGTTTCTGCCTAGATCTTTTGATTTTTAGTTCAAATACAAATTGATAATATTTTGGTTGAAAAGGATTTGAATTGGTTATTATTTAAAAGGATCCCAGTGTTCATTATTTAAAAGGAAAAGAAGTTATTTTTTACACTCCCTTTTTATTTTAATTTTCTGGGATGGTAGGTCTACCGGTATTGCCCGATATGTAGATCCAGAGGAGTATTGGTGTGGTTTAATATCCAGGAACTGAAGGGGGGGGGGGGGGAAGGACCCCCCTGAGACCCCCCTAAACCAGCCACTGCTCAGGCTGCAGTGTTTTGCCTGTGCTGCGGTCTCGGCCTCATTGTGACGACTAGCACAAAATCCATGCGTTGTACTGGTTGTGCTTACGGACGGCAGGAAAGGTCTCAAAAAGTGTAAAATTTCGACCAGTTTGCGCTCCCACAAAAAAAGAAGAAGAAGGAGAAGAAGAAATAGAAGCCTGTCCCTTCCTGTGTTGACGTGAAAAAAGTGGGCAGGGGGCTTTAAAAACAACTTCATTAAATTAAACCAAGAATTTCAAGTCTTTGATTAGACCAGCCCGACTTATTCCTATTCACACGTAATTGAAATCTGGAGTTTTTATACTTATGAAGTACTAAAAATATATCGCATATTAAAGCTCGAAAGATTGTTAACGCATTGCATAAAATTGTTTTCAGTTTTAATTTGTCAGTTTTAATTATGTAGTTTATTTGAAAACAACAGTTTTCAAGCACGCTCCTGTCAATATACAGAGACGGGCTACTTATTGACCCGGCCCTTTATAAGGAACGAACAAAACCGGTAGTTTTTAATTTTACCTGGTTTTACCTGGTCACTAACATCATTATCTCCGTAGCTTATGAAAAAGATGGCAAGGTTTTACTTTTTATGCCATTCGTTCTCTAAAAATGACCCAAAAATATTCATCGGGTGTAAAAGAACATGAGCATGATTAAAGTAATATGTTCAGTTCGTATACGAAGTTACGATTTCGTACGAGCACCAAAGAAAGGATCATGGAGCAACAAACATCGACAACAACGTTAATTCATGTATAGTCATTTTACATCATATCCAGAAAAAGAATGACAACTGATTTTTAGTACAATTAAAAACGCCTATGAAAGAACCCTGGACTCTTTCACGTTGTTAATAAATTTCAGTCTCTCGGTTGAAATAAAAAACCCGATGTCTTTTAACGCGCTGCAAGTAAAAAACAAAAAAAGAAAAGAAAATGCCCTCTACCTTCAGAATGTTACGACATATATTGATATAGACAGGAATGTGTCAAATTCAAACAGGCTAATTCAGCTTTGATGAAAGCTGTTAATCGCACACGACTATGAATGACAGTTTTTTTAAACAAACGTCAAACACAATTACTACACTCTTCTCTCCGAACATGTAAAACCCCCTATATCCTTTGATTGACAAGATGCCAATCAAATTCATTAGTTTTAATAGCTGCTGTCAAGTAATAACAGCTTGATTGGCAGGTTATATAAACAAACGTCAATCACAATCATTACACGGTGGATCACTATAGTCGTCGAAAACATTTAGTGCAAGCTTCCTACACCCTTTGATTGACAAGGTGCCAATCAAATTCAGTTAGTTTTGATAGTTGCTGTCAAAATATAACAGATCGATGGCAGGTTATATAAACAAACGTCAATCATCGTGCACTGTGATTTCTCTTACTGTGAAACAGTGAGTACGCCGTTCAGACAGCGCTAAAATCTGAAGTTAGTAATTAAATTGCAAAATATTTCAAGAGAATATGTGCAATATGTTTCCAAAACTAGTTCTCTTTTTGAACCCTTCAGCGTCTCTAATACGACACTCTAGATTAAAAACTATTTTGTAAAAAGAAGAATTTAGCAAAAGCAGCCAATTTAAAAAGCAGATTCAAGTAAAGAAATATGACATTTGACGTTATTCTGGAGGTAGCGTATGGGTCATTTCTTGCGTGGAAGAAGGAAGGATAAATGTTTTTGCATAATATGTGTGGAATATTGACGGGTTCTTTTACTGTCAAAGACTTTCTGCAAATAGATAAATTAAGTAATTAATTAAACGATACTAATTCATCTTCATTAAAGATGACATTTGTGTTGTGGTTGAGGTAAGTGGTTTAATTTTTGCGGGGGTAATTGTCAGCAAGGACCTGTGATAATAAGATACGTGGATGGAAAAGAAAAATATTAACTGTTAACAAAAATATTACTATCCTATTTAACAAACAAACCGCTACTTCGCTCTTGTAAGTATTTTGTTGGTTTATTTTACTGCAGTAAAGCGTGGATAAAATAGTTCAAAACGCCCTCACAGTGCCCTTGTTTATGCGACTTCAGCTGCTGGGGTTAGGTGAAGGGGCGAGGACAGGTGTGATTTATTTTTCAGAAACCGAAGAGGGGGGGGGGGAGGTCATGACCTAAATCGCCACTGGTTTGTTATAACTCACCAATCCTCCAGCGGTCAATACACGTCTTCAACACATTCAATTTTATCTTATATAAGAATTTAAAGCAATGCATGTATTTTATTTCCTCGAGAAATGACATTTTGACATAGGGGGCCGGTCCATATGTAAAAGCAACTTTTTATTCGCGGTAATATTCTGACGTTTGTCTTGTCTTAATATGGTTGTGACGTCTACCATAAATCTTTCAACACAAAGTCTTAAATCCCCGAGTGAAATACTTAAAAAGGTTTTGGTGACATGATGAGAATCTTCTCTCTTCGTACATTCTATTTCACGAAAGACTTGAACTCACAATGATGTTAGCTGGTACCTCACGACAACCATGATTACATTTTTAACCAAATATGCTTATCACAAGTGTTGATATCTGAATTTTCTTGATTATTCATTTCATGTGTTCATAGTAAGTTGATTTTCAGATAACAGTTTAGTCTGCAATACAAAGAGAAATATAAATCATGCAATTAATTTTTAGAAACGAGATAAATGAGTATGCTCTTAGTTAAGAGTAGAAATAAAGTCAACTGGTAATTTACTGCATTTGGATTGCAGAAAAAAATAAAAACATGCAGATTTCGGAGTGTGATTTCGGAGAAGATGAAAGTACTGGATTTAGTGTGATTTCGGAGAAGATGAAAGTACTGGAATCAAAGACAAATGATGAATTTACTTGCTTCATCTTTGTAGTGCTTACTTTTTTTTGTAACTCAGAATATTACTTCTACTACAGAGAGAGAGAGAGAGAGAGAGAGACGCTATTTCTACAGTCAAACTAAACTGCAAATGAGCACAAAGCTTAATTTTTTTGTGAACAAATGTATTTTATTTTATTTGTGTGTGTGTGTGTGTGTGTGTGTGTGTGTGTGTGTGTGTAATCTGTGTCGGCGTTACATTATATAAGTCTTTATTTGCCTTTCATATCGTTATTCTCCTACTGGTTATAACAAGATAACAAAGATGAAGATGAATGTTCACTGACTCAATAATATACATAAAAATCATCATGAATCATCCGAGTTCATGAAAGCGAGATCTGGAGCAAAAATAAAAAGCTGTCTCCAAGACATCTGGACGCCCCCCCCCCCTCCCCCTCTCCCCACCCACTCCACAATACCCTGTTTTCAGCACCATTATAAATAGACTTCGAGAGTTCAGAACTGACGGTCAAAATCTGGTATTTGGATTTATTTCCTTTCATGCAGAGAACCTGATTATAATCATTGGTTTGAATGAGCAGTAATAAAAAGAACAGAGTGAAACCATTTCTGGCAATCAAGTTAACATTCGTAGCTGCCACGTCAGTCTTTGAAGCTAAAAGGATATAAATATTTTTTGCGTTTAATATTATGGTAATTTGCATCAGTACTTGAATTACACGTAAGCTTACACAAAAGGAGATCTAATAACAGAAGTCCAGAAACAGACACACCCTTCCTCGTCTTAATACATGTATCTACACATTAATTGGGCCACAGAGGGCAGCACTGGGAAAGTCCGATGCGTTTATTTTTTAACGTAAAATAATTAAAACTAGAAAAGCACTCAGAGAGCGCAGACCTCCGCTAAGGGAGGAAAGTCTCCATCCAATGCCGTTTTACCCCTAGATTTTCATTTATAATGATTTAGTTTTTTATTTTTGATTGTTGATTATTGGTTGATTATTGATCCGGATCACCACCAAAAACAAACCATCTGTTCCTTGGTCCCATTCTGACAGTTCCAGAAAAATTTAATCAAAATCGGTCCATAACTTAGTTTTTTATTTTTGATTATTGATTGATTATTGATCCAGATCACCGCCAAAATCTAATCACTTCTAAGTTAACCGATTTCTGACCTACCCTGAAAATTCCATCGAAATTCAGCCATAACTTTTTGAGTTATGTTGATGACAAACAAACAAACAAACAAACAAACAAAGAGGGGTGAAAACATAACCTCCTTGGCGGAGGTAATAAGAAATATTAAACGAACAATTGTTTTGAGGCAATTTTAATTTTGTTTTAACAAACACACATTTTAATATGTTCCTTATGCAGAATACATATATCTAAACTACTATCTCTGTGTCAGTTATTAAACTTATCAAACACGTATGAGTTGCAGAAGATACAGGTACATCTAATAATGTAAACGGAGGTGTAGATTGCCAATTAAAATGAAGCTGATGTCGGTAAGTCATTCAAAATACAGAACATAGCACTCAAACTTGCACAAAAGTTTACGAGCATCACGGAAGGATTTATTGGGGAGGGGGGGGGAGCAGGGGCCATCCGTGCAAACTGAAGCACGCGAGCTACAGTGGGATAATGCTCGCCTGCCACGCGGGAGGTCCGGTGTCATGTACCAGAAGGTCCCCCATGAGAGAAAGTCCGTACGACCCCTGGTTTCTGAAATAACTGGTCTTGTCTGGTAATTAGGTATAATATGCAGGGTCCCCCCGACCCTGCATTTAACCGGATCTTACGTTTGATGACACCGCTATTGATATCAATCACGCTCGTTAAACGACGAAACGTCTCAAGCAATGTGAATAAATATACATTCTATTTCGAGATACACATCTTTAATAATCCTTACATAGAATACATTGATCATATGTTACTGAACATGCCAAACTAAGTACTGTCTCTAAGTCAGTAATTAAACTCATCACAGGCATTTATAAGTAGCAGAACGAGATCATGATGGGTAATTTAAACGAATCTGCAGATTGTTACTTTTCATGAAATTTGTATTTGCAACTTATTCGAAATAGAGAAAATCTTGGTACACACTTGTAGAAAAGTGCACAACTACCAGGGTGGTTTTATTGAGTAGTGGGTCGAGGGGGGGGGGGGAAATAGAGAGTTCAAGGCCCATCTCGGCATCCCTATAGCTTAAGTGTACGTCTGTCTCTGTGGTTTAGGGGTACAGTGGTCGCCTGCTTCGCGGATTAGATTCCCGACACATTTGGAAAACATGAGACTGAGTTCTATCTTGAGAAATGTACTATTCTTAACATCATCTACTTTCCAGGGAAGAAATTTTAAGCTTACGGCGGCTGTGGACAATATGTCTACTAATAAATTACCGAGATCTCTAACAATATAGGGCCGTTCAATGAATTTTGTTCTAGTCATTTCCTAAAAGTCCAGCTTAGGGCGTTTTATGTTTATCTTGTTTTTTTTTCTAACTAGTGAAATAACATAAAAATTAATTCAGCCAATAAAAAACTATTGAAATATAAATATCGGGAAATGTTTTCATTTGAGACATAAAACTAAATAAAGAACTGAATATTATAATATTTATAAGCTAGTCTTAAAAGTGAAATTAATATTAGATACTTAGAGAGAAAAAAACTACCTAAGAACATTTACTCCCCTTAAAATCAGAAGTCTAACATTGCTTGGTGAGAAATAAAAAAAGAATTTGCTGAATGGATGGGATCCCTATAATTCGCTTTATTGTTTTCTCTATTCTGTCTTCATGATACCATCCAGTTGGGGGACATTATTATATCATTATACTGGCGGTGTTAATAACATTGAGATGTTATTTGCCGTTCCTCCTCTGTAGGCTTGTAACACCAGATGCTCAAATACTTTCAATAATACATGTGTAAAAGTTCATTAAAACGGGATCATTGTCTTAAAAAGTTGTAAGGGATTAAACAAACACAGTCTTTGTCAAAAATAAATTTACTTTTCATGTGAATTTCCAGGAGTTTGAACTTTATACCGGTATCTATTGTATTTAAGCACGAACATACTGGAATATAAATGCGAAAGTGAAGTTGCCAGAAATTGAGCAGAATAGTATGTGAGTGTGGGTGTTTACGTATGTATTTGACTATAGTTAAATGTTTTTACCATGTATAGTTTACTTCTTAAGTTTAATAAAATAAATTTTGAAAAAGAATTTACTTTAGAAAATTTAAACGTAAATCAAAAGTCAAATATTGGTGTGTAGCACACTGAATATTTTGGTATTTTTACAAACTAACAATATCTGCTGAAGTCTACCTGGACACCTGAAGTAAGTAACTCTAACACAAGTGAACAATAACTAACCACTGTGCAGCTCTTTATCATAGTACCAGTTATGCAAATGACCCAATGCTACAAGTCCAATAAATATGATTGGCTAGTTTACCACTGCATAATCGTTTTACGGGTCTTAAAATCAATGTATTCAAAATTGAGGTCGTGTGTTTTAATCTCCCCGGGACTTACAGAATATTTTGAATGTACTGTTGGAACCAGGCAGGGCTGTATGATAAGTCCATTTTTATTTAATATGTTCCTAAATGAGTTTGTAGAGAGGGTAAATGAGAGTGATGTACAATCTATTTTTATTGATGAAATTGTCAGCATTTCGCTTCTATTGTATGCTGATGACATGGTTATTTGTGATGACACTGCATTTGGCTTACAGAAGAAGATAAATATTTTACACTCTGGACCATTACGAAAATATGAAAAATGGTACTTTGGTGGACAACCGGTTGAAGTTGTAACCCACTACAAATATCTGGGTCTAACTATAACGCCAAGGCTCGTTTGGACAAAAGCCACCACTAGTTTAAGTCTGAAAGCAAGAAAGGCAATGATTATGATTGATAAACTTGAATATAACACTGGAAGGGTTAGGTCTGATATTGCATTTATGATATTTGATAAAATGATCGCGCCAATTTTATTTTACGGTGCAGAAGTTTGGGGATACCAAGTGTATGACAATATAGAAAAGGTACAACTTGCTTTTTGTAAAAGGATTCTTGGCGTGGGATCAACAACTTCAACAATAGCGGTCTTGGGAGACTGTGGTAGGTTCCCATTGTTTATTACTTATTTCTGTCGGTGTGTCAAATTCTGGCTTAAATTACTAAGAATAGAAGAAAGCAGATATCCAAAAGCGTGCTATAAGATTATGTTGGTATTAGATCAGGCTGGTCGCATTACATGGGCGACAAAAATTAAAGAAATACTTTTTAGATATGGTTTTGGGTTTGTATGGTACAATCAGGGTGTTGAGAATGAGATATATTTTTTAGAAATTTTTAAGACAAGAATGAAAGATTGCTACATTCAAGAATGGAACGGCTATTTACAGAACTCGTCTAAATTAAATTTGTATTGTACATTTAAATCTGTATTTCAAAAAGAAAATTATTTATTGTTGAATCTCCCGAAAGCGCTCTTAGCTGCTTTCGCCAGGCTCAGGTGTGGAAACCATAATCTTATGATTGAAAAAGGTAGACATGACAACATACCCTCGAACGAGAGGGTATGCACACTATGTAAGGACGAAATAGAAAACGAATATCACTTTTTGTTAACATGTGAGATGTACAGGGACTTAAGAACAAAATATATACCAAACAGGTACACCTGTCAACCAAATATCCAAAGGTTTAGACAGCTTATGTCTTCCAATGACAGAGATTTGATGATTAACCTGATTAATTATGTTTATTATGCCTTTAGAAAAAGAGAATCTTTTTTTGCAACGGATAGTGCACGTACATGAGCTCTCCGCATGCACAATAGTTACGTTATATGGACCATTTACATTTGTAATCTGGGCAAATGCCTTTATACGAAAATAAATATTTATCAAAAGCACTGCATAATCACTGCAATGCAACACTTTACCATAATTGTTTGAGATGTTATCACATAGCCATTATGTTAGTTCTACAGGTGTATTGGAATAAAGTAATTATTTAGGTGTTTCATTTATTGTAAATTAGTGTCAAGTGCGGGCTTTTTGCCTGACGCCTCAAATGTCTTTAAATAAGACTCGCTATTATTATTATTATTATGCTTTTTCAAACTTTTTAACTAAATGAGTCCCATTGGGTATATGTATTTTCGTTACCTGTGAAAGCCGCTTCTTATTTCCAAATGTTCCTATCACTTAGGCACCCCCTCCCCCCCCCCCCCCCAACAATTCCCTCAAGACGCCCCACCTTCCCAGAAAAGAAAACACTCTGGTTTTGAATAATCTGTATTATACATGAATTTCCACTTAAACACTTCTTGAATGTTTAACTGACTATAAGAAAAGAGACAGAAAATGAAATAAAAACAAAAGTATTGGCTATAATTATAAATAACAAGAATCAGGAAGTCCGCTTACGCTTATAAACAGGCCTGAGAGGCAACCTTAATAACATTTATTTAAGCAAATTTGGTTATTTGCCATTACATGTCATTTTTAATCAAACTAATACTATCATTTTCTCTTTTTTCCCTGAAAGGAAACAAACATCATTTTATCTGCATTTCATTTGATGTTCGTGAGGTTTCTGTATTTAACAGGTTAAGCAAATGATAATGAAATACTAGAAAAAGAAGATAAGTTTCGAAGCTTATTTATTTCTGTCTACGGCAGTGGTAAATTAATAATAACTTCCAGTTATTTCATCGAAGGGATACCTGAATGAGTATGATTATCTGTTTACCCACCCCTGCCTGGAGATAGAATTTTATGAAAAGCAGGCATTTATAATTTGATTCAATATCACATTTTCATTCTCATTATTATATTCTCTACAGGGGGGAATTGTCCGTGGATGTCCTGATACCTGGATAGATGTCAGGCCAACCCAGCTACCTTACTTGCCACATAAGGATCCTGAATTATCCGGTATATCGGACACTAGACCTCTCAGCACTAACGCTCACAAAACCCACGAATTAACCAAGGCTCTATTCCCATAGATTTTAGATCGATCTATCCCCGCGGGGAGTCTCACTAGATTACTTTCAGATAATCCGACTTAAATGTCCGTCCCGCCTACTACAAGCTGTAAGAGGGTAATTAACTTTCGTGTCCGCCCGGCTGACAGCTATTTAGCGTGAACCCCCAGGGAGTTAGGTCGATCTAAAGTAGGTCGATCTAATCTATGGAAATGGGTTGCAACACACCACACACTTATTTAGCACCAACAAAATAATACCAAGCACTAACATTCATCCGCTTTGTTAGCACTGTAAGACTAAAATCTCATGTAAACATTAAGCTTCGTGGAGCGACCCATTCTCCTGGAGAAGGTAAAAACAACCCGCCCGCTCTTGACATACAGTATATCACTGCACTCAATTCTGATGAGTTGTTGACAGGCTTCAGTAGTTGATACACCTTTAAAATATCAATACATTCGTAACGTCAGACATAACTTTATTCGCACTGAGAGGTACATTTTAAAAGTTAAAACTGGAACTCTTCACTTTGTGAGGTTTTATAACACGCAAATACTCTGAAGAGGCTTTTACTACTTTTTGCATGTTCTTCTGAACTTTGCTTCCTGCTTTAAAGCTGCTAATTTACAGTATATCACCCAACCGTGTTGAGAGAGGAGGGAGGGTGTCCCTTTAGGTAACACTCCTCCGTACATTCCAAGCCATTGAATTGTCTCTTAAAATGGACCGGTACAGTAAAAGGTACCACTCTTCAGAAGCCGACCTCAATTCAGACTCAAACGATAACTCTAACCTGTCATCTCAGTTTACAATCTTTGGGAACTGTCACAGATAAAAAGTTCGTAAACTGGCAACTCACATTCATGTATCACATGTTGCCTTTAAAACTTCGAACCTAAATCACTGCATAGCCAAGAAAATCAAATAAAAGTTATGCAGCGCTCCTGTCCGTAATGAATACACTAATAGATCATGCTATATAAATATGCTATATTCTACCAGGGAGCCGAAGGTGAGGATGGCAGCCAATCATGACCAATAGGCAGTCCTTCTACCCCTCCAGGGTTCGGCTGTGAGACCGGTGGCGTTTTATTATTTTTGTTTTCAAAGTTTCTCGCTGGACAGCACAAAAACTGGTGCAGAATTGGACAGAAAAATACCTGTGACATTTTAATGAAAATTTTCTGCGTGGCCCTGGTAGGGGTTACTACTGTCCTTTCAACAATACAAGCGAGACACCGCTCCCGCTGATTCTGATGCTGTCTCAACCACAGATATCACCCCATTGTGTTAGTGAAGACATAACGTGAGACGGGGAGGGGAGGGAGGTGTATTGCAATGATTGGAGTGTTTGAAGGGGAATGTGGTGGGGTGGGGAGGATAACGGGGATGGATGTAGGAGAGAGGAAGGGAGACATACAAAAATATCATTTCGTTACACCAGTCGTACTAACTCACGGGGAACAAATATTTTCAGGTTGTCCACGACAGCATGTAGGCCTATTAAGAGACTTCTGGAATCTCACCTCAGCATACCTGTAGCAGTGTAAGTAGTAGTACCAGTGCATGTAGTAGTAGGCCTACAAGATGATGTAGCAGTAGCGAGAGTAGTAGTATAAGAGTAGTAGTATAGAAGGCAATATATTACTAGCATAGGCTGTATATAAGGGTCTATTCCCACAACTTTAGATCGATCTATCACCGCGGGGAGTCTCACTAGATTACTGTCAGATAATCCCCCTTAAGTGTCCGTCCCCGCCTACTACAAGCTGTAAGGGGTAATTAACTTTCGTATCCGCCCGGCTGACAGCTATTTAGCGCGAACCCCGGGGAGTTAAGTCGATCTAAAGTAGGTCGATCTAATCTATGGAAATGGGGTGAAAGTAATACTCACTGCACGTGGGCGTGATGACAATACAATTAAATCTAGGAAACCAATCGATTGAGCAATGAGCGTATCTGGTTTCATTATCCTTATAAAGGACCCCCCCCCCCCCCCACACACACACACACACACAAACACAAACAGTTTTTGATAATAATGAAAAAAATATGAGACTGAAATTTCTTTCAGGTGCGCCCGCAAACATTTCAAAAATTGTACGCATAATTCCAGACCAAATATATTAAAAATTTACCACATATCCAATCCTAGGTTTCATTTGTCGTATACGATGTCCACATGGTGTCCATGTATTGCCTCGTGGGGCATCCGTTACGTAAAGCAATAATAACTCTTCCTTTGAGATTCAAAATTCCGCAAGAAATACATTGTAAACTACGCATGGAAATATATTCTATTGCATTTTACCACTAAAACGGCCGTTATTGTAGTAAAACTAAAATCTGTGCTTGTCAATAGGGCTTTCGGTGCCTTTCTTCCCGGTCGTCAAGGCATCCGTTGCCAAGGATGTTGGCGCATCACGCGGAATCTCGCGTGCATTCGAGACCAAAATAATATGTGGCGGTATAAGATATAGCAGGCGCATGACAAAATCCTCAGACGTCAGTTGCGAGTTTTTGTACAGTGTGTCGGATAACGAAAAGCCCAGAACTGCACACGTTGTAGATATAAATGCATTCTGAGAAATAAGACGATTATATCATATGAATCTTATTTTATTGTAAAAAAGTGTTGTTGTTGTCTGCTTTTCCCGCGGTTTTAAGTAGGTCATCAGAAAACCTAGCTCGTTGTCGCGTGACACTTCAATGTCAGAGAGGGCTCCGTCAGTTAAAATCTCTTAAGAGATTTTAACAAAAAACCAAGCGTTTAGGAAAAAAACCCTGGACTAACTTTGAATGCAGGAATGGGGTCGTTGACCATTGGTTAGTACGGGAAAATTGCCGTTTACGCCAGGAAAATCCAATTTTTGGCCAAAACGAAGAGTTATTATGACTTTACTTCAGGGTCATGTGGGAAAAATAGTACATGTACGGCGCCCGTACCGAATGTAAGCATGCTAGCCCATAGACACTAACAGTACAAAATATACGAAAAATTTTATTTCGATTTCATTGTACGGCGTTTGTGAAAAATGTAGCCTTGGCTGATAATGATAAGAACGCTGATAATGATAATCTCTCCAGTGGTGATTTCCGACCTTAGTTTTAGATGCTTGTGTGTAATTTAATATTGTCCATCAAAATCTAGTAGTAGTAGTTTGTAATTGAATTAATTTGGCTTTCGATTTTATTTATGTCTCAGTTAAACCTATTTTAACTTTTCTCCCCCTCTTTCGCACGTGTTTTAACCTCATAATCTTTCTTGCTGCATGTAACCCGAAATGTGTTCTCTGTCACCGTGAAGACATTTCAAATGAGACATATTCCACAGTTATTATGCTGTGGATATTTTTTGCTTTTACAGTACAGAGATTAGCCATCTATTTAAACAGAGACGCACCTTTTAATATCTAGTGAAAAATCAATCTATGGCCCTGGTAGAGGGTAGCCAGATGCTGCGGAGTGTTGATTTTGATGCTGTCTCAACCATGATTGTGACGGACTCCACAAATTTCAGGCAATTGTGTTAGTGAAGACATAACGCGAGACGGTGAGGGGGATGAAAGGTTTATAAAAAAATGACTTAATAAGTCATTGGAAATGACAATATGCTATTTTAGTTTAAATTAGATGTCGACGAACCATTCAATAGAGAAAGTTAGATTAAAAGGAAATATGTTGAAATGAAGCGGCACAAAAATGATGGGGGGAGGGAATGATGATGGTATAAAAGCCTGGTTTGGGAGAGTTGGGGAAATTGAGTTTTGAGTGCGTTCGGGTGTTTACTGATGTCCTTTAACTTTAACACACCAGGTTATACAAACTTTTACAACTTTTGTCTCTAAAAAACTGTACAGATTAATCTTTTTTACTTATATAACTACCGTATGTTTCTACTATAGTAATTCACAAAGATGAACTTTAAAGATGACGTCTATTTAGAAAGAGCGCCATTTCTAAAAACGCAGCACTGGAAAATTAACTGGCAAAGCGTCAACGCTACGAAAGGACTAAAATTAAAATAAGTTACAAATGGAACATAAAGTGCCGACAGAATCTACGTGGAGTCAAAGTTTGCTGTTTTTGAACAAGCCACACAACGAAGACTGAAATATCGGAGCGCAAAAATTGACTTGTTTTAATTATTGATTAAAAAATAGGCTCTTAGTAGGCTATGACCAAGTTGTTAAACAGCCGATGAAATTCTTAAAACTTAATGACTCTAAATGGAATTTAATAAATTTCTTAATTGCTTATTTGAATTTTCTATATCATTTTGTAAAGTCAGAGTATTTTATTAACAACACAATTCTAACCGAGGCGTTACTTTCCAAAGCATAAAAAATAGTTGTGTGTGTGTGTGTGTGTGTGTGTATGTGTGCGTGTGTCGGGGTGGAGGGCGTGGGTCTTGCGCGGGAATCTTCCTCTCTGGCAATTGTCAATGTTGACAGGTACGTAATGGTCTGGGAGAATCGAGGAAGTTGAGTTACAACAGGGTTAATACTACAGTATTTATTCTCAGAGTCTATCTCAACATGATTGTGACGGCGCCCATGAATTTCATCATATTGTGCTAGTGAAGACAGCGATAAATGATAAAGGGCGCTGATATGATAATCTTTCTTATAATTTCTCCAGAGTATCACAATAATTTTTTTATATATCACATTGCCTGGACCCTGGTCCTATCTGTTGCGATGCCAAACCCCCTCCGGTCTTGCACAAGTATCTTGGTCGCAGTCCATTACAAATCCAAAGTCTCACCTCTTGCACAGCGCCATCTACACTCAACAATGTTTATATATGGCGCGTGCAAGTGGTGACGCTGAGAAAAGTCGGAATTTTCATCAAACGTTCTGTACACTGAGTGTCATCTTCCATCAGGGCACTTTTCTTAGATGGTTTTGTTATATATTCTGTTGGCAAACTTTATCGGTGAGTTCAGGATAAGACGTATGGAATGAAGAACAAATATGGTATCGACTGTGTCAGTTGTTCACTGGTCACATCTCAATGCAATGTAGCACGAAAATTCTTATGCCTGTGACAACACACCAGCCATTTAAACTTCGAAGTATAATGATTTGTATTTAGTGCATACAATAATCTATAAACTATCCAGGACAAATTTGTATTCTTGCCATTTAGAAGTTTAATCCAATAATTTTTATGTACAGACACAGATGTGTCTGTACATATTGCCATCACCTGTGTCTGTCGTCGCCGTCGCCGATGCAGATGTCGATGCCGTCGCTGGCGCCGTACACTTTCAGCGTAAACACCATAAGTAGAACACAGTTTTACTTTTTGGTTTTATATTTACAGAGCTGATGAATATTCATAAAATGCAGGTCACGAAAATCAGCATGATCGGGCCATTATGCTGTTTCTTCACTTTTCAGCATATATGCAACCCTGTAAACACATTTTAAGGAAAACCATTAGGCCTGTTGTCATGAAACTCACAGGAATAATCAGTCTTACTAAAATGCAGGTCAAGTTCGAAAATCGGCATGATCGGGCCACTATTTTAGTAATTATGCTGTTTTTTCATTTTTCAGCATATATGCAACACTGTAAACACAATATAAGAAAAACAGATGGGCCAATTGTCATTATACTCACAGGAGTGGTCAATCTTACTGAAACGCAGGTTGAGTTCCAAAATCAGCATAATCAGGGCATTATTTTAGAAGTTATGCTGTTTTTTCACATTTCCTCAGATTCAATTCTTAGGCATGTTAATAGCCTTATTATTTAACTAATAAGATACGTAAAAGTGTTTGTTTGACATTTCCTGCATCTTTACAACATTGTTAGTTGATTATGTAAAAATGATGGTAAACTTGTTATCATATATTGTCACTGAATGATTAGTATACACTACTCATAATAAATCAGTACAAATTTACAATTTATAATTGTTTAGTCAATGAACAGACAGATTCCTTTTGAAAGGGCAATTCTTAAATTTTAACATGTTATATCAGTCAACGTGTGACAGCAAGTAGCTGCACACTGCCAATTCAAAATTACTTTTTTCTGCTTTTTTAAAGTCCATGTCTAACAAAATCGGCATAAGTGAGCAAGCATTCAATATCTTACACTGACATTCATTCAATAACTACGACATCAACGAGGCTGCTACCACTTGACCCAATGATCTTTACGCGCAATATACACCTTGTTGGAAATGCTCAAAATCTATAAGACAGAGGTTTCTCCGGATTCCAAAATTTTCATATGTGCAAAAATGATCATTCAGCTATCTAAAAATGTGAACAGAAAAAGAAAATACTTGTTCAGCTGCATTTGTCTCTATTCAAAAAAGCGAGTTTACATCGGAGTTTTGTCTGACGCCATTTTGGTGCTGGCATCTAAAATCAGTGAAAACTCTGTGAAATACTTATGTCAACATTCTTTGGTGTATACAATATAACTTAAGCATATAATATATTGTTCTGCCAAGTCTTTTTAAATACATCTCTACAGTCATTCTATAATCAGTTTTTAATCTTACCCTATTCTATGCCTCCGATTCCCGCCATATTTTCTTAGGGCGAAGCGGGCCTATTTGAAAATGAGGCTACTATCTAATAATTGGGAAAATAACGGTCATATGGGCCAGTGACTCCCGGGCTGAGTAGGCAATGCAGTCTGTTTTGTAATTCTTTCTGGCAGTTAAACAGTTTTTTGTGAAAATTTAATTTTTCACATATTGGCATTTTTAAGGTGTGACTTTGAAGTTCCATGGTCCTGAAGACCCATGCTAGTCACATTTTCTGAAAATCCATGATAGGTATATGTTATCATTAAAAATTGATGGTCATTATGCCATTAAGCATTATATAATATTGCATCAAAATAGAAGAAAACACAATTTTGGGTGCTGCTGCCATGATGACCATTATGGGAAAACCATGTTACTTATGATTGTCAAACTTTCAAAAAAAGAAACACAGGACTAAAATGCAGCCTGAGTTGGAAAAGCAGTCTAATTAACCTCTTTTTCTGGAAGTTATACATTTTAGTGAAATATTCATTTTTATCGTGTAGGCATATTCATTGTGGGACTCAGAGCTCCCATAAACGTGAAGCCAAATGGTAATCAAATTTTCTACATGTCCATGCTATTTATAGCCAATAAAAAAATTTGGTGATAATTATTCTGTAATTTATTATGTAATGTTACATCAACAATAATCTTTTTGCACTGCTACTACAAACATTATGAAAAGAAAACTGTGTTACTTATTATTATTTTTAACTTACAAGTATGATTGGCATGCAGTTCAAATTAGCCAGCTCAATTGGGTTATCATTTATTATTGAATTAATGCAATTTTGTGTGAAATTGTCATTTTTCTCGTTCTGGCATTTTCAAAGTGTGAACTCTCATGGGCCTGAAGCCTTATGCTTGTTACACATTTTACTTACATTGGTATTACCTGTTGAGCATAAAAATTTGATGTTGAATTTGCAGTTAAGCATGTACTTTGGCATCAAGAATTGACAGTAGCCTATTTTGTGCATTGTTATTGTCTGCTTTTTGTCTGTACATTTGACAGCTGTGCTGCCTTGTTTGTTTGTTTGTTTTTTTCACCCTCTCGCACCGATTTCGGGGTCCCCAGAGGATGTCATTCATAAAAATAAAAAAGTGTGGCCTTACGAAATTTAAAATGCACTTTTTCTATTATATGTAAGTTTTCATATCCCAATATCTCAGCTCCATATAACAACAGTGGTACTATCATCTTATCAAAGAGGTCTAGTTGTCATTTAATTGATATATTTAATTGTCTAGCTTTTTTATAAATGCCAAACATAATTTTGGTCACCCTCTATACTACATATTTTCGCGTAGAATAAAATGATCCAGTTCTAGATATAAAAATGTCAATGTCATAATTATTATATTTAAATGACAATTCTTTAGGTTTTCTCCCTTTTCCAAATATTAGTATTTTACCTGCAATTTCCAATTTGAACAGTATTCCAAAAAGCAATCAAGTTGATATTGAAGATCATCTTTAGTCTCTGACACCAGTAATGTATCATCTGCGTAAAGTATCACCATAATTTTGATATACACATCAAGCTCATTTTCAAGCTCATCAGTTACGGTCTGTAAACCAACAACATTTTTGTTAGATAGAAAATCCTCTAAATCATTAAGATAGAGAGCAAAGAGCAAGGGAGATAAATTTGCCCCTTGTCTAACTCCATTTTGACAAGGGAAATATTCTGAGAAACGTCCGTTATAAGTAATGTTTGATTTGCATTTATTGTACATATTCATAATAGACAAAATATCCCTTAGGCATTTCCCACTTATTTGGTAACTAAATAATTTTCTCCACAATCCAATTCTCCATATCTTATTGAAGACGGGTTTAAAATCTACAAAAGCACAATATAACTTATTCTTTTTTAAGAATGATAATTCAATCAAAGAGTACAAAGTAAAGATATTATCGGCTGTTGACTAATTAGCTCTAAATTCGCTTTGATTCTCCTTTAATATATAGGTGTTATCTGAGTAAGTAGTTAGGCTTTTGCTCAGAATCGATGTGAACAGCTTGCCTAAACTACTTAACAAGGAAATAGGCATGTAGTTTTATGGTTCATGAGCTGATCCTTTATTTTCATATATTGGCTTAATGAGTCCATTAAACCATGCATCTGGTACAATTCCAGAATTAAATACTACTTTAAAAGGTTTGACATATAATGGTGCCATATGTATAGATGATTTTATATATTCATTTAGTAATGTGTCTGGTCCTGGTGACTTATTATTTCTGAGTAATTTCACAGTATTTACAACTTCATTGACCGATATAGGTTCATTCATAGATGAACTATCATCAAAGATCTGGTCAGTGTCTATAAAAAGTAAATCTGTTTCATCATCAGTATTAGCATTAACCTTCTTGAAATATTCATAACTAGAAAGGCACTAAGAGAGTGCAGACCTCTGCCAAGGCAGCGAAGTCTCCATCCAATGTCGTTTCACCCCTAAATTTTCTAAATTTTGATTATTGATCTGGATCACCACCAAAAACTAATCACTTCTAAGTTAACCCATTTCTGACCTACCCTGAATAATTCCATCGAAATTCATCCATAACTCTTTGAGTTATGTTGATGACAAACAGACAGACAGACAGACAAACAGGGGTGAAAACATAGCCTCCTTGACGGAGGTAAAAATCATCTACACCTAGATCTACTGCACCATCACTACAGGACTTTTTTCTTTTACATTCAACAATTTCCAATATTCTTTTGGATTTTTGCTTCACATATTCTTAATTTTATTTTGTAATTGGTATCTATAATTGTACCACCAGCGTTAGCGCTGGCGGTACACATGGTTTTAGTCCCGTCTGGTTCGTTCTGCCGGCTCCGCCTGCTCCGCCGCCATGTCATCATTACCGCTTCTCCTCCTAGACTACAAGGGCCTGCGTACCCATCTCTTGGATTTAGGTCACCTATAATCGCAACTTGTTCCACGTAAAATTTGGGCTTTGTCGGTATTGGGGTCTAGGTGTGGCACTCATTGCAATGCACCCTTGTCTAAAAATGGCAAAATTAAATGCTAATTATCTACCCTAAGGAAGGAATTATGGGAAAAATTTCTACAGACGGCTTTCCAAAAGTCATATGTGTAGATTTCAAGTATGCCCTTGGATTTGACCTTTGACCTTTTTTTCAAGGTAAAATGGGCCAAAATTTTCAAAAAAATGAATTTTTTTTCGAAAAAAAAATTATTTGCGCTGTTATTCAGACACCACACAGACTTAACCAATAATATTATTGGAAAGTGTTACCCTTCAGGTCATCTTTCATCTCCGTGAATTTGGGGTCAATTGGTGCATTTTCACGGGCGTAGTGGCCATAAGATACCGAAACTGAAAACTGTCTCTAATTCGGGAACCGTTAATGCTAGAGACCCATTCTTTTTTGCATTTTGTAGAGCATGTAAAGCCCAACACTGAGGGTGGTCTCCGTTTTTTTGTATTCCATACGGTTTTCGAGTTACGCTGTATCAAAAAGTACATATTGGTGGTGAAAGCAAAATGTACAGTATGGTAATGGATAATAAATTTTGAACTCCGGAAAAATAAAACATAAGGCTTGGCAAAGCAGACAACTTGTGGTCAAAAATGACATTATTTCATCAAATTTGAACTTCTGGAACTTCAGAGCACCTCCCATTTCAAGAATTTTGACCAAAATGACCTTTTCTTAATTTTAATTAATTTTTTTCTGTAAGAAATTTATGGCACATTATGGTAACTCCAAAATTATAACATTTAGTCCCTTATATCTCCAAAACTGGCAGAGATAGGTCCATAGTTACTATTGAAGTTGAATAGGAAGTCACATACTGGCAATTTACTGTGACCTTGAAATTGACCTTTGACCTACCTTACGATGAACTAAACTTTGATTGTACCATTTTTAGTTATATATATTTTTTGCATATTTTGAAAATTCTTGTTGATTGCATTTTTACAGCTTGTCAAGCACAAGACTGGTGGCTGTGTCCCTTATTTTGTGTATGTGGGGGTCTATACGAATGCGCTTACTCCAGCTGGTGGTACAATATTCGGAGGCGGTATCGCCTCTCTGATCCTCTAGTTAGTAAAAGATTTATCCACTACAGTTTTATAATGTTTCTGAGCATCAAGAACCCCTTGTTGAAATATAGTGGATCCAAATTTCTTGTATTTACGATGTCATTTACAGTACTCCTTACATGGGATGCGGCACTCATTGCGGAACCACTCTTTATTCTTTTTTGGGATACATTTAGTTCTATTGTTGTCATATCTATAAGATCCAAATGTTTTCTTAGCTGAACTCAACAATACTTCAGCAGTCTTATCAAAAATTGAATCAATTTCCTTTTTCTCCACACTGCCAAGATCCAATCTCTCGAAAACATTTTGTATATCAATAATACAAGCTAAGTCAATGTTTCTCTTATATTCGTCGGCTTTATCAGTATGCCATGGTTTCTTATTAATTCTTTCTATGTGTTCACCCACATCTATATTACCCTCTAGAGTACACCTATTAGAGTTCTGTTGGATTATACTGAGGTGGCAAACCAGAGGTAAATGAATATCTGAATAAAGACAGTTAAAATCTAAAATCTCAAAATGTGTGACAAAATTTAAGAAGTCAGCATTAAAAATAAAATAATTTACCAACTTGATCATCACTACCCACTCTTATATTCATTATATACAAGCTGTGAGTCTTAGAGACCATTATCACAGATATTTAGATCGATCTATCCCCCTGGGGAGTCTCACTAGATTGCTGTCAGCTTAACTGGCTTAAATGTCTGTTCCGCCTACTAAAAGCTGTAAGGGGGTAATTAACTTTTATGCCGCTTGGCTCCCGGAAGCGGACAGCAATTAAGCTTGAACCCCCAGGGAGTCTGGTCGATCCAAATGGATCGATCTAAATCTGTGGGAACCCAGTCTTACGAAAGTTTAGTAAATAATTACCAAAGTTTTTAACTGTACTGTCTTTACTCATAGGTTGTACACTGGTCCCATTTATCTCTAGTTTTTGGACATCTGTTAAATGATCAAAATTTTCCCCAAAAGCTATTTCAAATTCAGACAGTTCACTTTCATCATAATAGTCATTTTTATCACCCACACTTGAATTAAAATCTCCGGTAATACAGACGTGGCTATAGTTAACATACAGATTAATGTATTCAAGTTCTATTTCAGCAAATGCATCAGGTGAGCTGTACCTTGATCCCTCAGGTGGGATATAAACAATTCCAGTGCTTGGGTCAAACAGTGGATTGTCAGTGTAGTTTGTCTACCTTCAAGACAGCTTTCTTATCCTGGTTCTTAGCTTCCTTTAGGTGTGGAATCAGCATCTTTCTTTGTTCGTTTATTTTCTTAGGAAATTGCTCATTGACTCTGAATCGTTTTCCCTTCAGCGCTCACAGGGCGGCTTTCCTCAGCATTTCCTTGTCCGTAAATGATCCACACTTTGCGATGGTTGGCCTATGTTTCCCCAGTGTATGCTTTTCCATGCGGTGAACCCTTTCAAATTTTATTTCGTCAATGATTCCCAGAAACTGCTATAAACACACCACTTTATTATCAGTACTGGTATAGTGTATGCTTCAGCCTTGACTTACAACAACACTTTATTTTGAAAGTTTTTTTTTTTATTTTTTAATAAATTTACTGAAATTTCATAATTTTAATATTTTGGATCTTGAGGAAAAAGCCTGATCACTGACTTTTTTGTCTTTTCCAGTCCATCATCTGTCCATCATCATCTGCCACAATGGTACACAATGACTCCAGACTACTACACTGTCCTAGCGGGTACAGGACTATACTGCCACAATGGAACACAATGACTCCAGACTACTACACTGTACTAGCAGGCACAGGACTATACTGCCACAATGGAACACAATGACTCCAGACTACTACACTGTCTTAGCAGGCACAGGACTATACTGCCACAATGGAACACAATGACTCCAGACTACTACACTGTACTAGGAGGCACATTACTATACTGCCACAATGGTGCACAATGACTCCAGACTACTTAGTACTACACTGTACCAGGAGGCACAGGACTATACTGCCACAATGGAACACAATGACTCAAGACTACTACACTGTCCTAGCGGGTACAGGACTATACTACCACAATGGAACACAATGAGCGGATTCTCAACGAATTGAGCCAGGCTTTACAAAGCCGGTGACCTAAAAATGGCGGACGTACATGAAAGAAAACCGCCTAATCTTTTAATAGTCTCTCCGCCTCCCCACACGTCGTCCCTGCGGGATACAGTAATTAAATCTCGGCTCCGTTCGCCATGCGGAAGCTACCTGAGAAATATTAACTGCGCATGCTCATCAGTTAAACACGTGGCGAAGAAAGCATGGCGGCTGAAGGCGTTCGAAAGAAAAAAAGCTCTTCTGTTTTATTATCTGTCAAAACAGAGACGAAAAAGGAATGAATTGGCCCGTAGAGCAGCAACAAATCGACTATCTACGGAGATAATATCACCAGAGATATTCACAGAACTACCCAGCCCCAGTAGACGTAGTTGGAGGTTGGAGCCGAGATTTAATTACTGTACCCCGCAGGGACGACGTGTGGGGAGGCGGAGAGACTATTAAAAGATTAGGCGGTTTTTCTTTCATGTATGTCCGCCATTTTTAGGTCACCGGCTTTGTAAAGCCTGGCTCAATTCGTTGAGAATCCGCTCAATGACTCCTGACTACTACACTCTCTAGCAGGCACAGGACTATACTGCCACAATGGTACACAATGACTCCAGACTACTACACTGTACTAGGACACACAAGACTATACTGCCACAATGGAACACAATGACTCCAGGCTACTACACTGTCCTAGCAGGCACAGGACTATACTGCCACAATGGAACACAATGACTCCAGACTACTACACTGTCCTTGCAGGCACAGGGCTATACTGCCACAATGGAACACAATGACTCCAGGCTACTACACTGTCCTAGCAGGCACAGGACTATACTGCCACAATGGAACACAATGACTCCAGACTACTACACTGTCCTTGCAGGCACAGGGCTATACTGCCACAATGGAACACAATGACTCCAGACTACTACACTGTACTAGGAGACACAGGACTACTGAAATTCACATGTAACAGACAAACAAGATGATAGATGCAGCAATTTTCAAGACAGTCAAATAACAATATGAGTTTCATGAATCAAATTTTCTTACCTCCCTACGTAGGGACATTAGCTTTTTCCCTATTATTTGTTTTACTTTAAATTTATTAACTGACTTTGTTTGGCAAAGAAGCAGGTTACTTTTGAAAATTGGCACAATCGATTTACATTTACGGTAATTAGTACCACCAGCGTGTACGCTGGCTGTACTCATGGTTTTAGTCCTGACCTGTATCGTACGGCTCTGCAGGGTGGCGTGAGATACAAGTCACCGTTACCACTTCTCCTCCTAGACTGCACTGACCTGTGTCCCCATCTCTTGGATTTAGGTCACATGTAATCTCAACTTGAACCCCCTGGTTTTTTTGTCTCAGTTGGTGCATTCGCTTGGGCGTGACACTCGATGAAATGCACCCTTGTCAAATTTTTTGAAACATCAATGCTATATATCTCCTAAACGGAAGGAATTATGTGAAAAATTTGTATAGAAGTCTGCCCGAAAGTCACATATGAGGATTTCAAATATGCCTTTGGATTTGACCTTTGACCTTTTTTTCAAGGTCAAACAGCCCAAATTTTTCTAAAAATGGGAATTTCAGAAACTACATAGAGTTTTGCACTCATATTACAGTGAGGGAATGCAGTTAGGGACTCCTTTCATCTTTGTGAGTTTGGGGTCAATTGGTGCATTTTCATGGGAGAAACGGCCATAAGATGCCAAAAGTTTTTGCTCTTTGATGTTTTGAACATGTTTTCATTGCTGGAAATTGTGGATAGCCTCGTTTATTAAGTTCAATATAGCATTGACGACACTTTCCGAGTGGTTAGATTTGCAGTGAATATACAGTTTTAATGTCCTTTTATCCAAGTTATTTCCTTGTGGAGGTTAAATTTGTGGTTATCTTGTTGCCCTGTGACCTTTGCTATATATATATATATACACACACACACACACACACACACACACACCATGTTCAGCTTGTTTTTGAGGGGGTCTTCTCAAACATGCATTTTTATTGAATTTACATAACAATTAATGGAAATTTCTCATTATATTTAAATGTGAGTATCAGGAATTTTAAAACTTGTCTACCTATTTTGCCTCTTTAAAAATTATACTTCTCTATTTAAGATACTCAAATTCTATTTACTTTGCCCATTTCATTTATAAGGCTTATACATGTAGCTCCATAAAGCAAGCATCACCATTAATTAGGTTGCGGTGTTCAAAAGTGCATTATAATTAATTAAAATTATTTTTACACTTGATTCTTCATGTTTGGATTTAATGTCTTATAAATGACAAGTATTTTTTTAATGTGATTTGTGTCATTTATTTTTCTTTATACATGTAGAACTGGAAAGTTTTTTCACAAAAACTTTTTTCTTTGGTGTTTCTCAGCAGTTCCAGTACTATCATGTCTGGCTCCATGATCTTTGATGTGCCTTCCCAGTTTTTTCATATTTATTTATTTATTTTTCATTTATTTTTACTGCTTGTTAACCTCTCATGGTGGAAACTTTTCAGCCTCATGCAATGTGCTGTGAAACCTATAGGTTATAAGTTATATAACTTTGCCTGGTTTTTCTGAAATAGAGAAACAGCTCATGAAGTCTTCATGTCAAAGAGTAAGTTACATGATGTTCCTGACCCCTTCCAGTCACTTTATTCTTCAGCCATTTCTGGCCTTTTATCTTGTAGTCAAACTTAATTGTTAACTTTTAATTATCAATTTCATCATTTGAGGGCTTTAAGAGATAAAAGCTGTTTTTGAATTTCCTATTTCTGTATTACTCTGACAGTCTTATTACAATCTTAATACAGATTGGTTAGGAATTGAACATTTGCATGCATTGATATCATACCTGGTACATGCATGTAAGGGTGATATTAATTGAACAAAAGCATGTGAGTATCTTCTTTTAAAAAGTTGGTGTATCTTGGCAAATTGACACCATGCTGAGTGTCCCTTCCCCCTGAGGGCAGTTTCCCTGTCCACCACTTTAGCCTTTAAAAAGTTATTTGTCAAGATTATTCTAACAGTGGCCTTGGCTGTTCAAAATAAAAAAGTAAAATACAAAGATACTCTGCCCTGAGAGATGGGACTCCCATACTGGTGAACCTTGATAGGTTCACACCTCTCTTGGGGTTCCATCCCCCGAGGGAAGTTCCCCTGCCCACTAGTTTAGCTTTTAGTAGGTTTTCTTTGAGAATTACTCTTACTGTGGCCTTAGCTGTTCAAAAATAAAATATGGAATGTAAAGAAATCCTTGATTACCCATCTATCTTTTAGGATGGAATAAAATCTACCATTTTTTCATGTCTTTAACTAAAGTTCCACTCAGAGGTGGAGTTCTTGGGCAGGAGAGCTGGAAGGTATACTCTGTGAGGAATTGATAAAGGTATAAAAATACCTAAACTTGTGGAACTTTCATTTTCTTTTTCAATTTAAAAGCAAGTTATTTTCATCTTAGATCATTATTTTCTCATTTTGATATTAAAAAAAAAAAAGAGTATACTATTTGTGGCTTTACAATTTTTCACTCTATGGTGAAAGCTGTGGGCAGGAACATCGCTGCCCTCAGAGAATGGTCACCCAAATTATTGTGTATTGTAAGGTTGAAACCACGATGGGTTTCCCAGTCTCCTAGGACAGTCCCATACCAAACACCTCCAGCTGTCAGATTATCTAAAAATAAATTTTCATTTATTATATTGGTATTATCATTTCTTTCTCAGACTGGTTCCTTGCAACGCAATAAATGATATGACTAGTAAGGTATATAATGATGGGCTTTTGTGGGACATCTTTTCTTCCAGGTATGCCTGTCTCTACAGTCTATTACTCTGCTGTTAATAAATTTCATATGAAACAATACTGCCCCAATTCCAGTGATATTTTTTTTTAAATTTCAGTGTTTATCATCAGACTTTGGAAATAATTTCTCTTTCCTTAACTGTTGCACAACTTGTGTATTGGGCTGTGTTAAAAGTTGTACAATCTTAAATCTCTGCCTTGTGGAAGGAGGGACTCCTGGGTGTCCTTAGTTTTTTTTTCGCCCATTTTTTTTCTCTGATGGTTTTCTGTGAATTGTTTACCTGTTACTGATAACAGTCAGTGTGAGGTGTTGCCTTTTGAGTGACAGATTTGTGTTCGAAATGATTACAGTTGAAAATGGAATTGATATGTGCATTTATTAGTCAATCCGTTTTTCTGAATATTTGTTTCTCTTTGAATCTTCTTTTATAAAGTTATTTTCTTTTATGTATAAAGCAAGCATGACATTGATTTAGTTGCATTTTTGAACAATTACACTTGTACTAGCCAATTTACATTGTATGGGCGTGGCATGTATTTATTCTTCTCCAAATTGTTCAATGTGTTTAAACATAGACATCTACAACTGTGGTCCCTAATTTACTGCAGCATTATCTTTACAAGTTAAGGTATGTATTAGCCAGTATTTGTATGTGCATGTTTCATGAGTGCATTAAAGGAGTACATAATAATAATGTATAGACATTTCTGTCAGGGCTCTGTATTCAGCGCTGTTAACATCTGGCACACTTTTTGTAATAAAACTTCCTGTCATGACAGTAACCAAGAGTTGGATTTGATTTTGTTTCAGTGGTCATTTCTTTTTAAGTTGAGTGATGAAGAGATTTTAAATTAAAACCCCGTGAAGGAAATTCTCTACTTTAAGGGACAGTTCATAAAAATAAAAAACATTATTTGAAAGTCACATATGGATATAGTTATAAATTAAAAAAATTTTGGTAGAAAGTCATACTGTTTGAACTATAATCAAAATCCATTTATGGTGTACAGGCCAAATTATTTGTTTAGGCCCATATTCGAGGATGTGGGTTTGAAAAAAACTGCCCTTTTTGCTGGAAAGGGTCCAAAGCCTATCATGGTACCATTACTGTAATGTATCCCAAGTTGGATCAACTGAAGGAGTAAAGAAAATCCATTTTTTCGGATAATGACAACCCCCATTCAGCATCCCACCCTTCAACATTGCTAGCTACTTATAAATATTAAATCACCTTTTAGCAAATTTTTCTCTTTTATTTAGAAAAGAAAGACAGACAAAACCCATATAATAACATATAATCAATATTTTATTGTACCAGTAAAATAAAGGTATTTTAAGAAAATGATATTCTGAAGTGTTCAAACTGGCTGCCACAGAGCTAATAATAGATGTGCACTGACAACCGTGAAAAATGAAAGATGAAAATGTTAAAATAAAATTCAGTTAAAGTGTGTTAGCTGTAAAAAGATGTTGACAGTAACTCTACAACCACCAGCTCCTGGCTGCTATTATATAATTACTGCTTTCACGTACAGTTTTACCAGCTGTTTGACTAAGTTTTCATCCAAAACTCTTTAAGTTAACTTTGTTATGATGTCATTAAAGCAAGGAAACAAGAAAAGAACTTTCTTGTGACTGTATAATGAATCTGTTCTTTTATAAATACTGTATTTTTTTTTCATTTCTTAATGTCTGAAATGATTAGATTTAATAATGAATGATAATAATTATAACCATTTATGTGCTTGGCCTGCATCTGAAGCAAGATCTGAAAATACTTCCTCCACCTTGATTGGCAGCAGTCCTTGGGAGCTGAAATATATGAGACAGTATTATTTACTAATATGCAATAATAACCTTCAATAAGCAGTCAGTGCATCTTATTTCATGTATGAAACTACATCAAAATATTTACCATTGTTTAAAATTAGAGTTAACAAATTTGCCAAGTATCATTTTAAACTTGCAAAAAGCACAAACTGTGTTGGCAAAACATAAGGAATGTGTATGCACGTGTGTGTGTATGTGTGTGTGTACATTCATAGTCACATTCCATCAGTGTAATAAATAGATCCCTATTCTATTGCCCCTGCTGTCTTAACCTCTCTCCTTCATGTCTGCTGTCACAGCTGCTGTGTCTTTAACATCAACTGAAGAAAAAAAAAAGAAACCATACTTGTCCACAATAAGGCTATCACATATTCAAAGATATACATGCAATAAAAACAGATAACAGTGAATTAACTTAGTAATTGTGCAAGAGGGTCTGCTTATTGTGTGAGTAAATTTTTAAAGTGTGTTAAATGAATGCCTGTTAAATTGATGTATACCATCTTACCTCTTTCTTTAATGCTCTCAGCATCTGACACACTCTTTCTGTCTTTTATGTCGCCTGAAGACAAAAATATGGAATAGAAACTATCTGTGTACAAATAGGATTTGGGCAAAAATACAGAATTGAAAACTCATTCAAAGTCTATTCATTAAAAAAATTAATTATTTTCATGAAGACCAGATTTAGTATTTTAAAGACCAGCTTGCTTGAGCAACACTGTTCGTATGTACGTGTGCATGTTAGTGTGTGTGTATGCATGTGCATGTTTAATATGTGTATAAAATCATAATTTAGTCTTGGCTCCATTCGACCAGAGCATGGGGAAGCATGTGAGAGGCGGAGATATATTACAAGGACTAAAACTTTCACCCTGAAAATCAACAGCTACAAGGACCAAGACTTGCACCCTGAAAATCAACAGCTATAAGGACCGGCCAGGACTTGCACCCTGAGAGTCAACAGCTACAAGGACCAAGATGTGACTTGCACCCTGAAAATCCATATTTGCATTTGAATAAACTTGTTTTATTTTTGATAAGTTGATTTTGCCTGTAAACAACATATATATAAAAACTTGCACATTAAAAATAAAACAATGCATTGTTTAGTTGCATATACCTCTTACACTTTTAACTAACTTCATGTGGTTAAAGCCTAAAATGATTACACAAACTGCATTTCTATATACTGATAACCAATAAATATTAATATTAGCAAGAGCACAGCTCAAGAACATATTTTTTCATCTCTTAGAAGTATTGCAGAGGTTGTGATAGTGGTCAAAAGGGTTAATCCTGGTCCTATACATTCTATTCAAGCCTAGAAGAAATTAACAGAGTTTTCAATTGAATATCTCTAAAAAAATTTCTTACTACATTTATTGCACACACACACACATACACATGCACTGAAATTAATAATAATAAATTGCAATATTTGTAATAGGTAAACTTAAACAGCACCATTTACAATCAATCTTTACCTTAAACTGCACTATTTATACTTAATTCATGACAGTATTGATAAACAAAGTTTATCTGGAATTGAACTTTGGGCACACCCATCATTCAATTAAAAATCCAATTTGAATCAAGGCCTGAAAATGTTACAAAACACATGCAAGTCGAGGTACTACAAATTGTGGTGTACCCACTATCATGCCCTAATCATTGAAGGTCCTGTTTCATTTAATGTACAATAATTATAAATTTTAAAAGATGAGTTTTACAGACGATCTACATCTTCCCATTATACAGTAATTACATTTACTTGATCTTTTCCATATGAAAAAGTTGTGATTTTTACATATATTGTATTCAGTATTTTCAAAGTCATAATTTCTAAAAATCAGATCATTCCTATGGGATGGTACAAACAAAATTATAAACATACTTCTATATAGTTATATTCTATGCAGAAAAAGTACAAACAAAATTAGAAACATACTACTATATAGTTATATTCTATGCAGTAAAAGTACAATCAAATTTATAAACATACTTCTATATAGTTATATTCTATGCAGAAAAAGTACAAACAAAATTAGAAACATACTACTATATAGTTATATTCTATGCAGTAAAAGCACCACAAATGCTATAAAGAATAAGTATTGTACTTATGAAATGATGTATCTGAATGTTTGATAATTTTTGCCCATCAAAAAGATTGAGTGTTTACTATATGTTCTTTATTTTTGTGGAACAACTGTAATTTCCTTTTAAAGGCCGGCACAAATTAACTTCGAAGTGATGCATTTGTAGGTGTGTGTGTGTGTGTGTGTGAGAGAGAGAGAGAAAAAGAGAGAGAGAGAAATGAATCATATGTAAACATCAACTAAAGGAGAGAAAGAGAGAGAGAGAAATGAATCATATGTAAGAAGCGACTGAAAGACCTCCACAGAATAAGGACCTGTAGATTAATTTCTAGTACATGAAGTGCAGGTCCTCTGGACCTTCAGTACCTTCAAAGCTTTCCCCATGTTTAAATTTGCAATACACAAATGGAAAATAAAGGTATGATAACAAAACACACATGCTAGCTGCCATATCCTCAAGAGCACCTAACCAGACTAAAAACCAAAGTTTTGCTGTCAAAAACAATTCCGTAATGGTCAAAACCAACAGTCCCTTAAATGATTATTTGCCTATCATTTACTGACAAGACATGCAAACACACATATTATTCATCTGTGTTGCCATTTTTATGACACTATTCCACTCAAAATGCCAAACCAATGCTGCAATAAAACTTATTTTGGGTTTATGTTTTTTTTCCCTCAAAATTAACATAATACATTTGCACACACACCCACATCCCGCAGGAAAAAAGTAAACATGTTTAAAGCCAAATTTAAGTTTAATATATTTTAAAACATGCCTATATGGTTAGTTTACAATGCTGTATCACAACTTCTAGTACCAATTTTGCGGGTACGTACGGATAAAATTTAGTCCCAAAATATTACACGTCCCTATACTCCCGTTACCGATAGATACATAAAGGAAAAACGGAAAAAAACGTCTTTTTAGATTTAAATACCGATAGATCCGATTTTTTTCTGCTGTCCTATATATTTGCGTTCCTATAGATATGACGTCCTCATAAACCCACGTCCTTTAAATCCGCATACCTATAGATCCACGTATTTTTAGATCCAAATACCGATAGAGGTACACTATTGCTCGAAATGGTTGGTATACTACTCAGTACATAAAATGCACTTCTTTAAAACGGCAGTACGCAGTCAGCAATATATTATTCTACTAGATCGTTTTCACACAATACTCAGTGAAAGAACATAAAAAGAACAAAAGTGTGTTCTATATTTCACAACGCTTAATTACTGTTCTAGCGTCAGAACACTGTTTAAAGTGTTCTCAAAATGTAACATTCGAACATGTAAAAAGTGTTCTGAATTTACATGTAAATGTGTTCTAAACAAAACAAAACAAAAAAGAACATAAAAATGTGTTCTAAATTTCACAACGCAAGTTGATATGGGCCTTTTAGCCGATTACGATGTCAGATAGATGGATCTAGCGGTACCTGGATCTAAAGATACGTGGGTTTATAGGAATCTGTTGGTGGATCTATCGGAACGTAAATTTAACGAGACGTAAATCTATTGAGTCGTGTATGTATAGAGACGTATCTATCGGGGCGAATATTTTATTGGGACGTTTATCTATATGGCGGACCCCAATTTTGCTACTCGCCAGTAACTAAGAGAACATTCAGTGAAATCGATGCACGGATATTCCTTGGTGTATAAAATGTTACATAATTATATACTATACCGTCTCGTTAAGTTTATTAGTATAAAACTCGAAAGGCCATTGTATAAACACCTCTACATCTTACCGGTCTCTGGGCTACTTTCTCTTGAAGCTGTCCCCCCCCCCCCCCCCCCCTCTTTGAAAACGAGGCCAAGTCTAATAATTTCCTAGATAACCGCCATGCGAGCTAGCCGTCTGCTCCCACAGGGTATTCTGTACATTATTATGTAATTCAGGTGACAGGTGTTCAGAGAGGTCAGTAGAAGATGGAGAAGACAGATATTTAGGGTACGTTGCTACAATTGCCAATCTCAGCCAAAAGTTTGCGCTTTAGTCCTTATGACCGTACAAACGTCAAATGCACTCTCCATTAGAAGTAAAAAATCAACTATAAGTTTGAATAATACGTTTTCTTTTATTTTAGAGAGGAAACGCATTTGCCAATGAAAAAGTGAGGGGCATATTTTGGCTGCCAAAAGGTCTGAACTGGACATCCGTCTTCATCAGTGTAAAGCTATTGGGCAGGTATCTACATTCATTTTATGAGTTTTGTTTTTATGGGAGAGGACATCAACTTTTTTACAACGAAGTATGAAAATGTCCTGTTCATTTAAATAAACCTAAACATACAAATGCCTATTCCAGACTTTACGAAAGGCATCGGACCGTCGGACATGCCTGGCAAATTTCGTCTAGGTCCGATAAAAAATCCTGTATCGTCGGACCTTATGTCCGGCGAGTTTTCAAACTGACTGGGAATGTGTAAATATAAGGAATACGTTGTTGTTTCTTTTCTGGACGATATATTTTACTTCATTCAAAAAGAGAGATGGGGTGAAAATCTCGGGGAGTTCCCAAGTAATTATACATAATTTATTAACCTCAGTTTCACTCACAAATACTATTTTGTGACTGGCTGAGTTTGGGGGATTCCTGAATGATGAGGACACAAACGAAACGTAGTGCCTCGATATGAAACCAGACGACTTTTGTGTTTTTAATCTCCAAATACGAAAAAAAATCAATTAAGCTAATAAATAGGCTAACGTTAAGAACGTATTATATCGTTTGTTTTATATTAATTATTATTTAAGATCATAATAATAAACAAGTCGCATTTCGATGTACTCCATGCTATAACCTTTATATAAAAATAGCAATTTTTACGAGATTACAAATTGTATTGCATTGTTTGGTTCCATTGCCTCGCTTTCAAAAATTAGAACAGGCGCTCCAAAATCGTAAAACGAAGTTAAAAATTTTATATTGGCCGAGTTCCCCCACTGTTAAGAATATCCTCGCAGCATTATCTGCAGTTAACCTTCCTACGACTTTCAATGTATTTTGCAATGTAATTTACAATCCTCCAGGTGAAGAATTTTATTAATCAAGAGTAGGGGAGGTGTGAAAATCCCCATTGGGGCCACATATAACACTATAAACACAATGGGAATCCCCTTAAAATGAAGGTAAAATAAATGTTTTTCTAAGGAATTCCGACGGATTTACTTTTTACAACATAAAATCAATAGAACATTTCTAATATAAATTTTCAAAAAGACACCAGAGAGCTAATGAAATAAAATCAACCAGACGGTCTTTGTCAATTTCACCAACTTGTTTATTTCAAACAGCGCACTTTTAGCACATGCGCAGTTGTTTGAAGCCTGTGCTTGAATGATGTAATGTACAGTCTTGTTTTCGTTTTCGTAATACCCCTACACAACAAAATGGCCGCAACACATGTGCTCGTCAGGGGGTGGAAACGCGCTACTTATATGATTAAGACGAGCCTGGCCGTCAGTACCGGATATTGTTTTGTGACCTTGAGGAGCAATTAGGTTTGGTCGTTGCGGCACGCATGAACAGTGGTTAAACTACCACACCTGGGTCTTTTGTTTTTGACTACTGTTCACTCGTCATCGAAGCGCTTGTTCAAGACTACAGGCTGATATCTACTAGTATTACCAGTGGCTTCATTAGTAACGTTCCCACAATACTTAGTTTTCTGTCTGTGCGTACATACCCTGAAAAAAGCCAGCCTCGCTGACGAGAACAATGGACGTTTCTCACCCCTCTCTAGGATTACCCCTGTGCTCGTGCTATTTGCGTTTTTACAGACTTGATCCTCTGTTTCTTCATTATCAATCGTACATAGTACTCATGGATATAAGCCTTTTGCTTAGAAATGACGTTGTTGAACTTTAAACACTTCGTTGGTGCAAAGCGTGGCAAAAATGAAAATGAAGTGAGGAAGAGAAACGGAAGTTTATTAAAATTGGAAAGAAGGTAGGCCCTGGCGGACTTATGATCTGTAGGAGAGGAAAATAGTGTGTGCCGAGTGTCAGGAGTACTAAAGTTATCATTTTGATCAATAGCAACAGCTTTATTACGGGTTCTTAAATTATGGAACATATGTACGTATTTGCATGTACCGTTCACCACTAGTTGGAGAAAGTGCACATGAACTTGATGAAAGCTCACAGTTTGAGTTTCTTTTTATAGAAAAAGAAATAAAATGAAGAAGAAACTTAGACTCGGACCGGACAGTCCCTGTCAAAGCTTCAATTGTGCTGTTTCAAAATGCATATGTTATTGCCAAAAACAATGTGTGAAATGGTTATCTGATTAACAGACGTTTTTATGGACATGTATACATTTGATATTACTACTGTAGCTACCCATTCTTCATACTTGTATTGTTTTTAGTCCTTGTGTCATTCCACAGCATCTTTTTCATTAAATAAAAAGCAACTTGTTATGCAAGTAATTTTTTGCCTATTTTTTTTCTTATTTTAATTTTTTACAAATAAATATATATCAAAAATTTAATAATTGATTTAATGTCAATGATTTAAAACGTTAGAAAATACACATGAAAAGATGGATAATGGTTCATATTTTTATTATTTTATTTCGGTCTGACAGATTTTGTTTCGGTCTGACAGAATTTTCAAGCTTGTCAGACCGAATGTCTGACAGATTTTTTGGCCTTTCGTAAAGTCTGCTATTCAGCAATAAAATGTTGTAATGTGTCACTGCATTCCTGGAAACGACTGATTCAGGCTGGTGCACGAGTGGAATTAGGGAGGTCAGGTCACACCGCTCACGCGGTCGAAAATATTACCTCGGTTTGGGGTGCAGGGTCCACTTATTGTAAATCTGAAATTTGATAACAGATTCACATGAAGTTTAACCAAGACTTTAAAAAATACTGTGAGCCGGAGGTGAGGGGTGGGGGGGGCAGTGTTATATTATCTTATTAAAATATTCAAAATTTTTAATATTTGAATAATTTTCATTAAAAATGGAAGAATTTTCATTGTATAATAGTTTACTTATATAAATGTCACAAATTTTAAAGTTTTTAAATTGATATTTATATTAACAATTTGCTTTCTTTAGGGGTAACATGTGTTTGATTTTTTTAATATACAGTATGAATTAAATAAAATCAGTCATTTAAAAAATCCCCCCTTCTTTTTATTTAAATTCTCATATTTTTATTACTAATTTTCTTCCTTACATCAATACCACACTGGTATATGATAGCATTGCTAATTTATCAAATTCCAGCACTAAATTTTGAACTGTAAATAACACAGGTGGTGCTAGAGTCATTAAATAAAACAAATAAAACAAAATTTTAGGTTATGCAAATAAACAACATTTCAACAAGATCTTCAGTCCCAAAGTTTGAATTTCCAACTTCCATTCCATTTTTGTATTCTCAAGTCTTTACTCGATATGGGGCACCAAAGGTTTTAGTTTCAGATAGAGGTGCAAACTTTGGGTCAAAGTTGGTTAAAGCTTTGTGTGACATCTATCAGATAGAAAGAGTGTGTACTTCTGCATATCACCCCCAAAGTAACAGTGTGTGTGAGAGAATGAACAGTTTCATTAGCCAAGCTTTGAGATCAATCTGTGCTAAAAATCAGAAAGATTGGGCATCTTTACTTCCTTCAGTGATGATGGCATACAGATCAACACCATCAACTGCCACTGGTTATTCACCTTTTCATATATTGTTTGGAATGGAAATGGAGACTCCTTTTGATAGGATAGTTAAGCCAGAAAAAGATATAACATCATCTCTACAGACCTTTGTAAAAGAGAAACTGTCTGAATTAGAAACAGGAAGGCAAGCAGCCATGTTATTGAAAAAAGAGTCTCAACACAAAGATTGCAAAAATTATAATTAAAATGCAGAATTCCCAGTTTTCAAAGAAACAGACGTGGTTTGGTTAAAAAATCACCAAGTAAAGAAAGGTATGAGTCCCAAACTTACAGAAAAATATAGTGGACCATATTATATAGCCAAATGTGTAGGAAGTGCTACATTTTTACTACGAGAATGTGAGAGTAACAACAACTAAGGTCTCCTGTGCATGCCAACAGGTTAAAACCTTACGTAGATCCTGTTATTAGGGAATCTTTAAAAGAAAAGAGTGTGGGAAATGATAAAAATGAACAAAATGGCTCTGAGGAATTAATTCAGGACAATGAGGATAGTTCAGTTGAAAATAGAAGTCAAAAAGATGTTGATAGACAACCCCAAGAAAGTAAAGAACGCTATGATGAAGCAAAAAAAAAAAAAAAAAAATCATCAAATGTGTTAAGTACAGGGGTACAAAGTGGTATAGAATTAAATGGAAATACCTTAAAAAATCTGATAGGGTTACTGCAGATAGAGTACCTTCCATTTTAATCAGAGAGTTTCATGCAAATAAAACAATGAAAGGGAGAAAGAAAAAGAAGTCAGTAGTAGCTACTTAATTAATTAAAACATCTATTATTATTGTTAGGAAGATATGTATTTTTTCTGGATTGAAGTAATGCGCATTAACCTTATTTTTAGCTGGTCTAGGTAAGGGGTGGATCTGGATTAAATGTTTTCTTGATATTTTATAGATGTGGAGATATAATTGAAACTCAAGTGGATAAAGTGGATCGTGGGATTCACTATGTCACATTAATTTACAGAATTTTTAGCCAATGATTCACAAATAAGTTTAAGGCTTGGTACATTGGCAGAGGCAATGGAAAAGGACCACATTATTTTTAAGTCTTTGAGTGAATTTTTATTAACAGTTGATGTTGAATTACCAGAGGTAATGATAACTTTAATGATACTTTAACCTACATAGCTTTAATTATTGAGGGAATGTCAATTCTGTTTTCATAAGCAGGAGGTTACAAAGTGAAAGTTTTATCAACAACTTTACTGACAATTCAAAAGGTCAAAGCAGTTCCAAGTTTTTACTTATGCCAACATCAACTTGGTTTGAATGGAATAGAATAATTGAACATGAAAACTTGTCAAATATAGCATCATGCATTGTTATTATTTTACTTATTGCTATCTTGATTGTGGTATGTAAAAGGAAGAAAAGTTCAAAGAATTGTCTTGCTATTGAATAAGTTACAGAAGAGCAGTTCATTATTTTGCCTATCAATGCATTATTATATTGTCCAAACAATTACAATGTCACATATGAAACCATTTTGACGAGTGTTTATCTCACCAAGAGTGTTTTTCCAACAATTCATTTTGAATGGGGAGATATAAAAATTATCAATCAAGTCAACCAAAAAGCTCTTAGCTTGCCAGTTAAGGTTCAACTAAATTGTTGGAAATATTTTAAAATAATGAAAATACTCCAAGGCTCTATTCCCATAGATTTTAGATCGATCTATCCCCGCGGGGAGTCTCACTAGATAACTCTCAGAAAATCCGACTTAAATGTCCGTCCCGCCTACTACAAGCTGTAAGAGGGTAATTAACTTTCGTGTCCGCCCGACTGACAGCTATTTAGCGTGAACCCCCAGGGAGTTAGGTCAATCTAAAGTAGGTCGATCTAATCTATGGAAATGGGGTGCAAGAAAATTTTGATGCAAGAGTTATTTTTCTGCATGATCAATTTTTGATTTATCCTTGAATTATTAATTTTTTTAAAGGGAGGAGAGAAATTAGCATTGTGCCAATATTAAATTGTTTTGATGTAAATAAACAAAAGGACGATGGTTTACTCAAACACTTGCTTTTTCTGCACTTGTTTTGTTATGCCTAGCTTTTGTTTGTAATATATATATAAATTACATTTAGTAAAATTTAATTAGTTATTTGCTTATGCCATTTTGTTTGTTTAGATATCATGTTAAGAAATTATATAGATTTTTTTTGCAACTTTCCATATATTAGTTTGTTAGACTACTGAACAATCTTAGTTTATAACTGTAATTAATTATAAATTTATTATTCAGTTTAAAAAGAACTTAATGAGCTTATAAATGTTATTATATAACTAACATTTTTCTTTATTTACCCACATAATCTTTGCATGTATTTTTACTTGTGTATATATATATATATATATATATATATATATATATATATATATATATATATATATATATATATTTTTTTTTTTTTTTTTTTTGGTTTGTTTGTAACAGGAATCATAAAAATGTTATTGAAATGGGGAGTGAGTATTATTAGTCGAAGAGTAAATATCCTTGATCAGTAACGGATAATATATATTAAATGGTACAATTTAACAGAATGAACTGAAGATACTTAAGTGTTACTAATAAAATGGGTATTTTAACTGATAGTTTTATTGTATGATACTGATATGGATATATAAGTAAACAAATGATTAACATTTTTTATTAAGTGAAAATGTTATGTTGCTTCATACTACATAAACATTAAATGATTATTTGTGCTGAAATATTGACTGAATGGCAACTCATTAATATAAACAGTATATATATGTATGCTTAAACATATTTTAATGGATTCATAAATTTTTATCTTAAAACAAGGTAATGATTACAAGATGGATGTTATCACATCTGATTAATCATTGTATTAAAGGGAAGAAGGAGTATTAATTAGAAGTACATAGCCAATTAATTCAACTAAGATATATTATGTTAATTTTTAGTATATTTGCTGGAGGGAATGATTATTATGTAATGTTACTTTATATATATATATATATATATATTTTTTTTTTTTTTTTATTAAAAAAAATTTGTGTGTGTGCATATAACAGTAATGAGAAGTTTCATATAAACTGAATATGATATGATTAAATGATGTTTGGGTATTTTTAATTAAGTATGATTTTAAATAAATGGTTTAACTGTTATGATATAGAATTTTATTGAAAATAGATTATTAAATTTTAATTATGAAAGTTTTGAGGTGCAAAACTTATTTGAGCAGGAGATTAATTATGATAAGGTTATTTAGGTGTAAAGCTGTGGGACTGTGGAAGTATTCTATTCACACATACTTGAATGAAGTCAAAAATTAAAGATGTGCTGGCATGCATTAGGTGTGTGTGAAAGTTATATTCCAGAGTTTCTCAGTGGAAAGTAAAAGAAATAAACATGAAACAATGTTATTTTGACTAGTAATCTGTAATAAAAATCTAAGTGAAATTCAATAAAGCAACTATTCTGATTTTGGAACTGGACGGTAATTCTGTTGTTTCTGGCTCATCGACATTGCCCGCTGATATATGGTTGTGAGGAGATAGCGTGCAACACATTTGATTGATAGGCAGTATGCCTTGACAACAAACTAGATACATCCAGTCCAATCTGGCTGTTGTACCCAGTACTTGTGTAGTTTCTATTTTAGGAATGGTGTTTGTTACTAGAGCACTTAAATTTTTAAGCAAATAAATATTCAGTATTCAGCCTGTTATGTGGATAAATTTTGTCTTGTGAAGTTCTGGAAGGTGTTTACTTTCATAATTTGGTGGTAAGTTTGCTTAGACTTTGTTTTGGGACCACATGTTTTGTACCAAATGTAGGCCACTCTTTTCAATGCAATCCAGGAAGAGACGAGAAGACGTTAGTATGCAACAAAAATGTCTTTTTCAAGATTTTTGTTCTTAAGTTCTAATAAAACATAACCTGTCCGTCGGACAGCCCATCCTGCAAATTCACTAGTCCGAACTGAATTTTTACTTGTGGAGCCCTGCTTTGGTGTCATAATATACTTTATTTGACTGTCTGATACCTTCCTGTGTTCTTTTCTTACGTGCTGGGGCATCACATACATTATTAGCACCAAAATACTTACAGAGGGTAGACTGCGACTTAGGCGCAATCTTGTACATGTATAATCCACGTGCAATCTTGTATAATCCAAATAGAATTTTATGTATAAATGCCAAAATAAGATGTTGTAATGATCTACATTCTGTATGTTCTTGCAGAGTTTTCGAGAATGGATGAAAGTGAACATGTTGGCTTTAAATGATAGTATGACTTAGTTGATATGGTTAACGTCAATGTTCAAGGCAAATAGGAAAAATGCAGCAAATGCCAACATTGCATAGGAGATGTCATTCAATTAATTTTTTTATGAGAAAGACATCGTACAATTATAATTACAGATTATAGAAGAAGCAAAACTTAAACTGTGTAATTAGACGAGATTGCGTGAATTTGAATGACCACACATCATTCGTGACTTGTCTCAGAAACAAGCATATAAATGCCGCGTTTGATACTTTGTATCAGACGTTTCATAACACGGTGAAGGGTCTTTGCGTTAGGCATGCAGGGAACACATTGAATAACCATGTACCTTCGGTTTTCGCTCATTTTTTGAGAGTGTCGATTTCTTGAAGGGCTAGCCTCATTGTTTTCGTTTTATTTCAGCCAAATCTGCTTAATATGAACGTGCATATTGATATACAATTTTTTTTAGAGGCCAGACGGACTGGCAACTTTTGGAAAGAGACCGCCCGGGTGACAATTGAGCCATCCCGGGCTGCCGGTCCTTATTTCCTACCCTGCCTTAAGGTTGAAAAAAAAGTGTTGAACGCTATTGATATTTAGCAACGGTTGCCATGGAAATAATGGATGAATTAGAGAAAATTATATCTTGTCAGATTTTTCTTGGCATACTGTAACTTTCCAGAAAATTTCAAATGGATACTTTACTCCATTCAAAAGTTATGCCAATTTTGTTTTATATATTGGGCAATGAGGTGACACTTTTGGCTTCCACTGTTACATATATGCTTGGATACCAGACTTTTTAAAATTTTTGTGGGCGACTAGCATTCTTTTAAATTTAATAACTTTTGATTGGCTTGCTTGATTTCCAAAAAATAAAATGTTTTGGAAAGCTCATGAATTTTTCTATCACATAAGATCCTTTTGACTGATATTTATGTTACTATCAAAGTTGACCTGACCTCTCTAGTGGAATGAAACAAGGCAAGATCTAGATCATCAATATGCCCTACAAATAACTGTTAAAGGGATAACAACTGGTTGTTTTGGCAAAGTTACAATGCTTGCCAACAAACCAGGTGGCTGTTTATGCCTCCATAAGAATCACTTTACAGATTATTACCTGAAAAAAACTTTTTAGAAAAAAAAAACATGGACTAGCTTTGAATGTTGGAATGGATTAATTAAACATTTGTTAGTATGGGTATGGGAAAATCATTGTTTTCCCCAGGCATATATGCAACACTGTAAACTCAATATAAGAAAAACAGATAGGCCAATTGTCATTAAACTCACAGGAGTGGTCAATCCTTCTAAAACGCAGGTTGAGTTAAAAGAACAGCATAATCGGGCCATTATTTTAGAAGTTATGTTGTTTTTTCACATTTTCTCAGATTCAATTCTTAGGCATGTTAACAGTTTCATTAATAAATTAATAAGATATTAAAAGTGTTTGTTTGACATTTCCTGCATCTTTACAACATTGTTAGTTGATTTTGTAAAAAATGATGGTTAATTTGTTATCGTGTATTGTGTAATAAAGTTTCAAAAATGGAAATAAACTCGTATCATTGCAGTTTGTCAGATTCAATCATTCACTATGTTCAGAATCTCAGAATGGAAGAAATTGGACATTTAACACTGCTCTATTGATATTTTTTCCATCTCATCAATTTTTTTAGTTGATCGTATAAAAATGGCAGTAAACTGTTAATTTTGTTTTATGTTAAAAAATGTTAAAAATGGAAAAAAAAAACATTTCAGAACAGTGCTGTCTTGTTTACATTTTGGCATTTTCAAGTTGTGACTTTGAAGTTCCATGGGCCTGAAGACCTTTGCTAGTCACATTTTCTGAATATCCATGATACTAATATTTTATTATTAAAAATTGATGGTCATTATGCTGTTAAACATTATGTAATATTGCATCAAAATTTGAAAAAAACCTATTTTGGGCACTGCTCCCATGATGACCATTTAAGAAAAACCATGTCACTTACTGTTCTCAAACTTACAGGAAAGAAACATGGGACTAAAATATAGCTTCAGTAGGCAATGCAATCTGCCAGTTAAACAGTTTTTTTTGTGAAATTTTAATTTTTCACATATTAGCATTTTCAAGGTGTGACTTTAAAGTTCCACAGGCTTGAAGACCCATGCTTGTCACATTTTCTGAAAATCCATGATACATATATTTTATTATTAAAAATTGATTGTCATTATGCTGGTAACCATTATGTAATATTGCATCAGAATAGAAGAAAACACAATTTTGGGTGCTGCTGCCATGATGACCATTATGGGAAAACCATGTTACTTATGATTGCCAAACTTTCAAAAAAGAAATACAGGACTAAAATGCAGCCTGAGTTGGAAAAGCAGTCTAATTGACTTCATTTCTGGAAGTTTTACATTTTCAAAGGGTGAACTTGAACTCCCATGGGCCTGAAGCCTTATGTTTGTTACACATTTTACACATTTTACACATTGTTGTTACACATTGGTATTACCTGTTGAGCATAATTAGAATTTAATGTTGAATTTGCAGTTTAACATAATGTACTTTTGCATCAGAATTGACAGTAGCATATTTTGTTATTTCCTGCTTTTTGTCTGTACATTTGACAGCTTTGCTGCCTTGTTTAGTATTAGTTTGCTATTACCTAGAAATATGGAATATTTGTTTGTCTGTAGACAGAGAGGTGTCCACACATACACCAAGATATTTATGCATTAGTTCCAACTCTTTTGAAAAAATGGGAAGAAAGAAGACAGTATAATTGTCTTGTGTTCTTGTCCTTTTAAAGTCACTAAATAATCACAAATTCCCATGTAATTTTACTGACAACTTTGCTCTCTTACAGACTAGAGGAAGATGGAAGACTACCTGGAATAATACGATTAACCCTCAGAAAATTAGATAAAGAAGGGCAGTGGTCTAAGAGAGAAAGTAAACAATGCAGAGTTCCTAGTCATGTTTTCGCATTAGGTAATAACAAAACTATTGCTTCGTATTGTGTGCTCAGTAATAACAAGACTATCCAGATGAAGATGAAATGAGTATTAAGAAGCGAAATTGTTTAATTATTTCCCTGCATGGAAAAAAATTTTCTTGTAACATTGATTCCCTACAATCTACTTTTGAGAAAAAATGCAAAAAACGCTGATGCTTTGTGATATTTTGATTTCTTTTTATACTTCTGAGATATATTTTCAGATAATTCTGAAAGGAAGAAGGACAGACTGTTGCAGATTGCCATGGAATTATTCCACAAGATCATAGACACAAAAAAAAAAAACATTCCACCTAACTTTGCTCAACCTTGGTTTTACCAAATTTGATGTAACACCAACATATGCCAGTACAATTAATGCATATTTTTCCACTAGTGCCGCACATACCAGTTCAACAGGAACAATAGCAAACTTAAAGGAAAGACAAAAGCAGACTTTTGATGAGCGGTCACAGCAGCCACAGAACCCTCCACTAAGTCAGTCATTTCACAGTCCACCTGGTAAAGAAAGCAAAATGTGTAGTAAATCAAATACCGGGATGAGTTCAATTTTAAGATGGACAGAAAGAAAGGAAAAAAGAACTGAAGTGCCAAGTCACTGCCATGATGTTGACACAAAGAGATTGAAATTGGATGTGCCAGGTACAGTGGTTTCTTTTCCTGATCACATTGATAGGTCTGTATTTGATGCTTTACCTCCAGAACTGAAATAAGAAGTGTTAGCCAATGCAGATTTGTTAAAAGCCCAAATTCTTGACTCCAGCCTTAAGGCCAGTGTCCATAAGGCCACGGACACAACCCAATATTGTGATAGCAATAATGGAAAGGCTGGAAACATGTTACAAGGCACAAAGACTGAAGTTGAATCAACAACCAAGGATACATGCATGGAAAAAGACTTGACTGTTGGTGCTGAGATAGAAGGTTCAATTTTGAGTCCTTGTCAAATGTCATTTTCCAAGAAAAATGATGATGAAAATTCATTACATTTTGATAGTGGCACATTGGATACAACAGACAAAACATTGAACATCATGGTCCCTCCTGACATTGACAAATCTGTTTTCACACAGCTGCCTCCAGATATTCAAAAGGACTTGTTAACCCAGTGGAATCAGAAAATGTCCACAAATTCTCATGTTAAACAGAAATCCAAAACAACTAAGTCACCTTCATTGCTGAAATATTTCAAAAAACTTGCAGTATGTTATGATCTTTATGTTATATGTAAACACATTACTGTTAATAAATGATATTGATTTAACAGACAGAGTTTTTTTGGAATAACTATGGAAGAAATTAAAAAAATTTTGTCTCTTAGTCTACCAGGGACAGGGCAGGCAGAGTATAGACTAGATGCTAAACCATTACAGAGGCTTAGAAAGTAACGTTTATTTTCTAGAAAAAGGAGGGAGGGCAACTAACTGAATAAGAACACCAAGTGATAGACTGTCACACCCATCTCGGCCCATTCCCTACTGAAATCTGACTGTAAGCAGATAGAATTTTTACTGGCAATATATGAGTTTATTTCACTAGATACTGAAAAACAAATTTTACATGTCACGATATTTTTACTGGCAATATATGAGTTTATTTCACTAGATATTGAAAAACAAATTTTACATGTCACGATTTTAAATCATTAATGACAAGTGTTTATAATATTTTTGCGACTAGCTGTCACTGTGTCCTTGATTAATTTTACTTTATGAAAACTGCTCAAAGAACAATTATGAAATATATTCAGTCTAGAAGTCACAAATGCATGGATGAGTAGCTCTTGTTTGCTTGCTGTCAATAAGGTGAAGAATCTTAGATATTCGTTGCAGACTAAAATATGATTTACACACTGTTAATGTGTGGTGTCATGTCACATTTGTAGTTGAAAGTTACACCCACGTTTCTAACTTCTGTGCTTGTTGTGATAACAGAATCTCCAACTCTGATACTGTATAGTATATATATGGTGCTGTCTATGGAAAACTTAGAGTTGAAATGGACCAATTCAGTAATGATCAATACTGAACATTGTGATTCAACTAATGAGGGAGGCATAAAATGTCCAGTTCGCATTTGCATTCGTTGAGTAATTGTTTCTTTATCTCCCTTCAAGTAGACAAATTTGATATTCTGTGGAGGGAATGCTGCTCCATTTATCCTACTTGGATTTTTATCTTCAGCAAAATCCTCAGCCCCAACATTACCATTTAGAATGATTTCCCGGTAGATCTTCTTCAGAGAGGAGCAAGTAATTATTCCAGATGAACCTTCATCAAGCCACCTAAAAAACACGGGTTATTGATAAATTGATAAATGGTGATCACAGAAAGAACTTTTATGTTTGTAGAGAAATACCTTTGATTTTTTGCATATTAACATTCAAACTTACATTAAAAGAGACATTGATGATAGAAAGAAAAGCAGTATTCATAACAAAAGCCAACTAAGTTTACATCAAAATAAAATTACTCTTGTGATCCTTCTGTATTCTAAATCTTAGATATGTTAAGTACTTTGAATTGCATGTTGTGAAAAATAATCAGAATTCAGCATTCAGGATTTGTACGAGGCATGCCACACTGAAACCAGTATGGCTAATAGCCGCTATCATTTCACTACAAGTATTATTGGTAGCGACATGATCCTAGCATTATGAAAGCACTTACAACTTGACCAATATTGAAAAATCACACAAACCTTTGAATGACTTGGTGTAATGCCAGAAGCCATGGTAGTCTGTCCTGTAAAATATGTAAAAGACCACAATGGTTACAATTAAGTTATCACTGAGATAAGAACATTATGAAACCTTTTTATTCAAAAATTAACAATGATAACAATATTGGCTTCAGCATGGCAAACAAATTTTACATGTCAAGATTTAAAATCTGAAATGTAATATATATTTATAATATTTTTTGTGACTAGCTGACAGGTGTCCTTGAATAATTAAATTCTTTAAGAATTTTTTATTCAAAGATTTACAACTAGAAACACGATACAAGCACTGTACCTGATCTTCCAAAGGAATCCCTCTGGCCATTTTGGCTTAGTTTTCTGGTGTGTGATAGTCATCAGCTTCAACAATAGGCCACCCTACCTAATAAACATACAAGTTATAAATAAAGTTTGTTCAATGGTGTTGCCAAAATGACAAATCAAATGCAGCCTTAAAAACAATGCCAAAATACTAGAAATTTAATCTAGTGTATGTACCTAACATAGGGAAGTGTGATATTTATTTATTATGCTGTAACATTACGTAATTTTAATAAAATTAACATTATCTAATGCTATATAATAACTAACACTATTCTTTTACTAGAGGGACCTTTCATTAAAAGCAGCTGCTATCGGCCAAATTTCGAACATCATATTTGTGTTTGTCTTTTTCTTATATTTTCACTAGGGTTAATGAGGAGACATAAAGGATTGACTAAAAACTAATTAGCAGTGCTGATATTTCACATAGTCATTATATTAAGAAAACTTCGACTAGCATACTCAGTGAATGTTTCTTAAAGAAAAACAAGGTAGCAAAGCTGTCAAATGGACAGACGTAAATGGCAAAACTAAAAGAAGCAATGCCATTAAAACAGATTAAAATTATAAACAACCAATAAACAATGAAGGCACACAAAATATCTTTTTGTCATTTTTGGTGGAATTATATTACTAGACAATAATCACAGCTAATTTTTTTATTGTTAATTTTTTAAAGTGCTACCCAGTACTGTTGTTCTGGACATTCAGAAAATGTTTATCTGTCACAGATATTTAAAGTTACACTAAGAAAATGCATTCTATTTATATGAACAAAATGCTGCACTCCACATGGTTCATTAGCATAATGCATGTATGTATTACCCCTATCCCTCTGGTGAAAATTTTTTGTCGTGCATGCATAAGCCTGCTTCTCATAAATATTCACATATTTATATATCTGCAGTATACTAGGTACTGGTACACCTGTACATCACGCATAAGCTAGTTGCAGTTAAATATAAATTAGAACATTTAAAAGTAGTGTTCTGTTTTATATGGTTATCGATTTTATTAATTTCTTTGAATGCCATTTCATAAAAGTTACACTACTTCATGATAGTTAGAATAATGAAAAGTTGTTTTTCATGCTACATGGTGTTTAGGATCAATTAAAAAAAATCCAGGAAAGTCCATACAGACAACAACGGTGACATCAGACATGGGTGATGCATGGCTAAATGTCCAGACCCATAGTGTCTGTTGATAATAATTTTAAGGTAAAAATAGAAATGGAAGTCTTGAAGTCTAAATTAACTTACATACCTTGTCTGACAGCAACTGAGCAATGGTTGTTCTTGTTGATGATTGCGTTAGTTGTGACCTCTGACATTGTGGTCCGTCCCATGATGCATTAGTAGTAATGGTTAGGTGTTGAATAAAGTTTAGTGTTTATTGAACATGTGAATATTGCGTTGTTCCACATAGACACAGTCTGGTCCATACAAAACTGGGACCGAGATCAACATACCCGGGGCTAGTTGGCCCCCTTGACTCGGGGCAAGTTGGACCCTCATGTTACCCACAATCCTTTGCGCGCAACGCTGTTTGAAATAAACAAGTTGGTGAAATTGACAAAGCTTGCCGGTGTTTACCGTCTGATTGATTTAATTTGCTCTCTGGTGTTTTTTCGAAAATTTATATTAGAAATGTTCTGTTGATTGTATGTATTAAAAAGCAAATCCATTGGACTTTCATTAGAAAAACATTAATTTTGCCTTAATTCATTGTAAGGGAATTCCTTTTGTATTTATAGTGTTATATGTGGCCCCAAGGGGATTTCCACCCCTCCCTAGCTAGAGACCATTGTTGAAACAAACTCAATGGTTTAAAACTGAATTTGTTACCTTCTTTTAAAACGAAAATTTATTATTCGTTTTCATTCATTAAAAACCTGCTTTATAACATTATAATGTATTCCTAATTAAAACAAAACAATTTTTTTGATAGATATTTTGGTTCTTGCAACACATACCCCCCCCCCCCCTACAACGTGACGTACGGAAACCTCAATAAATCTGCCTCATTTCAATTATTTATTCATCAAAGGCTCTCAAAAATCAATTCTATAAATTAAAAATGTATAAAAATATATTTCAAGGCGTTTACATGGGATATATACTTCATTTTCGTGTAGGGGGGCCAACTTGCCCCGACCCCGTGGCTGGGCAAGTTGGCCCCTTTGACGTCAACTGCGTTTTTTGTCAAATTGTGAGCCATCTGGCATTATATTTTTAAAATAATGATGTTGCACACGTAGCATAGTTCATGGGGCTTACTTTGAAACCGGTTTTGTTACTCTAACCCATTCCTAGTTGGCTCTACAAGGCCAAAAGTGTCTAACTGGGCCAACTAGCCCCGGTCTCCCCTAACCTCCTTGGCGGAGGTAATAACGTTCAGCAGACGAGATCAATCGGCGCTCATTAGTTTCCGTGGCCTGCGAACAAAGATCAATAACAGCGAAGGCCGTGGGGAGGGGCAAGGACGTGGAGAAGGCCGTGGGGAGGGACAGGGACGTGGAGAAGCCGTGGGGAGAAGCCGTTGGTCATTTGCCATTACATGTCATTTTTTAATCAAACTAATACGACCATTTTCTCTATTTTTTCTGAAAGCAAATAAATATCATTTTATTTGCATTTTATTTGATGTAAGAGAGGTTTCTGAACAACAGGTTAAGTAAATAATAATAATGAAACTAGAAAAAAGAAGATAAATTTCGGAGCTTGTTTATTTCTGTCATGGGGCAGTGGTAAAACAATTAAAACTTACAGTAAATTCATCAAAGAAATACCTGTAGAATGAGGTTATCTGCTTACACACCACCTGGAGATAAAATTTTATTAAAAGCAGGCATTTATAATTTTTCTCAATATGACATTTTCATTTTCATTATTATATTCATTGAAGGGGGATTGTCCAGGGGGGGGGGGGGGGGGGCATTCTGATACTTGGATATATATTTGATCTCTTAGATTATCTAAAGACCAAGATGAATAAGAAAATTTGAAGCTTTTTTAAATTATACATCAACGAAATTGCTTTGGGAAGATAAGGATTAAGAAATGTAAGTTGACTTATCAACTCTATCATGTATAGCGCAGTTTCAATAAAATTTTGTTCGAGACTTCCAGGCCTTATAAACGGATCAGGCGTTTACTGACACTAGCTGCAGATCTTTAGTACTAACGCCTATATTAACCACAAAACCCACGGATTAGCCAACGCACCACACAGCTCTGGTAGTGTTGGATAATTTGTATGTTTTGTGGTTAAAATGGGTGTTAGAGCTAAAAGATCTGCGGGTAGCTGTAGTAAAAGCAGTGGCGGATTTGGAGGGGGGGGTTCTGAAAAAAATCACACTAATATTCCCCTCTTGGATTTAAAATATTGACTAGCTGATTAATGGTGCTAAATCGTACCAAATACCAAATGGCACCGTTCGCCCTCTAAAAATACCAAAAGTTTTAGGGCCCTTCACCGGTAGAACCCCACGCCGTGTAGAAGGGGGGGGGGTTTGATTTCGCATCCGCCCCCCCCCCCCCCCCCCCCCCCCCCCACACACACACACACACACACACACCTTCAAATAACCCTGGATCCGCCCCTGTAAAGCTGTCGAAGAGGAAATACGTCGAAGAGATCCACGGCCCCGGAAGTATAAATTTGACTGAGAGCTGTCTGAAAAAGAAATAAAAAAAAACAAGTTTTCAGCTCACCTTATCTACACCTAAAGTTGACCAACCATGCCAGGTTAGGAATGGGAGGAAAGAATATAAAATTCGAACACATTTTCATTCGCCGCCAGTTTTATCTCGACTGTTTCCATGTACCAGTGAATAACCAGTTATCATGCACGAATGGTAACAGTTTACTCAGGGGCGGATGACAGGCCTCAGATGCGAAGCTGACCCTCGCCCCCTCCTCCATCCCCTTTGACGTGGGGTTCGGGGCCCGCTGAAGGGTACCGAAAAAATTTGGTATGTTAGAGGGTGAACATTGCCATTTGCTACGGTCTAGAACTATGATTAAACTAGTCAAAATTCTAATATCAAGAGAGGAGTATTGGTATGGTTTATTTTCAAGAACTGAAGGGGGGGGGGCAGGACCTTCCTGACACCCTCCTAAAGCTTAGGCTGCAGTGTTTTGCCTGTGCTGCGGTCTCGGCCTCATTGTGACGGCTAGCACAAAATTCATGCGTTAACTGGTTGACACGCACTGCAGGAAAGGTTTCAAAAGTGTTAACTTTCGACCAGTTTGCGCTCCCACAAAAAAAAAGAAAAAGAAGGAGAAGAATAAATAGAAGCCTGTCCCTTCCTGTGTTCACGTGAAAAAAGTGAGCAGGGGGCTTTTAAAACACCATTCTTTTTATAGCCCGCACTCCGACTGCCTTGGGCAGCCGTAGGTGTGTGAGGAGGGGGCCTTCCCGCAATATATTTTGAAATAAGCCATTGATGTTGTGATTATGTCATGTAAACCAAATATTGGTCTTCAAAATGGAAGATAGACTGCCTTGTATGAATAAAATTAACAAACCTGGGCGGGACTAGTCTCCATAGTAGACAGCGTATGGAGTATTGCTCTCTACAAAAATTGCCCCGTTCATGAGAAGACGCGTTACTGTCTACCATTAAAAGACCCAGTTCAATAATAAATGGGACGACTTTTTATATCAAGCCTGTATCAATTTCTGATTCCCCATTGAGTAAATTATAAATCATTCTTACGTATATGAATATTAAAATAGTTTATAATAAATGAAGAGAGAGAGAGAGAGGTTGAACAATATAAGAATATAAGAACAATAAGAACAATAACAAATCTTTTACATTAATATATGCGCCTTCGGACAAAAATTCATAGAATGTGCTTGATGAGGCAAAACAAAGATGCTGTTGTTAATGCTGAATTAATTTTGTTAATTTAAAAATAGAATGAAATAAATTAGATAAAAAAGTATGTTTTCAAGTAAATATTCGATCAAATATTAATTCTTTTACGGCGTAGCATCCATTTTATATACATGTATAATGAAAAGATTTTTTACCAGTCTGATGAAATACAGTATAAAATACTGAACGAACAAATTCAATAAATTAAACCAAGAATTTCAAGTCTTTGATTAAACCAGACCGATTTATTCCACTATTAGTTTATTTATTTTCACACGTTATTGAAATCTGGAGTTTTTATACTTATGAAGTACTAACAATATGTAGCAGATTAAAGCTCGAAAGATGCTCGAAAGATTGTTAACTCATTGCATAAACTTGTTTTAGTTTTAATTTGTCAGTTTTAATTGTGTAGTTAATTTGAAAACAACAGTTTTCACGCACGCTCCTGTCAATATACAGAGACGGGCTACTTATTGCCTCGGCCCTTTATAAGGAACGAACAAAACACGGCCGGTAGTTTTTAATTTTACCTGGTCACTAACATCATTATCTCGGCCTTTTTCTCTCCGTAGTTCATGAAAAAATGACAAGGTTTTACTTTTTATACCATCCGTTTTTTAAAAATGATCCTAAAAAAGTATTATGTTCAGTTCGTATACGAAGTTCAGATTTCGTACAAGCACCAAGAAAGGATTATGGAGCAACAAACATCGTCAACAACGTTAATTCATGTATAGTCATTTAACATCATATCCAGAAAAAGAATGACAACTGATTTTAGTACATTTAAAAACGCCTGTGAAAGAACCTGGGATTCTTTCACGTTGTTAAATTTCAGTCTCTCGGTTGAAATAAAGAACCTGGCGTTTTTTAACGCTGCAAAAAGAAAAGAAAAGAAAATGCCCCCTACCTCCAGAATGTTACGACATGTATTGTTATAGACAGGTATGAATCAAATTCAAACAGGCTAATTCAGCTTTGATGGAAGCTGTGAAGCGCACACGACTATGAATGACAGTTTTTTTAACAAAGGTCAAACACAATTACTACAATCTTCTCTCTGAACATGTAAAAAAACCCTATGCCCTTTGATTGACAAGATGCCAATCAAATTCATTAGTTTTGATAGCTGCTGTCAAGTAATAACAGCTTGATTGGCAGGTTATATATAATTATATAAACAAACGTCAATCACAATCATTACACGGTGGATCACTATAGTCGTCGAACACGTTTAGTTCAAGCTTCCTACACCCTTTGATTGACAAGGTGCCAATCAAATTCAGTTAGTTTTTATAGTTGCTTCAAGTTATAACAGTTTGATTGGCAGATTTATATATAAACAAACGTCAATCATCGCGCACTGTGAATACTCTCGCTGTGAAACAGTGAGTACGCCAAAAGAGAGCGCTAAAATCTGAAGTTAGTAATTAAATTGCAAAATATTTCAAGAGAATATGTGCAACATGTTTCCAAAACTCTTTTTGAACCCTTCGGCGTGTCTAATACGACACTCTAGATTACAAACTATTTTGTAAAAAAGAAGATTTAAGCAAAAGAAACTAATTTAAAAACAGATTCAAGTAAAGAAATATGACATTTGACGTTATTCTGGAGGTAGCGCTGGGTCATTTCAAAATGAGTTCAACTTTGTGCCCCAGTTTGTGCGTGGAAGAAGGAAGAATAAATGTTTTTCTGCATTATGAGTGGGATATTGACTGGTTCTTTTATCGTCAAAAACTTTCTGCAAATAAATAAATAAATAAATAAATAAACGATACTAATTCATCTTCATTAAAGGCGACATTCGTGTTGTGGTTGAGGTAAGTGGTTTAATTTTTGCGGGACTAAATGTTAGCAAAGACCTGTCTTAATAAGATAAGTGGATGGGAAAGAAAAATATAACTTTTAACAAAAATATTACTATCTTACTTAACAAACGTTGGCCTCTGTAAATGCATATAGTAGGCCATAAAAACCGATTTTTAACCATTTACCTAAAATATCTTGTTAAACGGTTTTCCTCATCTACTGATACGGATTGTTGAAATTGTAATATAAAGTTTTTCATGAATCTTTCAAACGTAGTATTACTTGTAAGATATACTATCAACAGACAAGACCCTATGCATTTTTCACTTGTGTCTTACATGTACGACAAGACACAACACCACATACAATGAGGGATTTTGTCATGATTTGGTCACTTATTCAGTGGATCTAAGAGGGAGGGGTTCACGTGCCCCTCCCTTTATACCTATAACTTCTGAAATACACATTTTCCCAATCCCACCCCTCTTCCATGCACATTTGTACTTCTTCTAGCTATTCTCAGATCAAAGTAAAATGATATTATAAGTAATTGTAAAGTAAGTTACTCTACTAAATTTGACATCTACTAAAAACATTTTTTTTACACGCGGTATATTTTGGCTTCTGTCCTGTCTCAACATGGTTGTGACGACAACCACAGATTTCCTGGAAATGTGCTAGATGTGACAAGCCCTTGGCAGCTGTAAATATGTACATATATCAACGGTTTTTAACCATTTATCTCAATAAAGAATACCGTTAAAATGTTTTAATGCATGTCTCTTGGCACTTTGGTTCCTCATCTACCGATCCGAAATAAAGGAAGACAAATGTAGAATGAAGTTGTTCATAAATCTGTAATACTTGCAATGTACATGTATAATATCATAACGCGAGACACAGTGTATTTTATATGTGTGTCATACTACACTGTTTTACATTTGCCGAGCGAAGAGAGAGATATTTTTATCCTACGTCACCCTTTCTCTTTCAACACAAAGTCTTAGATTCCCGAGTGAGAATTTTTTCTTTTCGTTGAGGTACATTCTATTTCACTAAAAACTGGAACCCAAAGTGATGTTAGCTGGTACTTCACGACAACCATGATTATATTTTTAACCAAATATGTTTATCACGAGTGTTGCATCTGAATTTTCTTGATTATTCATTTCATGTGTTCATAGAAAGTTGATTTTCAGATAACTGTTTAGTCTGCAATAAAAATGATAAATATAAATCATGCAATTAATTTTTAGAAACGAGATAAATGAGTATGCTCTTAGTTAAGAGTAAAAATAAAGTCAACTGGTAATTTACTGCATTTGGATGGCAGAAAAAAATAAAAACATGCAGTCACATATATGATCCCTGAATTTGACAGTTTTTTTTATTTTCTACCGCTATGAATTGCAAAACCTTGTCATTTTAAACTTGTTTTCCAACTAGTCATTGTAAATGACGGCAAATTTTACAAACATGATGCCTACATGTGAGAGATAGGACGTTCTTTAACAGAAAGAATCACTGAACATTAAAATTCCATCAAAAAACGTGATAAAAAATCTGCCCTCAGCCAACACCAGGAACAGACAGGGCATTGTATAACATCAACAACCATAGAGGACATAAAAATCTTGGAAAGAGAGCCACGAGATCTACACCGGAAAGTTCTTGAAGCAATGTAACATCCGCTTACATGGGGCCAAGTTGAAGAGGAATAGTATAGTATAGTTGTTCTCAAAAATGCATAGTAGGTGCAATCAGTGGCGGATTTAGGGGGGGGGGGGGTCAGGGGGGTCCAGACCGCTCCTTCGGTTTCTGAAAAATATATCGCTCCTCTTGAGAATAGCATCTTGACTAACTAAATAATAGTCCTAAACCGTACAAAAGGACACTGTTTGCTCTCCAAAACAAAAAAACAAAACAAAAAAATGTCGGGGTCCTTCAGCAGGGCCTGAACCCCACGCCAAGGGGGCTATGGTCGGCTTCGCATCAGAGCTCCCCCCCCCCCCCCCCCCCCCCCCCCCCCATTTCAAACAATCCTGGATCCGCCCCTGGGTGCAATTACATGTATAGTAGGGCCTAAAATAAAGCTTAGTTAGCTCGGACCCACCCTAAATGAATGGGCACACCCCTTTTAGTAGACCAAAAAAAAATGTTACCCCCCGCCCCACTTTCTCTAGCCCCACCCCGTACTTTATGATGATCATCATTATCCCGATCCTCCGCATATCGAAGATCGTATGCACACTCCATGGAGCAAGCCCCTCCACTTCTTTCTATCAACTGCCGTCCACGTGACCTCTGTTAAACTTTTTGTTGTCCATTTTTGTATGTTGGTTTTTCATCCAAACCTTGGCCAGCCACGTTTTCTCTTTATTGGAACGCTTAGAAATGTTGATGTAAACAACTCTAATTTTTCCAATCGCAACTGAATAAAATATAGACCTGTATAAGCACCTCAACATTAGGAATCGTTCATTTATAAAAAGAAAAAAGGATATAGAAAAGATATAAGTAAAGTAACAGTGTGTAGAGGGTAAACGTTGTCTGGATAGGGCATACACGTAAAACACATTGGAGTATTGTGGAGGGGGGGGGGGCGTGCACTCAGACCCTTATGGCTGTTACTAAATTCATCCCAGGAGCGAGTCGAGCAATGATTCGTAATTAGAAAAAAACTCTTGGTGAATAATTGATTTAGTAGCTTCAATTTTATTTTACTATTATTAATATTAATTATCAATCGATTTAATATCAAAATACAGATTAATCAAAATCACCACCTTTGAAATCTCTGATTTGAGCATCACTTCCTGTCAGCTTTATTTCTAAAGACAATCTCATTTGCATGTAAGAGAAAAAATCCGTTTTTATCTTCTGCTGGGTCCTTTACATATTTTTTCATTATTTTTAAAAAGTATTGTTCCTTTTTTACTGACACATTTATAGATATATGTGTATGTTTAATAATCATATAATCATAAAAACAACATATTCCAGGCGTGTATGACGTAATCTCTCCCAAGTCAGAAAAGTAGTAAAATAGCGATGACTGGTGAAGTAGGTCAATTGCCCGTGTTATTCTCCCATACGATTATTGATTTTTTCTAACGTGGAACATTTTAGGGGGAGGATGAAGAGAGAGAGAGGGTCAAATTACCAAAAATATTTGGCATGCCTAGAATAACTGAAAGCAGAATATACTGCAAATTTAAGGAAAGCTAATAAATAAAATCCATTAATTCAATTTCAGTGAGTACAAATTTACAGATATTATGAGATCTTTGTATTTCATCTGCATCTCCCTAAAATGGCGCTGACCGCGTTAACTCTTCCGCTCCCGGGAAACGCAGAGAATCCAACGCCTGGTGGCAGCATAAGACCCGACAACGATACCGGATACGTGCACACAGTAGCTGGGGTGGCTTAGGAGGGGGTTAACCCCCCACCCCCCCAACACACACATTTTCCAAACACGTTAGTATTCAGCGGAGAGAGTGTTGTGGACTTACATTATATACTTTCCCTCAGCTCGCGGAAGACCGTACCAGGGACACTCAGGTAAACTGATTAGATATGTGGTCAGCAGTGAACTGGATGCGATGGTCAGTGTCACTGTCAGTGGGTTATATTGATATTATTATAAAAAATCTATTTGGTATCAATGCTATGTTTATCTATCATCAGTATCTTTCTGGGTTCAGGCATGGGATTTCTGTCACCAGATTTCTGTTATGTCTAAAAATTCGCTCTGGGACTCTGTGCAGATAGGATGTAAAAATCAGTGAGAGGAATAGAAAAGCTTTTTTCCCCCGGGACCACTTTTCCATGTTTTGAAATCAACATATTTAATTCTAAGTCGGCAGAACTGTTAACTTTTGAAATGCATTCTTTTATTTTGGTGAAAAAAATTTTTAACCAGTACACTAACACATATAGCTGTATTGTCACATGCCTGTGGACAGTGTCCAGATAGCTAGCCACAGTTTACACCTAATGACAGCATCCACGTCTTAGAATAGATGTTATAGTTAGGAACATGTGACATGATTATATTTTAATGTTTTGATGCAAGAATATCATTTTCTTTTCTTCAGTTATCCTACAAATGTACACATATTTTGTTGATAAGAAAAACTTTGATTTCTTTTTACAGAGGATTTAAATTTGACCTTGTTTGATTTATATTTATTGCCTTATCAACAAATATTTGTAAATGGAGAAGTTATTTGCTTTTAAAAAATGATATGATTGTTAAGATAAACTTTTTTTTCAAATCTGCTTCATAATTTTCTGGAAGTTGACTCTAAATGACAGCGTTGATGTTTGTGACAAAATGATTGATGCAGATGTGTTGAATCCATTGTTTGCTCTGCAAAAAGAGGTACTAGTAAATTCATATTCCTTATCTAAAAATAATGTCTTATTTTCAGTAAATTGTTATAAATTTTGTAAAAGGTGCTGAAATGTCAAACTTATTATAAAATGTTTATTACAGCATATAAAGTCTTGCACACTGTAGGCATTTGAAAATTACCTTAAGTCTATGTTTCTGTCTGTGTATCCTTTAAACATCTTTCCTCATTCAGTTCTGATCTTTAAAAGAGGTTGACAGTATAATATGATTTAACCCAAAGGTGAAATGAAGTCCCAGTGAACTGTACTGTGGGATATTTTTATTCCTCAAAAGACAATTGCAATCTCTCTAGGCTGCTTTCACCCTGAGCTTCAGAGCTAACTTGACACTAACCTTTTCACTGTAGCCTATTCTCCATCGTGTCAAGTAACCTCTGACCACATTCGATTGCCCCCGCCGCCCGCCAATCAAATTTAAAGCCCGCACTCAATGACTCATTGAACGATCTAGCCAATGAACGTGAACGAGTCAAAGCGCGCTTTGTTCAAATCCGGACCAATCAAAGATAAGGCTGAATATCAGGGACTTGCCGTAACCTGTGGGCAGCACGCAAAATACATCATCCCTCAGTAGATAATGATGCAGGGCATCAAACTGCTCTGGTTTCAATTCCGATATACTCCATGCTTTCTTTGTGTACGGTTATGCACTCGGAACTACTCGGATGTCTCCGCACTCGACAATAACTATGTTGTTAGTATGGAGCTTGCGGAATCAGCCGAGGATTGCCGATTGACGATCAACCAATCAGCGTTTTCACCAAACTTTGGTGAAAAATTTTGAAACATGGATTCGATTGGCTTATATAAACTAGGTCAAACTATTTTCGTCAGAGGTTACTTGACACGATGGAGAATAGGCTACAGTGAAAAGGTTAGTGTCAAGTTAGCTCTGAAGCTCAGGGTGGCTGCTTTGGGCTCTCATTAACATGTTAATTTCTGGTCGGTGAAATTTTATGAGTTTTTGACAGAAGTGATTGATTTATGATAGTTTTTCATTATCATATAGGGATGGGTTTGTCTTTGTTGTGCATTTGGCATCACCTTAAAATGTGTTGTAGTCTCAGTGGACCACTGTGTAACTTTACATGTTGGAAAGGATAGGTGAACCATTGTCTAGTGTGGTATAAGCATGGTTGTCCCTTTATTTACTTGTGCACATTATGGAAAAGTGATTGTGATTTTGCTGGCAAACAAAGTAATATTACATAAAAATTGACAACAAACCTGTTTTGTACATTGTTGAATTATTATTATCTGCTTTATGACAGTATATTTAACAGCTTTGCTGCCTTGTTTTCATAATGCTTGTCATTCAGTTAAGCAATGTCATACTTTCTCAAACAAAAATCAAATATCTCTTCTTTGAACTTGGTTCTTGCTAATTAAACCTCTGCAGTTCATATATCCTATTTTAATGTTTGTCATATATACGTACATTACACAACATATAATGCAACATATACACAATGAATGGGTCAAAGTTATGAGGGATCGAAGAAAATCATTTTGGTAACTTTACCACCGCATAACACCAGATAGAACTTTGCCTCACATTGGTTTCTCTTGTTGTGTTAAAAGAATGAACATTTAAATAACAATAATTGCTGTTTTATAATGGAAAGACATTGGAAATTGTGATTTCAACTGTTGTGGTTGTATTATACATAGGGACCATTCAGAATGAGAAGAGCCCAGTGCTAGCCAGCCCATGACCTAAATATGGCGGACCTACATGAAAGGAAGACCGCTTCATCCTGTTATAGTCTCTCCACCTCTTAAATGCCTCCCTGTGCATCGTTTCTGCAGGGCCACAGTAATTTAATCTCAGTTCAATTCAACCAGTTGCAGTTGCATTATGGGAATACATTGAGCATTGTGACATCAACAATTGCATTTGCATTATGGGAATACATTGAACATTGTGACATCAACAATAGCATTTGCATTATGGGAATACATTGAACATTGTGACATCAACAATAGCATTTGCATTATGGGAATACATTGAGCATTGTGACATCAACAATAGCATTTGCATTATGGGAATACATTGAACATTGTGACATCAACAATTGCAATTGCATTATGGGAATACATTGAGCATTGTGACATCAACAAATGCAGTTGCATTATTGGAATACATTGAGCATTGTGACATCAACAAATGCAGTTGCATTATGGGAATACATTGAGCATTGTGACATCAACAAATGCAGTTGCATTATGGGAATACATTGAGCATTGTGACATCAACAATTGCATTTGCATTATGGGAATACATTGAGCATTGTGACATCAACAAATGCAGTTGCATTATGGGAATACATTGAGCATTGTGACATCAACAATTGCATTTGCATTATGGGAATACATTGAGCATTGTGACATCAACAATTGCATTTGCATTATGGGAATACATTGAGCATTGTAACATCAAAATTTGCATTTGCATTATGGGAATACATTGAGCATTGTGACATCAACAAATGCAGTTGCATTATGGGAAGACTTTGAACATTGTGACATCAACAATTGCATTTGCATTATGGGAATACATTGAGCATTGTGACATCAACAATTGCATTTGCATTATGGGAATACATTGAACATTGTGACATCAACAAATGCAGTTGCATTATGGGAATACATTGAACATTGTGACATCAACAATTGCAGGTGCATTATGGGAATACATTGAGCATTGTGACATCAACAAATGCAGTTGCATTATGGGAATACATTGAGCATTGTGACATCAACAATTGCAGTTGCATTATGGGAATACATTTAGCATTCTGACATCAACATTGTGACATCAACAATTGTGGATACATTATTGGAATACATTGAGCATTGTGACATCAACAATTGCAGTTGCTGCTTGCATTATGGGAATACATTGAGCATTTCAACATCAACAGCTGCTGCTGTATTTTGGTAAGAGATTGAACATTGTGACATCAGCAAGTGGTGTTAGATTATTGAGAATACATTGCTTTTTTCACTTGCTTAGTATATTATTCAATCATATTGTTTATCAATCATATTGTAATATTTTTACTGTTTTATGTACAGATACATCGTGCCTGTAAATGTACCCATCACTTGCATCTGTTGTTGTTGCCCCCAACATTTCTGTTGTCGCTGTGCACTTTCATTGTCAATAAGTGGAAAACTGGTAGATCTGTTGTCTTCTAACTGGCAGAACTGAAGAACATTCATGATATACTGGCAGAATTCAAAAATTGGCATGATCCCACCAATTTTTTTTCAAAGGTTAATCTTTTTTTTTTCACTTTTATCAGCATGTATGCAATATAAGCAACACATTTCAAGGAAAACCAATAGGCTTTTTGTTTTCAAACCTTCAGGAGTGATTAGTATTATTGTTATGCGTTTTTTTTTTTTGGTTTGTTTTGTTTGTTTGTTTTTTGGCATGTATTATTATACATGGGCAGATCCAAGATTATTTGAAGGGGTGTCTGCAGATGTAATGTCGACCTTCCCCCCCCTCCCCCCTGCGCAACATATACACACTGTTGTGTATAAGTAGGTCAGCTTATGACGTCACCATATCGCGAGAGCATGAGTATCTCGAGAGCGTTAGTTTAGAGAGACGCTGGAGTATGAACGGATAGGAGACTGAGTTTTGTTTTGGGACTTTTGAAGGAGAATATTTTTATTTGGAACCTATATACCACTGAACCGACACTCATATTTTCTACTGGAACTTGCATCGTAATTACTGTGGGATTTCATCGGACACTTTCACTGAACTTTGAGCCGATTTATCTCCATTCAATCTCCAGTCGACGGATTCACATCGGACTTTCACACAGGACACTTCATGCTTTCAGATAGATTTATTTGTGTATTAAGAATAGCTTATTGTTATTGTCATTAGTTTATTTAGTTTTAATAAAATATTAAAACTTCTTTAAATCTTTTGTCATTGATTTTTGCTGGCATTGGGTACTCTGACCCGTAACAGAATTGGGGGCTCGTCCGGGAATTTAGATTTTCTTATCGGTAGCAATTTTTGTGTGCAAATTTACTACAGTAGCCAGCAGAAATCAATTCCACCATGGTATTCTCTGTCACCGAATTTCTCCAATCTCCTACGGTGGAAGACTTTGAAGCTTTGAAAAAAGATGAGTTAGTTGCCATAGCTTTACATTTCAATTTAGTTGTGAAATCATCCATGAAAAAACAAGAGATTAGAGGAATAGTAGTGAAGAAACTTGTAGCTGAACAAATATTTAAGTCTGATGATTTACCGCCAATAGTTAAGGCAGAAACCAACATTTCAGAGTATGAATTTGAACTGGAGAAGTTAAGAATAGATAGACAGTTTCAGTTAGAAAAAGAAAGGTTAGAAAGAGAAAGAGAAGAAAGAGATAAAGATAGGCAGTTTCAGTTGGAAAAACTAAGATTAGAGCACAGTGAAAGATCAACTTCACATGTCAGGTATGAATTTGATGCGGCAAAGAACATTAGGTTAGTTCCTAAATTCCAAGAAAAATCAGTTGATAAATTTTTCCCACAATTTGAAAAAATTGCAGAACATCTCCAATGGCCGTTTGAAGTATGGCCCACACTTTTACAAAGTGTTTTGGTAGGGAAAGCTGCTGAGGTGTATTCAGCTCTCAGTTTAGCAGAAAGCTCAGATTATGAAAAGGTGAAATCGGCTATTTTAAAGGCATATGAATTGGTGCCAGAAGCTTACAGACAAAAATTTAGGAAACAGAAGAAAATAGAAACTCAGACTTACGTAGAATTTGCTAGAGAGAAAGAAGACTTATTTGATAAGTGGTTTAGATCCAAAAAGTGTGAAAAGAATTTTGCAAATTTACGTCAACTTATTCTAGTACATGGGCGTAACTAGGCATACGCACGGATGCACTGTGCGTACAATTTTTTTGCCAACCATGATATTATTTTATATAAATTTAGTGTATTTTTCACGGAATATAAAAGATAATCCTCTGCTTATTAAAGTCACCTGTATGTACAAATCCTCTGTATCAATTGTAAAGGCACAATTGTTCTGCCCCCCCCCCCCCCCCCCCCCCCCCCCCTCAGTAAAGAAATACAAGTGCGTACAATTTTTAAAGGTCTGGTTACGCCCCTGTAGTAGAAGAGTTTAAGGAATGTGTTTCCCAAGATCTAAAAATCCATTTAGAAGACAAGAATGTTGAAACTCTTGAGCAAGCAGCAGTTATTTCGGATTCATACGCACTAACCCATAAGAAAAACTTTGTACCTACATGTAGATCTCAGTCTCCCATCCAGTCTCCCAAAAATAATATTCTCTGTCCCAAGTCATCACATTACAGTGGTTCCACAACCCCACAGCCGGGTCGTTTTGAGTCACCTCAAACTGTAGGGTCATCCCCAACTTGCAATTACTGCAAGAAAAAGGGTCATCTCATTGGTGAATGTATCAAACTTAAGATGAAAAATGACCTTCTAAAGCGACAGACAAATGCCTGTGCAGCTTTAAGAAATGACAGGAAAGCCTTAGATTTGTTACGTGCTGACACTCCTGATGTCCAGGATTCAAAGTCCAGTTTTGTTGATTCTGTGGAGGATCATTATAAGCCCTTTTTGTCTCAGGGATTTGTTTCACTCAGTGATTCTAGCAAAGCTTTACCTGTTCAGATTTTGAGAGATACTGGAGCTGCCCAGACTCTGCTGTTAGAGGGCGTGTTGCCTTTGTCTGAGGAGACGTCTATTGGTAGTTCATTTTTTGTTACAGGGTGTTGAGCTAGGTGTCATTGATGTTCCCCTTCACAGAGTTTATCTGAAGTCAGATTTAGCTACTGGACCAGTTATTGTAGGTGTTCGACCTACTCTTCCCATTCAAGGCGTTTCCTTGTTGCTAGGCAACGATTTAGCAGGTGGTAAAGTGATACCTAATCCCATTGTTTGTGAGAAAACAATTTCTGATGTCATTTCTGATGATGAGGAAGACGACTTGTACCCAGCCTGTGTTGTTACGAGGGCAATGGCTTCAAAACAAAAGGCTGAGGCTGATGGTACTCTAGCTAGTAGTGGATAAAGCTGATCCACTTAAAGAAATTTCACTTAGTGAAACGTTTATGACAACCATTGATGACAGTTTACCTGTAGAGTCATATGAAACCAAAGTGCCAGTTGACATTGATGTGTCTCTGAAGGCATCTAGTGTTGAGTCTGATTTGTCATTTGACAAGGGTAAGGACGCCCTCAGTCGTGAACAGTTACTGTTGGAACAAAGTAAAGATCCAGATATTGTCAGACTTACTAAAAGAGCTCTTCCAATGGAAGAAACAGCAAAAGTCGGAGAGTGTTTTTACCTCAAAGACAACATCCTTATGCGAAAATGGCGTCCACCTGATGCATCAGCTGACGAGGTGTGGTGTATTATTCACCAGGTAGTGGTTCCTGTAGTATATCACAAGGATATCATGAGTTTAGCTCACGACACCCCTATGGCAGGTCATTTAGGTGTAAATAAGACCTGTATCAAAATTTTGAGTCATTTTTATTGGCCAAAGTTGAGAAAGGATGTGTCTGAGTTTTGCAAGTCTTGTCATGTATGTCAGATGGTAGGAAAACCAAATCAGAAAATACCATCTTTTCCCCTGCAACCCATTCCAGCCTTTGAGGAACCTTTTAGTAGGGTGTTAGTTGATTGTGTAGGACCTTTGCCTAAAACTAGGTCAGGGAATCAGTATTTACTTACCATAATGTGTACTTCCACTCGGTTCCCTGAAGCTATACCTCTGAGGAATATTAAAGCAAAGACCATAGTTAAGGCCCTTGCGAAATTTTTCTGTTTTGTAGGTATCCCCAAGGCTATTCAGTCAGACCAGGGCTCAAACTTTATGTCAGGATTGTTTCAGCAGGTCATGCATGAATTAGGTATTAGGCAGTACAAGTCTTCTGCTTACCACCCTGAGTCTCAAGGTGCACTGGAGCGATTTCACCAGACCCTCAAAACCATGATAAAAACACATTGTTACCAGAATGAAAAGGACTGGGATGAAGGGGTTCACCTTGTGTTGTTTGCTGCACGAGAAGCTGTGCAGGAGTCCCCGGGGTTCAGTCCCTTTGAATTAGTGTTTGGTCATACTGTCAGGGGACCATTGAAATTATTGAAGGAGAAATGGTTGACTGAGACTAGTGATCTCAATCTTTAATACTATGTGTCTACTTTCAAAGAAAGATTATTCAGTGCTTGTAAATTAGCTCAAGAAAATCTCAAGGGTTCTCAAGCAAAAATGAAAACATGGTATGATAAAGATGCTAGGAAGAGAGAGTTCAAACCAGGTGAAAAAGTACTGGTATTTTTACCTCTCAATGGTCAACATTTACAAGCCAGATATTTTGGCCCTTACGAAATTGAAAGCAAGATTAGTGATGTTAACTATGTAGTTAAGACACCAGGCAGGCGAAAAGAAAAGCGAGTGTGTCATGTTAACATGTTGAAAAAGTATGTTGATAGAAGTGATTTTAAGTCAGTAGAATCTGTTTCAGCTGTGACCAATGTTAAGTCATGTACTGAAAATGAAATTGGTGTGGACACCAGTGAAAATGACTTTAATCAAAGTGCTTATTTGAAGAATTCCGAAATCCTGAGAGACCTTGATGTGAAACTTGAACATTTGACCAGTCATCAGAAAGAAGAGGTTCAACGATTGATTACTGACTACCAGGATATTTTCCCTGATGTTCCAAAAAAGACGAATGCTGCTCTTCATGACGTCAGTGTAGGGGATGCTCAGCCTATCAAACAGCACCCATACAGACTGAATCCAATAAAGCTTCAGTATCTGAGAAAGGAAGTTCAATATATATATGCTGGAAAATGACATTATTGAACCAAGCAGTAGTGACTGGAGTTCACCATGCATTCTTGTCCCAAAGTCAGATGGAACTTATCGCTTTTGCACAGATTTCCGCAAAGTAAATTCTGTTACCAAAACAGACTCCTATCCTATCCCACGAATTGATGATTGCATAGATAGAATTGGCAGTGCGAAATTTGTCAGCAAATTTGACTTGCTGAAGGGTTACTGGCAAGTACCTTAACTGACAGAGCTAAAGAAATTTCAGCATTTGTGACTCCAGATGGATTGTACCAGTACAAAGTTATGCCATTCGGGATGAAGAACTCGCCGGCCACGTTTCAAAGGATGATTCATTCACTTCTGCATGATCTTAAGGGATGTGAAGCCTGTATTGATGATGTCATTATCTACAGTGACACCTGGAAGGAGCATCTCCAGATTATGCGTGAATTCTTCAACATACTGGTGAAAGCAAATCTCATTGTGAACCTGGCAAAGAGTGAATTTTGTCAGGCTACTGTAGAGTATTTAGGTCACAGAGTGGGTCAGGGTTTAAGTACACCTATCATGGCTAAAGTAGAAGCCATCTCAGAGTTTCCAGTTCCTACCAACAAGAAAGAATTGATGAGATTTCTAGGTATGGCAGGATTTTACAGAAAATTTTGCCCAAATTTTTCCTCTGTTGTTAGTCCACTTACTAACCTCTTTAAAAAGAGGGTGATATTTAATTGGACAAAGGACTGTGATGAGTCCTTCAGGAAAATTAAGGCAATCTTTATGAGTAGTCCAGTTTTGTCAGCTCCAGATTTTGAGAGGCAATTTAAACTTGCTGTTGATGCTAGTGATGTAGGAATAGGAGCTGCTTTATTCCAGGAAAATGATGACAATGTAGATTGAGTTGTTTCTTACTTTTCAAAGAAACTTACAAAATGTCAGAAAAACTATTCTACTATTGAGAAAGAATGTCTTGCTTTGTTGTTAGCTTTACAACACTTTGATGTGTATTTGAATGTTACTTTACATCCTATTCTTGTCTACACAGACCATAATCCACTCACATTTTTGCACAAAATGTCAAATAAGAATCAGAGACTGACAAGGTGGAGTTTGTTGTTACAAGAGTATGATATTGTTATTAAACATATTAAGGGCAAAAACAATGTCATTGCAGATGCCCTTTCAAGAGTGTCATAATTGGACATATATATGCATTATTTAGAGTGTAAAATTTAAGTTTTCATTGATATTCAAACTTTTTAAGGGGAGAGGTGTTGTGTATAAGTAGGTCAGCTTATGACGTCACCATATCGCGAGAGCATGAGTATCTCGAGAGCGTTAGTTTAGAGAGACGCTGGAGTATGAACGGATAGGAGACTGAGTTTTGTTTTGGGACTTTTGAAGGAGAATATTTTTATTTGGAACCTATATACCACTGAACCGACACTCATATTTTCTACTGGAACTTGCATCATAATTACTGTGGGATTTCATCGGACACTTTCACTGAACTTTGAGCCGATTCATCTCCATTCAATCTCCAGTCGACGGATTCACATCGGACTTTCACACAGGACACTTCATGCTTTCAGATAGGTTTATTTGTGTATTAAGAATAGCTTATTGTTATTGTCATTAGTTTATTTAGTTTTAATAAAATATTAAAACTTCTTTAAATCTTTTGTCATTGATTTTTGCTGGCATTGGGTACTCTGACCCGTAACAACACACACACACACACACTTGGCACGGGGTTTAGGGCCCTTCAGAGGGCCCTGAAAAATTCTGGTATTTTAGAGGGCGAACAGTGCCATGCATTTGGTACAGTTTAGAACTATGATTCAGCTCGTCAAAATTCTAATTTTAAGAGGAGACCAGAAATCGTAAGGGGGGGGTCAGGACCCTCCCTGACCCCACCCTCTAAATCTGCCACTGTAATATATGCTATACAGATAACACATTTCAAGGAAAATTGGCAGGCTTGTTGTCGTCAAACTTGCAGGACTGAAGGACTGATCAATAGTATTTTCACAGCCAAGAAAAGGACACAACACTTCCTCAGATTTTCTGCCTGTTTATTGAACCTAATTAATCCCACCAGTATAGCTACAACGCCTACTACTGCTCCTGCTGTTACTGGAGGGCTGTGGGAGACCCTCCATTTATTATGGTCTACACATAATACCACTATTGAGAACTAAATACAATTTACATAAAACAATTAAAATTCCGGTATACGTATAATAATGCCATCAGAAGTAAATGCAGTTCTGTCTTCAACATATAAATATTTATGATAATTTCAGAGCCAGACGTCTGGAGTAGTAAATGGACATACAGCGTCTGGAGTAGTAAATGGACATACAGCATGCCAGAGCTGTAAAGGCTTATTCTTATAACATTGAGTTATGATACGGCTCCCTCCATTAAAAAGTTTCGTGCCCCGAAACTATTTTAAACAGTATAAATAGTGTTAATAAAACTTGAGCTGTAGCATTACTTTAAACTTAATATAAACATGACTTAATAAAAATATCTGTATGTGAACAAAAAAAATCTAATTATGTCTCTGACCCATTACCATTCAAGTATACCATTATCCTGATACAAATCAACATCAAATTACAAGAAAGAAAATACATATATATGTGTGTGCGTGTATGTTTTACCTGCAAATTCTAACTACTAAACGTTATATGATTACAATATGATCAATTCCTACATATTCTCTAAGTATATTAAGTGAATTCTTATATTGTATTACCCTATAATAATAATACAATTTCTAACTACTTAACATCATATGATTACAATACAATAAATTCCTACATATTCCATAAGTAAATAGTATTACCCTATAATAATAATAAAGAAAATTCTGGAACAGAGACAGTCACCAGGAGACATCAGCATGGCTGGTGGGACATATCAATCACTGATCGATGCTGATTGACCTCTACTACTGAAGGTTACACATTGGGCACGATACAAGTTTGTTGTATGGGTATGTAATATGTCCTCTTGTGGTGTAATGCCACAAGATGAACATCGAACGGATTTTTTGTCATTGTTTTTAACGCGAAATATTTTAGGAGACCAACCCTGACTTCAGTTGGTAGCCGATATTCAAATTTTGAGACGGAATTTTCCAATGCAATGTTTCCCCAAGCTATCTTTACCTTTGGCAAAGTAGCTAACTGAATGTGGTCAATGATGTTGGATGGTTGACCCGATGCCTTTATATCATGGGGACAGGTGTGTAGGGCCAAAATGGGAATGGTTACACACTGTCTCCCAGTTGTTATTTCCAACGAGACCACATTCTCCCCCTGCCTCGAGCAGATATAAATTAGCACAAAAAGGGAAACCAATACTATGATCGCAATGATCGATGAAGCAGTGGGGATATATTCCACACTGATAAGGTCATTAATGGATAAGTGGAAAACCATTTTACTTTTTGGCTTGAAACTTACAAAACTGATGAATATTCATAATCCGCAGGTCAAGTTCGAAAATCAGCATGATCGGGTCATTTTTAGGGAAGTTACGCTGTTTTTTCACTTTTCTCAGCATATATGCAACACCGATAACACGATAAGTGAAATAACATTTTACTTTTTGGCTTGAAACTAACTGAACTGATGGATATTCATAATATGCAGGTCAAGTTCGAAAATCAGCATGATCGGGCCTTTATTTTAGAAGTTATGCTGTTTTTTCACATTTCCTCAGATTCAATTATTAGGCATGTTAACAGTCTCATTATTTAACTAATAAGATACGTAAAAGTGTTTGTTTGATATTTCCTGCATCTTTACAACATTGTTAATTGATTGTGTAAAAATGATGGTAAACTTGTTATCGTGTATTGTGAAATTAAGTGTCAAAAACGGTAATAAACTCATCATTGCAGTTTGTCAGATTCAATCATCCAGTATGTTCAGAATCTCAGAATGGAGGAAATTGGACATTAAACACTATTCTATTGATATTTTTCCCATCTCATCAATTTTCTTAGTTGGTCATATAAAAATGGCAACAAACTGTTTATTTTGTTTTATGTTAAAAAAATGTTAAAAATGGAAATAAACCCATTTCAGAACAGTGCTGTCTTGTTTACATTTTGGCATTTTTAAGATGTGACTTTGAAGTTTCATGAGCCTGCAGACCTTTGCTAATCACATTTTCTGAATATCCATGATACTAATATTTTATGATTAAAAATTGATGGTCATTATGCTGTTAAACATTATGTAATATTGCATCAAAATTTGAAGAAACCCCTATTTTGGGCACTGCTCCCATGATGACCATTTAAGAAAAACCATGTCACTTACTCAGTTACTGTTTTCAAACTTACAGGAAAGAAACATAGGGCTAAAATACAGCTTCAGTAGGCAATGCAGTCTGTTTGGTAATTTTTTCTGGCAGTTAAACAGTTTTTTGTGAAAATTTAATTTTTCACATATTGGCAATTTCAAGGTGTGACTTTGAAGTTCCATGAGCCTGCAGACCTTTGCTAGTCACGTTTTCTGAATGTTCATGTTACTAATATTCTATTATTAAAAATTGATGGTCATTATGCTGTTAAACATTAAGTAATATTGCATCAAAATTTGAAGAAACCCCTATTTTGGGCACTGCTCTCATAATGACCATTTAACAAAAATCATGTCAATTACCGTTCTCAAACTTACAGGAAAGAAACATGGGTCTAAAATACAGCTTCAGTTGGCAATGCAGTCTGTTTGGTAATTTTTTCTGGCAGTTAAACAGTTTTTTGTGAAAATTTAATTTTTCACTTATTGGCATTTTCAAGGTGTGACTTTGATGTTCCATGATCCTGAAGACCTTTGCTTGTCACGTTTTCTGAATGTCCATGTTACTAATATTCTATTATTAAAAATTGATGGTCATTACGCTGTTAAGCATTATGTAATATTGCATCAAAATAGAAGAAAACACAATTTTTGGTGCTGCTGCTATGATGAGCATTATGGGAAAACCGTGTTATGACTGTCAAACCTTTAAAAAAGAAACACAGGACTATGACTGTCAAACCTTTAAAAAAGAAACACAGGACCAAAATGCAGAATGAGTTGGAAAAGCAGTCTAATTGGCTTCTTTTTCTGGAAGTTATACATTTGAGTGAAATATTCATTATCTTTTTGGCATATTCATTGTGGGACTCGGAGCTCCCATGGACATGAAGCCGAATGGTAATCAAATTTTCTACATGTCCATTCTATTTATTGTCAATAATCAAAGATTGGTGATAATTATTCTATAATTTATTATGTAATGTTACATCAAAATTGACAACAATATTTTTGCATTGCTACTGCAAACATTATGAAAAGAAAACTGTGTTACTTATTATTATTTTTAACTTACAAGTATGATTTTTAGGATTGGCATGCAGTTCAAATTAGAAAGCCAGGTCAATTGGGTTATCATTTATTAATGAATTTATGCAATTTTGTGTGAAATTTTCATTTTTCTCATTCTGGCACTTTCTAAGTATAAACTTGAACTCTGATGGGCCTGAAGCCTTATGCTTTTACTTTCGTCGTTGTTACCTGTTGTGCATAATTAAAATTTGATGTTGACTGTGCAGTAAAACATAATGTATTATTGCATCAGAATTGGTAGTCTCCTATTTTGTGCATTATTGTTTTGTGCTTTTCTTAAGATGTGACTTATGGGCCTGAAAGACCTTTGAGAGGGTCAGTCTGTTAATATCCCTTGGGTATCACTTAGCTAATTTCTGAGTTATAAAGTCATTTGCCTAATTGATAGGCCATTAAAGGAGATTACATAAAGCACACTTGTTGATATTTCCTTGTAAACTCCCAAAAGTTAAGCTCTCTGCTAGTTAATATTAAGGAAGCAGTGATAATTATGCAGGTTATTATATATATATATATATATATATATATATATATATATATATATATATATATATATATAATCAAAGATTAAAAGTTTGAATAGCAGCTTCATTGAAATTATATTTACCTCAGGCTCTGCCTAGGAGGTTATATTTTCACCCCTGTTTGTCTGTCATCAACATAACTCAAAAAGTTATGGACCGATTTTGCTGAAATTTTCAGGAACTGTCAGAATTGGGCCAAAGAGGACAATGATTAGTTTTTAGTGGTAGTCTGGCTCAATAATCAATCAATAATCAACAATAATCAACAATTGCTGCCTTGGCAGAGGTCTTCACTCTCGGTGGTTTTCTAGTTTTGTTATGTTTTCCTTTACAATTTTTTCTCAAACACTTGCATTTGTGACTTTTAACTCTCATCCACTCGAGGCTCTGCACATTTTCTGTATTTCCACATAAGCAATTGTATTGTTTTTTATGTCTTTAAACATGATATAAAATTATTTTATGCGCTGTCATCATTTTTCAAATATTGAGACTTTCATCATGTGACTATAGTCTCTCATGGGACTTGAAACTGTAATCTTATTGAAGGGGTGGATTGAGACCATCTTCTGGGTCTTCTTGAAGACAGGTTATTCAGTTTATATTGACTGGTATCTAGTTTTTTCTGTTGGAAGACCATTAAAATGGAGGATGGATCAACATAGATACTTTGGAATACTGTCAGAAAATATCTCAGGGTCCGCTCCTGTTATTGACCATGTTACCTGTTGTGCATGATTAAAATTCAGTGTTGACTGACAGTGCTATTATGAGCATTATTTATTATTGCATCAAAATTGACAAAATGACCTTTTTTTGCATCTTTATTTTCTGTTTTTTGCCTGTACATTTGACAGCTTTGCTGCCTTGTTCTAGATTTAGGTTTAGTTTGTGATCTTTTGCCAAAAATTGTGAAAATTTGCCTTTGAAAATCTTTATTTCCGGGATCACAATCTCAAGTGTTGTATTAAAAAGGGTGTGACCAAAGATGTTCTGAAAGTAAGAGTCATTGAAGAAGTGCTGGAGTAGCGCTAAGTTAATAGGAAAAGTTACGTTTGGTGCAGTGTCTTTAGTCACGCATTCTAGGCTAGATGGGATAAACCTGTTGAGATACTTAACACCGCAGTCACACGGGATTTGATGAACGCAGAAGTGACAACCTTCTTTTACTGTTTGAGAATCCAGGCACTGCAAGGTGTAATTTTGAATTTTTACGAGAAGTGCTCGGTTGTGTGAAATTTGGTATATTTTGGAGGTTATTGATTCCGGAATTAATCTGAAATTACATTCTTGTTTGATGTTCTCTCTATCATTATTGAAAAGGGATATCAGGCAGTGTTTTTCGTACAAAATCTGAACGTTTTGCGCATCGCAAATTCTAATCTTTGAACAGACACAAGCCTTCCATTTGGCTTCTGAAAACAGGAAATGCTTCTAGCCATCGTCTGATTTTCCAAAATATTGGGGAATGTGAATTAGCTTAGTTGCATGATCGCTAGAGGAATTTATGGGTATGGGGAAGGTTCTTACGTTATAGAGGTTAAATTTAGTGGTAAAGGATGTGAGCGGGACTTTTAGAGTTATCACCAATGAGTCATTAAAATAGTGGACTGAAAATTTGGCAAACTTGTAGTAGAATGCGGATTCCGGCCTCGCCACCCTATAACCATTCAGGTGACTTTGAATGTTTTGGAGGGACTTTTCTAAAACTACTGGAGGAATGATGAGAGGTGAGAGTTTGCCATGAATGAGATCATTGATACCAATTAATATGTTTTCTATTTCCAATTTGAGCTTAGAAGCAATGTTATTCTGCCACATTAACTTAAAGACCATTTTCATCATAATTACCATTTCCTTTTCTACTGACCTTAAATCACCACCCAAGGCTATTCCCAGATCGTGATTATCCCTTATACCTCTAACTAGGTTTTCTAACTTCTCATTTTGCCCATTGTGTACTGAACCAAAACGATGAGTTAATTTCTCAAAAGCTACCATTGCTGTTTGTTGTCGTCGTTGGATTGCATTAATGTGGTTTATCACCCTGTTTAACTGCTGGTCAGTGGCCACCCCAAAAAGTGAGTGCGCCGCCTGACCAAGAAACGGAAGTAGTGACCTTTTTTGACGTAACAAAGTTTTCAACATGATCTCCTGGACTTGTTGTTGTAGATCTCCGAGTTGTCTGGCACTATCGACATACAGTTTCCGGGACTCATCGAGTGCAAACTCAATGGTCCTGCATGTAGTTCTGTCTTCAACATATAAATATTTATGATAATTTCAGAGCCAGACGTCTGGAGAAGTAAATGGACATACAGCGTCTGGACAAGAAGTTATAATGAGAAGGATTAGAAACGGGACATCAATTATCTCTCTCGTCCAATCAGATCGCAGCATTCTTTTCAAAGCGGCGTCCTTTGAAATTCGATCCTCGTAACTGGTCTAATCCTCCGCTCGCCTCCGCGTGACTCAAGACGGAGAAGCTGAACCAGTGCGTATACGTCTTGATTTATTCATGTTTAATGCGAATATTTGGAAGTTATACTTAGAAAAACGCCAAGTCGATCGATATAAAGGTGAGTGAGAGTTGATAATCTGCTTTGAGCATTGTTTTATGTTCATACGGTGGCTGTCAGTCAAATTTGTCAGTGCAGAAAGCAGCGTTAGCTCGAAGATCTGAGGCCGATTCAGCGGGACCTCCATGTTTAGGACTTTTTTCTTCTTAAGTGCGTAATGTATGCACATAATTTATGTTTTTCTGGTTAGTTAAGCACGTGCACCATTACAATACATCATTGTGATATTAAATGAGTCAATCCTTTAGATGAAAAACATCGTTTCAAATAGACAACTTTTCATCCGACTTTTTCAAAATGGCGGGTCCCTAAATTGGTTAGAGACAGTTGGGTGACAGTTTGGGACAATTTTTGGTAATTTTAACGTGGTGTATGCATATAATTTATGTTTTTCTGGTTAGTTAAGCACGTGCATCATTACAATACATCACTTTGGTATTAAATAAATCAATCCTTTAGATGAAAAACATCGTTTCAAATAGACAACTTTTCATCGGACTTTTTTCAAAATGGTGGGTCCAAAATTTGATGACAGGGAACTCTCAGAATTTTTTTCAATTTTTTATTGCAATATGATGTTTGCAGAGTTTCGTTTAGGATATAGAGTTATATTTTGTAATGAATTCCGCACTTACTCATTTCAGGTTGAAGAGAATGCAGGTGAAAGATCTTAAGTTTTGCTGGCAGATGTACATGTAGCCATAATTGAACAGTCAAAATGATTGTTTCCAGCAGCAACTTGATGAGGCACAAGGCTCTGTTTTCTTACCACCACTAATATTAAACTATAGTGCACAAGAGGTGCAAGTTTTAAAAGGGAATTTAGTGGTCCAAGTTTTAAAAGGGAATTTAGTGTTCACTGGCTAATTGTCTAAAGTATAAAATAAAATAATCACCACATCAAAATAAAAACTAACCATTTTTGTATTGCTTTAATCACTGTTGGGTGTAACAATATTGACATATTTTCATTGCTGGTACTTTGTTTTAGATATTATACAAGTTGCTCGAATGTTGAAATAAAGCAATATCAATCAATAAAAATATTTCTTTGATTTTTTCTTCTAATGAATTTAAACTATTAGTCCACTATTAGTTGGCCCTATGTAATAAACAAAGATATAAACAAAAATATGTATTAATGAAATTTTATTTAGAATCATACTAAGTGCAATAACTTATTTTCATTTCCCCAATTTTCCTGTTTAAGCTCTACCTGGTATATAAGCAATAATGTGCCAAAAAAGAAAGAAACGAGGCTGGCATACGGAAATTGCAAGTACTACTGTTTTGTGTATACGGCTGTGAATTGAATGTGTCATTCCTAGATGAAAGTAAATTTCCTTTACACGACAAAAAGAATTTAAAATAAATATGAGAATTCTACAGGTGCAAATTTTAGCGTTGAAGGTGGGTTTGTGAAATTGTTCTCATACATTCTTGATGTGAAACTAATTTTTGTATAACTGATCGGCTCTAGATCAAATGAAGGTGTATCTCGCATGATTTGAGTTTTATTTCCCAAAATGGTTGCGTTTAGGCTTGAAATCTCTCTCTACACCTTTCTGTAATCCCACCATGTTTTCTCTGTGAGATTATTAGAGACTTCGCGAGGCTTTATCCCAATTGGCTGAAGCAACCCACGTGAACGGTCTTTTGAATATGTATTAGGCACAAGCTCTCCCTAAGACCACAAGCTGGGTAATTATTAGGATTAAGCCCGTTACGAGGATAGGATGAAAGGAAACCCCTTGTTTCTACTCCTTCTCTTTATAACTTCTTGGTCTGGAGTAGTAAATGGACATACAGCATGCCAGAGCTGTAAAGGCTTATTCTTATAACATTGAGTTATGATAGTATCAATATACAGGATGAATCTGGAAATTGGCTTGATGGGATCATTTTTCTTGAATTTATGTGCTTTTTGTTTTATTTTTCAACATATAGTATATGGCATAAAGATAACACCTTTCATAAAAACTTAAAGGACTGACAAATGTGACTTAGATACAGGTTGAATATCAAAACCAGCTTCATCAGAGTTTTTTTTTTAAAGTGATGCGTTTTTTTTTTTTCAGTATGTATTATTCTTATTCTTCAAACTTTCAGGACTGAAAAATAAGACTTAGATACAACTGGCATTTTAAAACCAGTCTGATCGTATACCAGTACTTTTTTTGTTGTTGTAATTAAAGGAGTTTGTGTGTATGTGTGTGGAAAATTTAATTTTTTTTTCATCATGGTAATTTCAAAGTATGCCTTTGAACTTCAATGGGCCTAAAGACTTTTGCTAGTCTCATTTCTAAATACCTATCATCTGCAGTACAACATTGAAATTGGTGGTGATTATAAGCATTATGTATGTAGTATTGCATCAAACTTGAAGAAAACCCTATTTTGGGCACTGTCGCAGTAATGACAATTTAAAGTAAACCAGATACTTACAATTCTCAAACCTACAGAAAAGAATGGTAGGACTGAAATACAGCTTGTGACCATAAATACAATAAAAAGAAAACGGTGTGACTTATTTTGGAACTTATAAAAAAGATACATAGAATTGATGTTTGTTTTATTTTGTTTGTTGCCCCAGTTATGCTTTACAATGTTTAACTTTAATTACTGTTATGATGTTTTTAGACATCCCCCGTCCCAATACAATACAATATAGTTTATTTCATGTCAGAAAGAATAAATGTACAAACATTAGCTGAGTAGCTATTCACCAACAGAATAAATTAAATAATGATATAGTGTTTACTACTATTGTTTCTAACTACTTCTGTTGATTGAAATTACAACAGGAAAATAAGGCCTATAGCAGCTGCCATAGTATGATACATTATTATAGTGGGTAATTAATTAAGTTTACATTGAGACATCATCATTTCAGTGCAAATTTATCATTTACTGTATATGTTGCAGAGATTACACTTGCACTTAGGTCCTTCCCATTTTTTAATCATTGTTTTCACTTCATTCAGACTAACACAAGCTTTTGGGTATTTTGTGGCTTTGAGGTTAAGCATGTTTTTGAAGTGGTTGTGACAATTTCCTTGATAAGTTTAAAACAAGTTTTATTTTTTGTTGTGTCACAATAAAGACTTCTCTGACATCTATTAATAGTAAATTAAAGTATATACATTAGGAGTGCATGCTGAGCTAGATGTAATTGGATAAAAAGTTTGCTGTTATAATATAAAGAGAAGGGGAGGTGGTGAACAATGCTAATTGAAAGCTAATTAACATTTGATAGCATCTCTGTCATTCCAGAAGAAAGGGTACAATTCCAAAATGAGAAATGCAGAAATATGAACTTTGCAAAACTGGAAAACTTTTCACAATATTTTAATGAAGGGTAGCAGAAGAATTTTAACCCACTGTTGTCCGGTCGTATTACTTAATTATAGTCATCTCCGGTCGTATTACTAGTCATCTTTGTTTTGTTATGCAAATGATTTGCTCAGTATATATATGGCCAGCAGTAGTTCTCGGCATGGCCACGTTTGTAATTGACGAGCAGAAGGCTCAGGTCGCCAAGTCCCAAGATTTAGTGTAGTTACTTCGGCATAATCTGTGGATCACCATCGGGCGGGAAAAGCCACATTTCTTTGTATGTATTGTTAACCATTTGCACAATGTATATGTTAAAGCATAAGTCGTTTTGTCTAGCCAAATTTATAGTATGCACAACATTTCCCATTTCTTATACTTAATTCATTATTTCTTTTTATATTTGTATTCAGTTTATATTATATTTGTGTGTTTTTATATTATCAGTTTGGTGTTTTTATTTCATTATTTTGTTATTTTTAGTTTCACCATGTCCATGTCAGTGTGTGCGTGAATAAAGGTGTGAACATTTTCCTGTTGTTTGTGTTCGTTTGACGTGGGATCCACAACACCCACACCATTACTGTGTAACTGAGGATTAGCTTCACTGATTAATACACTAGTACATGTATAAACATTGTTTTCCATTAGGTATGAAATGGCAGGTTGACAGGCATGACATGGAAGCCAATAATATACTGCAGCTGTCATTACTGGTTTCAACCTGGCAGTTAAAAACAGTATCAATAAGATAAGATAAAATAATAATTTACGAAATAAATAAAAATACAAATGTATAAAATTGGGAATCTTTTGCCCTGTAAAAGTCCCATTATCCTAAAAATGTATGCCAAAAGTTTTACCTTCATAGTGTCATTTATGACCTTCCAGATTAGATTCCTAAATTGGACTTTATAATTGGTACATTTCAACTAACTTTCTGCTGTTTTCTTTCAATCCAGATAAGTTACATTTGGATACCTTGTATAATGTATAACAATGAAGTACCTTGTATTACTTTTGACTAGGACAGTAGTATTTCAGTTTTTAGATAAACAGGAATTAAGATGAACCACTATATGAAGAATTTGTAGTATTCTAATGGGTAGATTGTGAGTTATTGCAGAGCATGAATCATGGAAACCAGTTCAGAATGTCTCAGTATTGTCTGCAGATCACCATTCTGTACTTGTCTTCCAACATATGGTATCAGTGCACGTACTATTAACTTTCTACAAAATAAAGTTTATTTAACAATTAAGATATATTGGTTTGTATGGTCAGTCTTCAGTTGTCCCTTGTCAGACATGCTGAAACTGTCGGTCCCATCGGTCATGACCAGGAAAATTTGTCTGGACCAGTAGAAAATTTGACTTGGTCGGTCCAAAGGACTGACAAGAGTTTTAAGAACCGCAATTTTGAATTTACAGTCATCTTTCGACATACTTCACTAATAAAATTATATAAAACCCAAAGCGTTTTTTCCCTTCCATTTCATACCTATCACATTAACAAACAAAGTAAGCTACCCTAATCGTACTGGTAGCATCTGTCTCAAAGGAATAGAGTGATTTTCAGTCCAACAAAAATCCATTCAGTCCGTCAAATTTTTCATTACTGACGGTCCAAATGTCTGGCCATTTTGAAAAGTTTTCAGCACGTCTGCCTTGTGGATAATTAATACTAGCTGCAAACTAATAACTTAGAATTTCTTAAATGCCATATTCAGTAATGTTCCAAAATTGACTTACAATAGGACTACTAGTAAATTACAGCTTGAATTAGAAAATAAGCTGCATTGGATTCTTTTTCTGGAAGTGCCCACTAATGCAGTTTTTTGTTGAATTTTCATTTTTCACATATTGGCATTTTCAGTGTGGGACTTGGAACTCTCAGAGGCATGAAGCTGTATGGTAGTTACACTTAGAACTCTCAGAGGCATGAAGCTGTATGGTAGTTACACTTAGAACTCTCAGAGGCATGAAGCTGTATGGTAGTTACACTCTCTCAATGTCCAAGTAGATAATTAAAAATTGGTAATGATTATGCTGTTAATCATTATATGATATTGCAAGGAAATTGTCAACAACAACAAGGAAAGCTGTTACTTTCTAACTTACAAGAATGATTCTTACAACTGATATACAGCTCAAATTGGAAAACCAGCTTGATTGGAATTTTTCTTGTCTGAAACTTTCATTTTTCTCATTCTGGCATATTTCAGTTTGTGAATTTGCATTTTCATGGGCATTATGCCAGCTACATATTCCTAACATCTATAACCTTTTTATGCATCATTTTCTGCTTTTTATGTACAGACACAGTTTTGTCTGTACATACAGCCGTCACCTGTATCTGCCGTTGCCGTCATCGTTGTTGTCGCCACGGTCGCTATCGTTGCCCTGCACTTTCAGTGATAACATGATAAGTAAAATACAGATTTACCTTTTGGCTTCAAACTTACAGAACTGATGACTATTCATAAAATGCAGGTCAGCATGATGGGCCATTTTTTTCAAAAGTTATGCTGTTTTTTTTGTTTTTTTTCCAGCATATATGCAGCACTGAAAACTGTTAGGCCTTTTCTTTTGAAACTGTATATTTATCAGCTTTGCTCTGTAGTTAGGATTCCCCATAGGGGAATACTATTGTTTTTGGTATTCTTATTCTTCTTATTATTATTATTTTTCGTCAAAAAATTTCTTTCTAAAATTCTGAAAAAATTCATAGTGATAGCCTATGAAAAGTTATTCCGGTCCACCCAATTTTTTGACCTTAACCTACTTTTCAAGGTCACAGAGCCTTTTAAAGTGGAATTTTTGCAAATTTCAAAATGCAATATCTCCTAGAATTTTCAACATTTTGACAAATTCTTTCATAGGTGAGGTCACACAATGATTCTTTATCATATGACCCAATTTTAGGAAAAGTAGGTCAGGTCAAGGTCAACTTATTGCAAAATATGCTCCAGGAGGTTGACACTCGACAGGGGGTAAACCAGATGTCACAAAGCCACAAGGACGATGTAAAAAGTTGCCCTAGATATCTATCTAGTGCAGTCGCTAATAATATTGACAATTGACTGATTAGTTTTTTTAATATAGATTTTTGAATATTAATAATTTCACAGAAATAGCGACTTTGTCAATTTCTCCATGAAATCCTGATTTTTTGTGATAACATGCTATAGTAAACTACCCCAAACATATATCCAACACCCCAAAATCAAATGTTAAATTTGACCTTGACCCTCATTTTCAAGGTCATTTGGCTATTTCATGGAGAAATATTGAAGAGGGCTAAAAGTGATGTTTTGTTGACCCCCCCCACCCCCAATTTGCACATGCCCTTTTAGAATACATGGTCAAATTTAACCCATGACCTTCACATGACCTTGTAAGAGCATTTCCACACCTATTTTGCAGGGGAATCCTCGGCCACTGGCTTTAGCCAGTTGCAGTCTAGTTTTAATTATTTTCTTTCAAATGACAAATGCAAGTAGGTTTTAATTGTTTTATTTCTTTGAATTTTAGTGTATGGAAAAGGATGTGTTACTGGATATATTGTTAAAAAAGGAGAAGATTGACTTAGAGAACTGATGTGATACCCTGTAAGATGAGCTATCCAGTAAGATGGCAGTTTCATCCAGTCACCCCATACTACAGTACTGTTATCTGATGTGCTCTACAAAGTGTGGCTGCCCAAACCATCTCAGAGCTTTTAACCACTGTATAACCTGTAGAATAGGTCAAGGTCATGAGGGAAGACAGGTAAGAAAATCATTTTGGTCACTTTACCACCTTATAATACCAGATAGAACTTTGCCTTATATTTGGTATTTCTTGTTGTTGGAAATTTATTGAGAATTTAAACAACTGCAAGTGCTTATGTATTATGGGAAGACATTGAACATTGTGACATCAACAAATGCTGGTGTTTTATGCGCATTCGGAACTACTTGGGTTGTCTCGCACACTCCACAATAACCTCGGACATGATGGGATGGCATCCATAGCATGCTTTGAATATTGGAAAAGGAACTACTTTCAGTCCCATGCCCAAATGACACATGCGAAGACTAGTCGCAGTTTAGGATCAGGTTTGGATAGCTCAGAGACAATGTGCAATTTCATTTTATCTGATTAGTTTTTACAATACTGCCCAAAAATTGGATTTTAGGGAACTTGTCCCTCTGGTGTATAGGCCCTGGTTGAGTGAAAAGGCAGTTCCAGCAGAGAAATGTACCAATTTGATACATATTCCTACACTTATCTTGTCCGAGGTTTGTATGGAGCTTGTGGAGTCAGCCGAGGATTGCCAATTGGTATATGGGAAGACACTGAACATTGTGACATCAACAATTGCAGTTGTATTATGGGAAGACATTGAACATTGTGACATCGACAATTGCAGTTGTATTATGGGAATACATTGAACATTGTGACATCAACAATTGCTGTTGTATTATGGGAATACATTGAACATTGTGACATCAACAATTGCTGTTGTATTATGGGAATTAAACATTGAAGGGCAGAAACCACTAAATGGACCAATCACCAACTGTTTTAGACAAATGTAGTTCAGTGAGAGAAAGTTAATTGATGCTTTTTACCTATTTTTCCTGGCATTTCTTGTGTGTTCCTATGGTAAATTTTGGTGTCAACTAGCAGGCTAGGGTGTAAAATATTGCCATTTTTTTTTCAGAGCCAGGCATAGTTGTGGTGCAGTCCTGAGACCTCTGGTGGAGGGAGCTACTGTGAGCGGTGCAGTGGTTTGTTTACAAACAGAGGGGTGCACATGTTCAAGTAATGCCGGTAAAAAAGTTTACTTGATGACAGTATATTTTTGTGCCATTGGGAGTTATGTCAGTGTGTCTGCTGTCCATGGGGATGTGAAATGTTTCACCCATTTATTTTCTTCATGTAGTTTTGCAGGCATTTCTTAGTATGACCATCAATGGGAAATTATTTGTTGTTTCTGTCCTGAAGGGGGAAAAATGACATTTGTTCACCTTTGGCTTAGTTTCTATATTTAAAGCAGCACAGGCTATAAAAGGGGGTCTTGCATCATTTCATTCAAAAAATGGCTATAAATTATCAATTTTTTTATCAAATAAATGGAAAATTACACAGAATTTCTTTATTTATTTATTTTTACATTTACTTCATTTCTAGATTTCTCAATTATATTTTTAAGTTTTAAGTAGAAGAAAGACCAACAATCCCTTGTATATTTCACAACCAGTTTATTACAGAGTAGTATCTTGAAATCATACATTTTCTTTTAATTACATGCTCTCTTTGAATAACTGTGATCAGGAAATACAAGTTTTGGCATAGATATACATTTTCTATAGTCATAACTTTTCAATGCTTTAGATCTGTCATACTTTATGTAGCAGTTAAGGATTCTCCTTGTAGCTCTTAACTTGATTGCAAGTGTCTTATTGTGATTCACTCTCATTTTCATCTGTTTTTCATCTTTCTCCAGATATTTAATGACTGAGGAGTTTGCACAATACCAACAGAGGCCATCTTACTCAAACTGGATAGTTTAAGTCCATTATTCTATAAGTGGACTGCACTGTTAATCCTTCCTGCAAAGTTCCGAGAAAAGGTGACATCTTTATTATTAGTTTTCTGAAATGTCCGGGTCAAAGACTCCACTTTTTGTGTGTTGGTATTGATTAAGTTTTGTTGATTTAATTGCCCTTGGGCCCAGTCTATAATTTAGGCACTGTCTCAAAATTTGCATGTTTTCAGTGTTGCTAAAGTCTAGTTTGCCTTTCTCAGGGAAAATAGTTTCTGAGTCATTACATACATAAGAGTACTTTAAACTGTTTTGACAATCACCACTGTAACAACTAATTATAGAGTCAATTACATAACTCAGTGCTCTTTTAATCAACTCTATGTCCCCATGATTTGCTCTAAAGCAAGCATCAAATTCAGAATAGCAGCACATTGCTATGCACTGAGCAAAGCATTTTTGCATTTTGTCTCTAGTGTTTTTTGTTTTTGCTGGAAACACTTGACCATAAAATGGTGCTTTTTCTATTTGTTTTTTCAAAGCTTTGGTGAAGTGTCGTGTGTCCTGAAGACTTTCAACATTGTCACATGCAGAGTGGGATTGACTGTCCCCATCAGTAGTTAAGGTGCCAACTGTGACCTCTCCAGAAATATCCTCAAGGATCTGCTGCATGGCGCATTGTTTGTCCCCAATACTATTCTCTTCTTGTAGATTGGTTGTACAGACTCCACTGTGATCTGGACAAGAGACATCTTCTCTTCTACTTCTGAGCGGATGAGCAGTACTGGGGAAGCGCTTACACTCGCCAATTTAGCCAAATGCTAAAACTGACTGAAATTGGCTAAAGAAAAAGGGCTTGATTTGACATGTTTTAGCCAAATTATAACCATTTTGATAACAAATTAACAAAAATGTGGTGATATGGCTAAGCGAAAAAAATTGCTAGCGCTACCCCAGCAGTATGACAGAGCTTGTCACTAATGTAAACACCAATAATGTCCTTCTGGCTTGTCACATTCTCTGCCACAGTGTACACAGTCTGAGTGGCTGGCTGGTATGGTGTTTTGTTCCCTCTGCTGAACAGGCTATTATGGTATCTCCCATCTCCTTCCACTGCTCTGGGCTGTGCTCCATTCCCTCTGAGATCCTGAATGTGACACAAGTTTTCACGGTGTTGCTGCATGTCAGCTATCTGCACTGACTTTGTTAGCTTGTGTCTGCATGGCTGATGGGCTGGGCGGGGTCACATTGCTTGCCATTAGGATCTGCCTCATTGCTGTGTTAGAGGTCATATTCTGTGACAGGTCTACTTGCAAGCCTGCATTCACTGTTGCTGCTCTCCGGCCACGCTGCTTGCTTTGGACTTCATTGTACAGTTTCTGCTTCCCTGTCCTGTACTGACATGTGTCACATTTTAGTCCCATTGACCAAGCCACTCCCCACTTGCTACTCTGCCTCTCTGTCCCTAACCACTGAGCCAGTGCACTTGGCCGTGTGCTCTGACAAGACTTTGTTGACCAGATTGACAATTTTTCTCCTGAAACCAACTTGTATTCATCATCTGGGGGTTGGGGCTGCATATTTGCTATTGGGGGGGCGGGGGGGGGGGGGGGGGAGGGGAGGGCTGTCTACTGGACAAACTAAAATCTCTGGCTGGGGCCTCCTATGTCTTAGGGTAACAGGTTCATCAGGATTGCTGCTGAGGGTTGTTGATGGCCTGAGGTTGTTGATGGTGGAGAGGAGGCTGCCTGGTACAATTCTTGGCTGGGTCTGATGGGCTGTCTGATGGGCAGCGCGAGCACTGGCAGCGCGAGCCAGTTACTATAAGTTACTATAAGTAACTGGCTCGCGCTGCCAGTAATTACGCGGCGGGATATTCAGTGCACAGACCGTGATCATAAGACATGCCGCAAATAGAAAATAGAATTTAGAAAATAGACATTGCATGTGAACGAAGCCTAAATAGTTGAATAATTTTCCCAAATTTATTTATTTTTTTTCTTATTTATTTATTTATTTATTTTTACTAATTTAAATGATAACAATGATTAATTGAAGAATTGGTATAAAATCTGTAGGTACCATTGTGTGTATATAAAGAAGGGCTGTGTGATGATCCTCTTTAGCACAGAGTTCAAAGACCTAGATGATGTCAACACTGGAAAGGTGTTTATGCAGGTGAGTTATGAGTTCGTAAAAACATAAAGCATTGCCCTCTTTTTTATCACTTTGAAATTAGTTTAGAAGAATTCCTGCTTTAAAATGGCAATTCCATTGCACAGCCTTTAAATTGTCTTCAGTTATAGAAAAAGATCCAAAGAATGGAACTTCCGAGTTATTACCATTTTTTCTAAATGATGTACATTATTTCACTAGATGTCTGTCATGCCTACTGAACCTGCTTGGGGGGTAATTTATTATCATTTAGCAGGTTCAGTAGGTGTGTCAGACATCTAATTAATTAAGCCACTTAAGCTTAAAGCAATGAGCGAGAAACCCTTTGGAGATGGATCGATCCTGTTAGATTGATCTAAGTATATGGGAAGCCAGTCTTTATATTTGCTATGTCTAAAGGTTGGTGTACTAATAGATAACATTTTCTCCTATAACGTGAATTAATATTATATGAATCAATATTATATAACGTATTTGTTTTTTATGTAAATATGATGATGGTTTACTCAAACTGCCAGTGTTAATGAAGGGTTGTGTTCAGTTGAAAGATAAAAATATTGAAAGAGTACAGATACAGTAGTATTGATGACTGGCCAGAAACCAAAAAATAAGATTTGGAACAATGAAAAACAAAAATTCATTTCTATTATAGACAGACCATACCTGTTGAGGTGAAAATATTTGATTTTTTCAAAGAATTTACAATTCTTGTGTCACCTCTCTTGCCTATAGATTAATCTGCTTCATATAGTGAAGAAGATATTTGTTTGATGTGTGTATTTGTGTGTATATATTCTGATCTCTGTGAGCTCTCACAGACACCATAGGTCAACTTAGAGTGGTCCAACTCTGTGCCTGGACTCTCGCAAAGTGCAATCAGGTTAACTGAATAACACGCCTCTGCAGGCATTGAATAGAATACAAAATAGCTGCTGATTATATGCAAGTATGTTGGAAACAAGAGGAGGCATGTCATTCACTTAAACTGTTTGCACTCAGCAAGAGTCCCTGCAAATCTACTATCAATGTCAGATTTGTTTTTTAGTTGATTTTTCATTTCAGAATTTTATCACATTTCTTGTGGAAGTAGTGAGCAAGGACCAGAAATTGTTGGTGGTTACTGCGGCTCTGGACGTCAGCGTTGATCATCTGTACCTGTTGTCATGGAGATCAGGGTGACAGACATACTCCAGACCATATGGTACCACAGCTGACAGCTGAGGTAAAACTGCTCCCTGTGGTTTTATTTATTTATTTATTTATTTATCAAAACAACTTAAGACCTATATCAGCTGCAAATCCATCATCTGCATAGTGGACAATATAAAAAAGCGTCATGTTTTGCTTACTAAAATGATTCCTGCAGTTGGGTATTTAATATATTCTTAAACAATGTAATAATATCTTTATTTAAAGATATATTGATCAATTAAAGCAATGGATATCTTCTGAAAGAATATTGTGAAAATTTTCCAGATTCATCAACAGTAAAGCAGCCTGGGAGCCCACCTTCCTATCAGTATATGACAGCAAGGACAAATCTGGTTCAGTTCATCAAATACAAGTATTGACCAGTAGATTAACTTAGACCCATTCCCATACCTAGATCGATCTAGCAGGATCGACCCATCTCACTAAATTGCATTCAGATTATGCAGCTTAGATGTCTGGCACACCTACTAAACTTTACGTCAATCGAAATCAAGTGAAGTCTAATGCGTTTAATTCTTGAAAATAAAAGATAATATACATATCGTAACCTTTGATGTGGTGAAAAACTTGAAAACTGGATAAGGAAAGAAAAGGGAGCCAATGTTCAGATTTATGCATCAGATTTTATTTTCAGAAATGATGATAAAATAAATCTTATTTTTCAGGTAAAATAATACATTTACAGAAAATCAAAATATGGAGAGCATCCGTAATACAGGGACATCGAATGTTTTCTGAACTAAAAAATAATTATTTGCTTGTCTTTATATGTATTTATTTTATACAGTAGTTACACGCAATAAAGTGGCATGGTATGGTATACAGATATGTATGTATGCATATGTTTTTGAGAAATGTATATGTGAGAAGTGATTTGTATTGTACTCCACATTTTAATGCTTATTTCTTAAGTCTAAGTAAAGAAAATATATATTCTATTTCGCAAAATACATGTTTAATAATCCTTACGTAGAATACATTGATCATATGTTACTGAACATGTCAAACTACTGTCTTTAAGTTAGTAATTAAACTCATCACAGGCATCTGTAAGTAGCAGGAGAACGAGATCATGATGGGTAATTTAAACAAATCTGCAGATTGTTACTTTTCATGAAATTTGTATTTGCAACTTATTCGAAATAAACAAAATGTTTGCACACGCACTTGTAGAAAAGTGTATGACTACCAGGGTGGTATTACTGGGAAGTGGTTGAAGGGGGTAGAGAGTTCGAGGCCCATCTCGCCATGCCTATAACTAAGTGTACGTCTCTGTGGTTTAGGGGTACAGTGGTTGCCTGCTTCGCGGATTAGATTCCCGACACGTTTGGAAAACACGAGACCCGAGTTCTATCTTGAGAAATGTACATGTACTATTCTTAACATCATCTACTTTCCAGGGAAGAAATTTAAAGTTTACGGCAGCTGTGGACAATATGTCTACCTGGAGTCTGGGAACTACACTTGGTCTTATCTTGGTCGCGCAGCGACCTCTATTGTAGTCTTTGTTTGTTGGTGCGCTTTTCACCCGGCATGGCCGGAAACAACTTCATCTGACAAAATTAGCAAGGAAATTTTGAAAGAACTTAGGTGTTTATCCGACAGGGTAGAGAGATTAGAACAGGGAGCTTCATCGGACGGGCCCGATAGCGCAGATAAGCGCGTCTCTGTCCCCACAACTCAGTTTTCAAACTTGTGGGATTCGACAGACATCCAGAGGGAGTTCGACTCCATCAAAGACTCGGTACAATCGGTCAAAATACCGAAAGAACTTAAAGTAAGTGACTCCAAGTCAGGTATTAGAAGGGATGACCAATCGTCCTGTCATATTATTCAACGTTGTGCTCGATACGCGGAAACTACATTAAAACTGTTAACAAAAGTTCCCAATGAGGGCCCAATTTCAGAGGACATCTTGTCAGATATATATAAAACTCGAGTAGCTAATCTTCGTTTTTTACAAGAGGAGCATGCGTCCTTGATGGTCAAAGGCCAGTTTGGCCCACAAACCTCACAATTGTGGAGATCGCTACAAAAGAACACTTCAGCCTTTTCCGAGCAGTCACTGCAGACTCTGCAGAGTGCAGTGACCATTCAGGCTGCAGCTAGGCCACAGCAGCGTTATAACAGTGGCAGGGGCAATTACCAACCTTTTAATAGGAATAATCGTTCTGGAAGTTACGGTAATCATGATACCTTTGATTGATTTGCTAATAGGGAATTCCCTTCTAATAGGTCACAATCTGGGATCAATGCAAATCAAGGTGATTAAATGCCAAGTTTTTTGAAAGATTGTGTTTCTTTTTGGAGGCAGATTGGATGCCCTAGTCATGTTTTATCTTGGATTTGTGATGGTGTACAGCTGCCGTTTGCTTCTGAGCCACCTAATTGTATTCTATCAAACCATGTCAAGTCAGACAGACATTTATTTGACTTTGTGAATTCAGAGATTGAGCGATTATTGTCCACAGGTGCAGTCAGACATATTGACCACCAACCAAGGTGTGTGAACCCCATTAGTTGTGTTCCGAAGAAGAAGAATAAGCTTCGACTCATATGTGATTTACGTCATATCAATCAGTTTTGCCAAACTTCAACTTTTCGCTATGAGGATATATCATTGTTAAAGGATGTTATTCGCACTGGGGTTAACTGTCAACCATTGACCTTAAGGATGGTTTTCATAATGTGCCAGTTCATCCGGATTACCAGGAGTTTCTGGGTTTTCAGTGGAGTGGACACTTTTATGTTTGGCAGGCTCTCCCTTTTGGTTTGTCGGCGAGCCCATATTTTTTCTGCAAAACTTTACGCCCAGTGGTGGAGTATTTGAGACTACAAGGTGTTCGTTTGATTGCATACATGGATGATATTTTGATACTTGCTGATGCAGATACTATTGATAAGCATACCAAATTCTGTGTACATGTATTGGAATCAACTGGTTGGAATATTAACTATGAGAAGTCATTGTTGATTCCATCATCGAAAATTCAGTACATAGGTTACGTTATCGACTCTTGTGGTGACAGTGGGGTACCAGAATTAAAAGTACCAAAGCAGAGAATACGCAACTTGCGTAAAGACATTTATCGTTTGCTTGGCAGTCCAAACATCAAAGCCCGTTCATTAGCAAGAATCCCTGGGCAGTGTATATCGATGTGTAAAGTAGTATATCCGGGCAAGCTCATGTTACGTGGAGTATATCAGCTGTTAAAGCAACGGAATTCCTGGAATGATAGGCTTAATTGGTCCGTGGAAGCCCGCCAGGACTTAAATTGTTGGATCGAATCTTTAAAAGAATGGAACGGTGTAACCATTACGCCCCACCAGATAGATGGGCAACTGGAGACGGACGCCAGCCACATGGCTGGGGCGCTGTGTATCAGGGCAGACAAGCACAAGGACTTTGGAACGCAAGGGTGTCATTCAAGTCTTCCAATTACCGAGAACTTATAACAGTTCTGTTGGCTGTGATGTCATTCAGGGATCATCTCAAAGGAAAAGTGATTCAGTTGTTGTCAGACAATGTGACCGCAATTTGTTACTTAAATCACATGGGAGGCCCCAGTTTGAAGTTAACAAAGTTGGCGAAAGCAATATGGGCAGAATGCCTGGAAAACAATATAACATTGCTAGCACGTCACTTGCCAGGCAAAAGCAATGTAGCAGCAGATTATTTATCTCGGTTGACAAGCAAATTCGAATGGAAGTTACATCCTCACCTCTTTGGTTACATAGATCAGCTATGGGGTCCTCATACTTGCCACCGCTTTGCTTCAGTGCAAACAACACATCTGCCTTATTGTACCACCAGCGTTAGCGCTGGCGGTACACATGGTTTCGGTCCCATCCGGATCGTTCCGCCGGCTCCGTTGGCTCCGCCGGCTCTGCCGGACGGCTACCGTTACCGCTTCTCCTCCTAGACGGTAAGGGCCCCCGTACCCATCTCATGGATTTAGGTCACCTATAATCTCAACTCGTTCCACGTAAAATTTGGGCTTTGTCGGTATTGGGGTCTGGGTGTGGCACTCATTGCAATGCACCCTTGTCTAAAAATAGCAAAATTAAATGCTAATTATCTACCCTACGGAAGGAGTTATGGGAAAAATTTCTATAGACGGCTTTCCAAAAGTCATATGTGTAGATTTCAAATATACCCTTGGATTTGACCTTTGACCTCTACTTCAAGGTCAAATGGGCCAAAATTTTCAAAAAAATGAAATTTTTTACGAAAAAAATTTTTTTTGCCCTGTTATTCAGACACCACACAGACTTAACCAATAATATTATTGGAAAGTGTTACCCTTCAGGTCATCTTTCATCTCCATGAATTTGGGGTCAATCGGTGCATTTTCACGGGAGTAGCGGCCATAAGATACCGAAACTGAAAACTGTCTCTAATTCGGGAACCGTTAATGCTAGAGACCCATTCTTTTTTGCATTTTGTAGAGCATGTAAAGCCCAACACTGGAGGTGGTCTCGGTTTTTTTGTATTCCATACGGTTTTCGAGTTACGCTGTATCAAAAAGTACATATTGGTGGTAAAAGCAAAATGTGCAGTACGGTAATAGATAATAAATTTTGAACTCTGGAAAAATAAAACATAAGGCTTGGCAAAGCAGACAACTTGTGTTCAAAAATGACATTATTTCATCAAATTTGAACTTCTGAAACTTCAGAGCACCTCCTTTTTCAAGAATTTTGACCAAAATGACATTTTCTTTATTTAAATTAATTTTTTCTGTACGAAATTTAAGGCACATTATGGTAACTCCAAAATTATAACATCTAGTCCCTTATATCTCCAAAACTGGCAGAGATAGGTCCATAGTTACTATTGAAGTTGAATAGGAAGTCATATACTGGCAATCTTACTATGACCTTGAAATTGACCTTTGACCTACTTTTCACCATGAACTGAACTTTGCAAATTTTTCTTCCCTTTTATCTCCAAAACTGGCAGAGATAGGTCCATAGTTACTATTGAACTTGAATAGGAAGTCATATACTGGCAATCTAAATGTGACCTTAAAATTGACCTTTGACCTACTTTACACCATGAACTGAATTTTGCAAATTTTGCTTTCCTTTTATCTTCAAAACTGGCAGAGATAGGTCCATAGTTACTATTGAACTTGAATAGGAAGTCATATACTGGCAATCTAAATGTGACCTTTAAATTGACCTTTGACCTACTTTTCACCATGAACTGAATTTTGCAAATTTTGCTTTCCTTTTATCTCCAAAACTGGCAGAGGTAGGTCCGTAGTTACTATTGAACTTGAAAAGGAAGTCATATACTGGCAATCTAAATGTGACCTTAAAATTGACCTTTGACCTACTTTACACCATGAACTGAATTTTGCAAATTTTGCTTTCCTTTTATCTCCAAAACTGGCTGAGATAGGTCCGTAGTTACTATTGAACTTGAATAGGAAGTCATATACTGGCATTATAAATGTGACATTAAAATTGACCTTTGTCCTACTTTTCACCATAAACTGAACTTTGCAAATTTTGCTTCCCTTTTATCTCCAAAACTGGCAGAGATAGGTCCATAGTTACTATTGAACTTGAATAGAAAGTCATATACTGGCAATCTAAATGTGACCTTGAAATTGACCTTTGACCTACTTTTCACCATGAACTGAATTTTGCAATATTTGCTTCCCTTTTATCTCCAAAACTGGCTGAGATAGGTCCATAGTTACTATAAAAGTTGAATAGGAAGTCCTATACTGGCAATCTAAGTGTGACCTTGAAATTGACCTTTGACCTACTTTTTATCATGAACTGAACTCTGCTAATTTCTTTCTCTTTTAACTTCAAACTTGACAGAGATAGGTCCATAGTTACTCTTGAACTTGAATAGGAAGTCATATACTGGCAATTTACTGTGACCTTGAAATTGACCCTTGATCTACCTTACGAAGAACTTAAATTTGATTGTACCCTATATTTTTTTTGCAATAGTTTAAAAATTCTTGTTGATTGCATTTTTACAGCTTGTCAAGCACAAAACTGGTGGCTGTGTCCCTTATTTTGTGTATGTGGGGGTCTATACGAATGCGCTTGCTCCAGCTGGTGGTACAATATTTGGAGGCGGTATCGCCTCTCTGATCCTCTAGTTACAACAGTCAGTATTGGGATCCCCTAACTTCAGGAATAGACGCTCTAGCTCAGAGAGATTGGTTTTCACACAACAACTTTGTGAATCCACCATTTCGCCTGCTTCCAGAGGTATTAGATACAATAATACAACAGCAGGCTGTGGCCACGGTAATCGCTCCGTATTGGCCAAGGCAGGTATGGTTCCAAAAGCTGCGAAAAATGTCAGTGGCTCCTCCACTGAAGTTAAAGATAAACCGCTATTTGGTGCTGTCGAGGATGACTTCTCCAGAACCTTTAAGGAACCGAAGGTGGAAAATTTAGGCTTAGCGAGTATCTGGAGCACAAGGTTAATAAGTAGTGGTTGGTCCAATAGAGCTGCAATGCAGTTACCACAATGTTTGGCTCCATCTACATTACGCCTTTACAATGGTTCTATTGAGAAACTATATAAATTTTGTGTTGAGATGTCTGCAGTATTTCCACCAGTGCATACTTCAGTTATTGCATCATTCTTATGTCATATTGCAGACTCCTCGGATAAACCGAGATCTCAGTTAAAGACTGCCTTATCAGCACTGTCTTGTTATTATGAAAGTTCTGGTTTACCTAATCTTGTTAGTGACAATGACATTCAAAGGCTCTATGTAGCACTTGTCAAGTCCTCTACAGTAAGTCCAATGGAACATTCAGCAGTTTTACCAGTTAATGCTTTTCATAGTTTGTTTACAAAGTGGCCTGATAATGACAGCTTGTCTGATAAGGAGCTTAGACTTAAGGCAGTTACTTTATTGTCACTTGTAGTCATGTTAAGGCCTTCTGATATTGCTCCAAAATCAGTAGTTTTTAATTCAAGCACTCTTAGTATAGGCTAAGTAAAATGTTATTTACTACTGATCAGTTGTTGTTTGGAGAGGATGGCTCTTTGAAAATCATTTTCCTTGGTATAAAGAATGATATTCAGAGAACTGGATTTGAGGTGCACATTCCACCTTGTTCTAATAATAAACTTGATCCAGTTATTGCTCCCAGAGACTACATTCTTAGAACGAACCAGCATCGAACTCGAGACGGTCCTGTTTTTTTTTCCCTTCGGAAGCCTTTTAATCCCTTGGATGCATCATCTATAGCACGCATTCTTACTGACAGTATCAAGGCTGCTGGACTTTCTATGGACGTATATTCTGCTAAATCATTCCGTCCTACTGGAGCAACTTATGCTATTGCAAACAACGTGCAGCCAGAGATTGTCATGAAACTGGGGCGATGGAAAACACCATCAGTGTTTTTTTGAACACTATGTACATACAGTAGTAAACCCCCAAATTCATTCACTACAGACTTGTTAAAAGGAGAATGACTGGTGTAGTTCATATTTTCTTAAAAGTGAGAACTTGGCTTTACATTTAGGGAGAAGGCAGGTTGTCTCTATTCCTGCGCTGAGATTTCCTTGTTGTCACTATTTAGGGTAGCAATTTGCTTCCCATATAGTGCTTGTTCCATTTATTGTGTATTTCTTGCACATTTTAGCGATTTTCCATGTTTTGTACTCTTAGCAGTTTTGTCTTTTTTGCTTAAGATGTTCTTGTTCTTGTTGTTACCCTTTGACTATGAGTGTTCAACTTATTTTTAGTTTCTTTTTCATATTTTTTCCCTCACTATTTAGGCATATTATTATTCTGACCAAGTGTTTGTTCCTGATGACGTAGGTTTGCAAAAACTGGAGTCTGGGAACTACACTTGGTCTTATCTTGGTCGCGCAGCGACCTCTATCGTAGTCTTTGTTTGTTGGTGTTTTAAGTTACTGTATATAATATAGGTCAATTATGTTGAATAAGGTGGGAAGTGTTACCAACTATTACTTAGACAATAAAGGCATATTATTATTCTGACCAAGTGTTTGTTCCTGATGACGTAGGTTTACAAAAACAATAAATTACCGAGATCTCTAACAATATAGGGTCGTTCAATGGATTTTGTTTGGTCATTTCCTAAATGTCCAGCTTTATGTTTATCTTGTTTTTTTCTAGTGAAATAAGATAAAAAATAAATTCAGCCAATAAAAAATATTGAAATGTAAATGTCGGAAATTGTTTTTATTTGTGACATAAAACTAAATTTAAAAAACTGATTATTATAATATTTATAAGCTAGGATTAAAAGTGAAATTAATATTAGATACAGAGACAAAAACTACCTTAAAACGTTTACTGCCCTTGAAAATCAGAAGTCTAATATTGCTTGGTGAGAAATAAAGAAGAGAATGGGTGGGATCCCCATAATTCGCTTTGCTGTTTCCTCCATTGTCTTTCATGATACCATCCAGTTGGGGGAGATCTTATTATTATTTTACTGGTGGTGTTAATAACATCCAGATTCCCGTGACTCATGAATGTTCCTTTTTATTCTTTGCCCTTTGTGAAACGAAGTATTGTACTCGGCGATTTGTGATTATCAGGATTTTCTATTTGCTTTATTAGTGAGATATGATTTAAGTTTTATTTACTGTGATTTGTAAATGATTGATTTCATTTCCTATGAACTGTGGTCACCCCCCCCCCCCCCCCCCCCACACACACACACACCAATGGTAGGCCTACCCTTAATTAAAAAAAAAAATCAAAACTCATTTGGTAACAAAAATTAATCTTTTATTGTAAAATCAAGAGAATGACATTTTGAAGGTTTTCAACTGGCTGCTACAGAGACAATAATAGTTCTGCACTGACGATAGTAAAAAATGAAAGATGAAAAGTAATTCAGTTAAAATGTAAAGCTGTAAAAAGATGTTGACTGTACCACCAGCTCCCGACTGCTATGATATAATTAATGCTTTCACGTACAAGTTTTACCAGCTAATTGACATACTTTTCCTCTAAATAACTGAAAGAAAATCCGTCCCATTACTATGAGAGGAAGATCCAGAATTAAGGGTGGGTGACTGGGTGAAAAGACGTACTGGAAAAAGGTGACAATTTCCAAAGAAGTTACATTTTTTAAATTAAAAATGAGATTCAACTAAATTATTTACTATAAAAGTTTAAAAGGCGAATTTGCTACGACTACAGAATCAAAAGTGAAAGACAAAAAACGAACAAGGGCGAAAGACTTAATTTTTATTAAAGATTCGCTAAGGCATACACTGGAGAATACTCGTACTTTACTCTTATTGAACTTTTTCATCCTCTTTTTTGGTCAATCTATCTGCCACTGTGAAGAATATTTTAAGTGATCAACCTTTGTTCATAAGTGAAATGTGCCACGTAGGCCTTTCAGGAGGGTTTATCACTCCGCTGAAACTGTGTTACAGCATGCACGCACGCACGCAAACACACGCATACACACTGAAGGCTTGTTTTGTTCTATTGACAACTAGATGGAAAAGAGATAATCTTTGTGTGCAGTTCATTCGTCTGACCATAACCTCCAGCTTAGAAATGAAGTAGGGCCTAATTGTTTCGATTTTTATTCATGTCTCGGCCAAATCTACTCTTATTAGCCTTGAACTCTTTTTCATCCCCTTCTCTTATTTATTTATTTATTTATTTATTTATTTATTTATTTATTTATTGCTAATCTATCTGCCACTGTGAAAATTTTTTAAGTAAACAATCTCTGTTCATAAGGGAAATGTACCACAGACCACGTGACCTCCATAGATGGCTATACTCTGTAATAATCTTATAAGAGATTATAACATAAAACCAAACTTTTTAGAATAAAACCAGGGACTAACTTTGAATGTAGAAATGGATTTGTTAACCATTGCTAAGTATGGGGAAATTATTGTTTACTCCAGGAAAATTCATTTTTTTTGCCAAAACAAACAGTTATTATCCCTTTAATTCTCCACCTTCATAGAACATTTGCGCTCCCGAACTTGTCCCAGTAACGAGAAAATCCTCCAACAAGCTGTACACAGATACAAGCCGTGCTCATTGCGGTACAATCTGTCCATCTTAGAGCAGGACGCGTTGAATGCCATGCTTCTTCCATGAGGATCGTGACCACCTTTCGAGAGCACACGAACGAAACGTAGTGCCTCGATATGAAACCAGACAACTTTTGTGTTTTTAATCTCCAAATACGAAAAAAAATCAATTAAGCTAATAAATAGGCTAACGTTAAGAACATATTATATCGTTTGTTTTATATTAATTATTATTTAAGATCATAATAATAAACAAGTCGCATTTCGATGTACTCCATGCTATAACCTTTATATAAAAATAGCAATTTTTACGAGATTACAAATTGTATCGCATTGTTTGGTTCCATTGCCTCGCTTTCAAAAATTAGAACAGGCGCTCCAAAATCGTAAAACGAAGTTAAAAACTTTATATTGGCCGAGTTCCCCCACTGTTAAGAATATCCTCGTAGCATTATCTGCAGTTAACCTTCCTACGATTTTCAATGTATTTTGCAATGTTATTTACAATCCTCCAGGTGAAGAATTTTATTAATCAAGAGTAGGGGAGGTGTGAAAATCCCCATTGGGGCCACATATAACACTATAAATACAATGGGAATCCCCTTAAAATGAAGGTAAAATAAATGTTTTTCTAAGAAATTCCGACGGATTTACTTTTTACAACATAAAATCAACAGAACATTTCTAATATAAATTTTCAAAAAGACACCAGAGATCTAATGAAATAAAATCAACCAGACGGTCTTTCTCAATTTCACCAACTTGTTAATTTCAAACAGCGCACTTTTCGCACATGCGCAGTTGTTTGAAGCCTGTGCTCCTTTCGAGTTCTTTCCCTCCCGTCATGGCGTCCTGAGTAAATTTCTCTTGGACTTCGCCTTCTCTGAACAACAAACAATATACCAGCAGGTAAGAGGATCAAAGACACCTGGTTGTGTCAGAGACTCTGTGGCAAAGATAACGTTCCTACAAGCGCGACACGCACAGTCGCTATTCAAAAATACGTCCCCATAACATATTTATCCGCCCTATCTTGATTCTTGCCTCTTTTCGCCCTACAAAGTAATTCACGGTAGTATAGATATCACAGGCTGCCATGCGCTTGCTCATTTTCGTTTTATTCGTATTTAAAACTTAACCCATTGAGTAGATTGCACTGTAATGTAATCTCTTTCAAATTTCACATGAGAAAGAATCAAGATCATTTTAATATAGTAATTACGTACATTAATAGTTTTTTATTTACTTTATATAATTATTTTTCCACGTTTTTACATGTACTTTTTGATGCGTAAACATACACTAGTAGTATTAAAAGTAGCACAGATAGGGGAGAGCGGGGCAAAACGCACCCCTTAAGGAAGAATCCCTCTAGTTTCCATTGTCAAAAAGATATTCCATCCAAATTGGCACCGATATTGTCGTTCTGATATGGGGTTCAGTCTGGAACATGCATTTGTAAATAGTTGCAAAAGAAAAGACACAATAGTTAAAATTAGGAAATAATTTTTTTGGCCTTTTTGCCCCATGGGTGGGGCAAAAAGCCTTTTGTCACAGGGCAAAACGCCCATGGTGGGCGTTTTACCCCAAATCCAACAATATCCCTTGTTTTGAATGAACCAAGAATGTTTTTCCTAATTTCAGTTATTTCTTCTTTGAATTATAACATTTTTTTTCATTTTCTGTTGTTTTTTTAATCATGCGTATGTAAGCTCTTTCACCGAGAGGATAGGATTATCTTAAATTGTTATTTACTTCTCATACAACTTAAGCTATGAAAACTGGATTTACTCGCAAATGAAAATGCAACAAACGCAACTTACACCTATATTTCAGAGCAATAAAAACAATTTACAAATCCATACCAAGCTGTAAGTTGAGAAAAACCACTTTTGAAATGTTACACATTACAATTTTAAAACACAAGAACTGCTTCTGGAGATGGAGAGTAGTGCAGACTCAAGAAAATAATTAACGATTGATGATATTTCTTAATATTGCTTAATATCATTCAACATAATACGCAAAACACTTCCTATCATTTTAACTTTATTGTTAGCATTGTGCCATTTGCAAAACCTAAACTACTATTTAATAACGAGGTATAGCCTATCTTAAACACACAGGGGTTGATACAGGTTGTTGGTATTTGAGAGAGCAATGGGTGCCATTTGGCACGGTTTAGAACTACGAGTATTCTTTCTTTCTTTCTTTCTTTCTTTCTTTTGTCATCCTTCTTATACCCTTTACGGTGTCAAGGGGAGAAAGAGTTTGAGTTTTCCGTCCCTGACCAGCTGGAATGCTTGGTTGAGTGGGATGTTGTTAGATTGCAAAATCTCTCGGTACTCCATCCACATGTACCCACTTCTTTCTCGGTCTTCCCCTTGCCTTAAAACCGGAGTGTTTCTTTACATGCACTTTGTTCCCCGGTAGATGTGGAGGCATTCGTGCCAGGTGACCGAACCATTTGATAGTCTGTTTTTGAATCAGCTAGTCAAAATTAAAGGGGGGGGGGGTGTCAGACCCCCCCTCTAAATCCGCCACTGTTAAAAACATCTTTCTTTGTGTATAGAGAGTCGTTTGTCCCCAATCACTGACACAGTAGGTTTTCAGTTAGTGGTTATGAACTGTGACATGTAACTTGTTTTTTTTATAACACCTTTTATGTTATCATTCCCTCAGTTTATAAATTAAAAGTAAGGTAGGTGGGTTGAGTGGGGCAAAACTGGCGTTTTGCCCCTTTCTGTGGTAGGCCCTTTGCCCCGAACTGATACATTTGTTTTATTTTCCAAAAAAATCGGAAAGGTTCGGAGATAAACAACTGTTAGTGTTAACATGTCGAGACAAGATTGCTAGGTTACTGGCAAAAGCGATAATTTTAAATTTAATCCATCTTACCCGCAGAGCCACAGATATAAAGTGAGGGTCAAATTAAGAGAAATGGGGGCAAAAGGACAAAGGCGTTCGTAAAATACATAGCTATTGGTGAGACTGGGCCTTGGTTACATGAACACACTTCGTCTGCTATGCGGTATATGGCGTAATGCCATGTGGATTAAAATCTCGCATTATTAAAGAAAAATCGCAAATTGTCTTTTTGCCCCGACTGGGCTTTTTGCCCCACCCTAAACAATGTTTACACGTAACATCAAGACCCGAGTAAATCATTATTATAGTAAAGTCACAGGAAATAATGTAACGAAGGGGGAATACTGAGGGAGAAGTCATACATATTAACTTTCTGAAATATTGTGTAGGCCTATCTGGTAACAGTTTGTCGAAAAAGAAATTGGTATGGACAAACTTTAAAATTCAAGTCATATGTTAAAGATTCCTATGCCCTATATAATACGTGGTTAATAAATAGAAAATATTAACAGAACATCTGCAGTTTATTTCACTCTGTTCATTTGGGTATATATTTATCTTTTTTAATTGATTTAATTTTTCCATAATGTGTCTACGTAAATCGATGATGAGTTCTTCGGCACATATAACAAAGGCGCCCACAGACTTCAGGAATAGTGCGCACAAAATATATCCGACCAACGATACATAACGTTTTACTAAAACCTTACATCTGACGCCAATGCCATATTAATATTTTTAATGAGATGTGTGTACGACACGACATGGTCAAAATAAGGAAATCAAGTGGGCCATATGCAACGCCGGCGTCAAGCTAGAACACGTTCGCCGCTCTCTACCCGTTCAATGCCCCTTGCCGTAAAAATCTTTTCGAATGCATACAAACACAGGCGGATGCTCATTCCATTGCAATAAATGAAGAGCAAAATTAAGGATTGAAAATATTTCTCTGATATATATGTAGAGATGTATGAGATATTTGTATAGGAAAATTAAATTTCACTGACGAAATAAGTCATGAGCAGCGATGACATGCTATTTAAACTTAAAATTAAAGGCCATCACTTGTACTGAAAGGTAGATAAAAAAAACTAGTGATATGATGGACTCAAGCAAACTGTAACCGTACCTAGGAAGCAGATTGGTCGGTGCTTGGCCCGGGGGGGGGGGGGGGGGGGGGGGGGGGGGGGGGGGGGCAAAGTGTCAGTAAATGTGTCAACACACACACACACACACACACACACACACTGAAGGCTGGTTTTGTTGTATTTGAAACCAAATGGAAGAGCGCAGTGGCAAACACATTTACGGTGTGTTGGTTAATTCGCGGGTTATGTGGTTTAGATGGGTGTTAGTGCTAAAAGATCTGCGGGTAGGTTTAGTAAAAGCCTAGAATCCGTTTATAAGGCCTGGCAGCTCCTGCTTTTAAACAAAGTGATTATTTTTTAACGTCTTTGCTAAATCAGCCATTCCACGAAAAAGGGTACAATTCTGAATATTACCTGTCGCAGCTTATTTTCGGTAGTAAAAGCATCTGCAATTTTGCTTTTTTTTACCCTTTTTTAGCAGGACCCGATGTGTTCTAAATACAACAATTAATATAGTACCACTTGCTTTGACGGGAACCCCAGGGGTCTATATGCCGCAAAAAGCACGATTTCGACGTGTCGCTTCGGTACTATAGCTTATTTGCCACAAGAAAAAGTTTATATTTTCCCATGTTTTAGTGTTTTTAGTCCTCAACTAATTTGAATTCATGTTTCTTTTTATCATACATGGTGTTCTCTGTCGAATTTGTTGGTTAGTTACGTCACTGTCATAGTTTAATCAATGTCGCTCAGTAACCCCTAACCTCCGTAACGCTTTTTTAAGTCAATGTAAGAATAAAAGAAAATGCTCTTAAATGGCCTTCCTGTGCATTTTTCAAACTCATAATACATGAAGTTTAATAAAACAGTGCTATTTGTTAATTTTGAATGATGCGTTCCATCATAGAGAATGTTAACTCACAAAAGTCGGGGTGTCGCATTTAAGAGCCTAACCTCAGTAACGGACCAAATTTGAAGAAAATGTTCCTTTAGGAAGTTAAAAATATCATTTTTGTTAAGCAAGGACCAACTTCTTCTTAAAAAATTCATTCAATAGTTATGCAAAGTTATCCCGAGGATAAAAACTGAAAAAGAATGCGTGTCACCTTACGTCCGTTATGCTAACCTCCGTTACGAAAAAAAAATGACTGTTAATACTTTAAAACGTTATTTCTGTGGTTTTGTGAGTTAATTCTGATCATATAAGTAGTTCTACTTCTATGTTCTGATGTAGTATGCATTCATACTGCTTGCTGTTAAAGACATTACCCCGCATTAATATAGATATAAAATATACATATATAGCTGATAATTCTATCAAGAAAGGCTAATGATTTAAGTTTTTACTCCAGTTTGCTATAAAATCGAGGGTAAATCGTGATTTGTTTTATCGAATTGATTTCCGTTTGTCACTTGACGATGCCTTTTTGAACTTATCATTCTAATTTTAAGCGAAATGAGTAGTTTTCAGGACTGTCTTGGCAAGAAAAATGGTACTAGCTGACATCAGTACTAACGTGCATGTAGCAGACATTATTTTCGCGGGAGACGTATGGCGGGAGACATATGGCATTTATCAGGTAGAACTGCGGGATTATTAGGTCCTATTTTACTATTTCAGTAGCACATAATAGTTTTTATCATCTTCTAGATGCTTCCAGTAACTTTAAATGGACAGTTATTGGCAAACACGTGTCTATTGTCGGCCTACTTGATTGTATGCATCAACTTTCTCGGGTATTTTGTTGTTTTTTATTGCCTATAACTGCGATCATGTGCATGTAGATTTAATGTTTTGTTATACAGACACCAATATGCCACTTACAAATACAGAGCGACAAAAACACTACAGAGAAAGAAAAAAAATCTAATGACCGCGAAGCTTTTCTTGTGAAAGATTTTGAACGGTTTAAATGTATGACATAATTTAGACTAGAGTTTTAACTTACCTCTGTTACTAAGATTATAAATTAAACTCTTATTCTGGTAAAATATGGAATGTGAATTCTACAGATACATAGATCAACATATTAGCGGTGAAATGTATCCACTAGTGGTAAATGTATTTATGTAGTCCTTGAAAGTAAGCAAAACAACCCGTTGTAACCATTTGCCATTTAATGGTTTGAATAAACATGTTTTATCAATTTTTCTATGTTATTATGTAAATTTGTCGTATCTGTAATACTATAAATTCAAAAATCAACTTCTAAAGTCTACCTTAAGCTAAAAATATCAAAACATCGCTGACCTATGTAGAATGACCTAACCTCCGTTACGAAATTACTCATTTTTCATTTGAACACTGGATATGTGTGTGCTCATTGATCAATGCTCATATCATAATAGATTGATAGCCCTTTGTTCATAAACAAATAGTATGATAAAAAAAGCAAGTCTGTCCCCAACGATTGATAAAATATTTAAATTGGAATATCTCAGCCTTTGTATTTATAGAAAACGAGCCACTTATTACCAATATGTTTGCACCGCATTTTCTATAATTGAAGATAAATCTTAAATGGGCAATAATATTTTGAATACATACAAAATCTTAATAATTGAATCAAATATGGAGCCTGTGACCTTTGGCATGATTGAAATATAACCTAATTTAGATGTTACCTAACCTCCGTAACGAAAAAAATACTGTACCATGTTTACACGTGCATATTTCTTTAAATACAGTAATGGTGTGGGTTAAAATTGTTCTACTACTCCCTGAATACCTCTTCATCAAAATAATATAAAAAGTTTTCCAGTTTTGCAAAGTTCATATCGCTGCATTTCTTGTTTTGGAATTGTACCCCTTTTCGTGGAATGGCTGAAATCTACTTTACTCGTTTTGGCCTTTAACTCTTTTTCATTCCCCTTTTTTAGCTAATCTATCTGCCACTGTGAAGAATATTTTAAGTGAACAATCTTTGTTCATAAGAAAAATGTGCCACAGGCTGCGGTGTCTGGTTTATGACGCTGTCTCAACCATGAATGTGACGGCCTCCGCAAAAACCACCCAATTGTGTTAGTGAAGCCTGGACTGGGGGAATAAAGATGTTATTCGAGTAATAATTCATGGATAGTGTTGGAAAGCTATTTTAGTTTAAGAGTTAATGTCGTGAATCTAACATATACTATACTAGGCCTACCCAACTACCAGACCGGGCACCGAATGATCCTGAATTCACTGGTAGATCAGACGCCGCTAACCCCCCCCCCCCCCCACCCCCGTTCAGTGTAGAAAAAAACAATAGGGAAGAAAATATGGGGGGATGGATCTAGGTGTCATCTTCAAAACAACATTACTTGAAGAAATTCCTGGATGAATGCGTAGTGAAACTTCTTTTAATTTTTTTAAAGATTTTCGAAAAAGAGGAAGAACGATTATATTTCCTGAGAGGAAATGCTTCCAAATAACAGGAACAAACTAGACCGTTACAGATGTATTCTTGAGTCTCTTGTGACAGGAAAAAGAATAAATTCATGTAGATAAAAGTTATGAAAAATAATTTTCAATAATTAATTTAAGCAGTACTTACTAAGTTTGAAAAGATTTGAAACTTTATAAAGTATATTTTATTTACTGCCATTCCTTATATATGCCGATAATTAAAATGTATGCACCAGTGATAAGACTGAAAAAACCTAGGCATCTTTGTAGGAGAGACAATGCTGAACGGTCGAGCGATGTAAGGTACGCACGCAACTTTCCACGCACAGCAAACAACATGGTACGGAAAAAATAACAAATAAGATAAAATAATGGGTAAAAACTGAGCTTTAGAAATGGGAATTTTCATAATTTGACCTAAAGGGATGGATTAAGACAACCAAATCCTCAGACAGGCAATTTTTTGTCTCTGCGTCTGCTTGTCCGTATCACAATTTGATTGACGTTTGTTTATATAATCTGTCTATCAAGCTGTTATTACCTGACGGGATCGTCAAAACTGAATGATTTGATTTGCACGTTGTCGATCAAATAGTGAAGGAAGCTGGAACTTTACATGCTCGACAACTGTAGTTATCAACTGCGTAATTATTGTGATTGACGTTTATCAAAGTCGTGTGCTTTTGACAGCTTCCGTCAAAGTTGAATTAAACCGTATGAGTTTGATTGGCACCTGTCTATCACAACACTTTTGTTACTTTTATTTAAATAGTACATTTTGCCATCCAGCTCTATCCAGTCTCAATTCCTACCCGTTCTGATACACTGTAGATACGTCTTGACAGATACCTCTTGACAAATAACGACACCCGACACTATAAACCCATAAATGCACCGATAAATGCACGTGCCATCAGAATAATGAGCCTAGAGTCTGTTTTGAAAATGGAACATCTTTAATAGAAATCACAACCCAGAGAGTACATGGTATCTGATAAAATAACAGTATAGATCACAGCCGCACGCACTGAAACACCAGTTGTCGTCATAGATAAATGTTCTGACAAGCTCACCTTATTTACTTGTAATTTAATAAAGATTATTTCTTGTAATTAAACATCAATTACCATTATTTGAGGGCCATGGGGAAGACACATTTATCATGTTTTACCCTCAGTAACTAAATTTTAATGACTAAATAAAAACTTCGCCTTGATATTTATTATAGAAAGCATTAATTTACCCTCGACCTTGAAGTCTTCAATGTTACTTTATTCTTTATTCAGCCTTGTGCTGTGTGAAAAATAAACATACGGAGATATTTGGGTCCTAAACGTATACTAATATCCGTAAAAACATGTAATTTGATGACATAAAATTGGAAATTTACCTTTCACAACATGCGTCCTTACTCTGAAATACTGGTAGAGACGGAGAACATCGGTTTTTCACGCGTATGGACTGGTATTTTAATTTGATGCTTGGGAGGGTAGGGGGTAACATCTTCAACTTTGCAAAAGTAATATTCTAAGAGTAGGTATTGTAGCTGAATTTTCGTTCGCAAAGATATAAAAACACTATTTGGAAGTGTTGTTCGTACTCTGGTTATCACAGCCCCATACAAGGTATTTTGCTTGCCCTTGAAAGCCACTTTTTACCTCCCAAGATGCGTGAAACGTTCATTTTATTTAGCGTGAAGCACCCCATTCCTGTGACTCGTGAATGCGGCTTTTTTATTTTCCGTTATTCGTGAAACAAAGTCATATTTATGGGCGGTGATTCGTGATTCTTGATTTTTGACGCGCAATTTCAGTGAGTATAGTTTTATTTACTGTGATTTGTGAACTAATGATTTTATTTCCCGTGAATTGTGATCACCCCCCCCCCCCCCCCCCCCTCGGTGGTGCCCTCTCATACGGCAGCTGGGCTGTATCCTCACGAGGGAGGTGAGAATATTTACACCTAGTCTGAATCAGTAAACAAAAAACGCATCTTGTCTTCTCTAACACAACCCAGCACCGGTGATTTTTTTTTTTCTGGGGGGTGGGGGGGGGGGGAGGAAACATAGCCAAATAATTTGATATCAGATGTAGATGTATGATGATAGAAAGCCTAAATCACCATCCTGGGATTAGGACCCATTGCGCCATATCAAAAAACAAAAACAAGTTTAAATCGAAACTTGCGTTCAAAAAGCGGGTGTCCTGTACATTATTATGTAATACAAGTGAGCATTTCGGTGAGAGGTGTTCAGGTAGGACCAAGGTCAGTAGAAGATGGAGAAGACAGAGGTTCTTGGTACGTTGCTGCAATTTCCACATGTAGGCCAAAAATTTAGCACAGAAAATGACAGGAAGCTGCCGTGGTATTGTATAGGTAATATAAGATAACGCTGTGTATTTTGTGTAGACGACGTTTGCCCAAATGATGCGTTTCGCACAGGGACATTTTAGTCCTTATGACTGTGGGAACATTACACTTATGTCCAATACACTCTCCATTAGAATTTGCAAAATCAGCTCAAATTTTGAATGATTTATTTTCTGTAATTTCAGAGAAGGAAGGCACTTGCCAATAAGGAAGTGAGAGGCTTATTGCAGCTGTCCAAAGGAACAAGTCAACAAGTAAGACGACTGGGTAGGTATCTACATTCTCCTAATTGTTTTTTGGCATGGCCATTGACCTGTTTTTAAAGTATCAAAAAATCTTGTATATGAAAGTAAACTTCAAACAGACAAATGCACGTTCAGTAACAAGATGTTGAACTATTGTGTCATTGCATTCCTGGAAACGATGGGACCAGGTTGGGGAGGTGAGGGGTGGGAGGGTGGGCGGGGGTACAGTGTCCTTCCCTTAATTTAAGAGGTATCCCTTCTCCCTTCCAAATTAACAAATTAAAACAAGAACAAGAACTAATGAAAAGCGGAAAAATTGTAAATGGCACGAAACTAGACGAAATCCAGCTAATGTATCCTCGTATTCTCGCCCCCTCCGCCTGAAAAACGTGGCTTGGTCAGTGAAAATGTGCCTAGATAATGTCTTTTTTTAGATACTGTCAATTTTAAACTAATTGGGCCCATCTGCCAAATGTTTTCATTCACTGGCTCTCATTTCCGTGAATATTTCTGTTATCCGGACGCCTGGTCCTTTCATATGACATCTTACATATGAATGCAAAGAAGTATGTTGTCATTAAACAGTGCGCACAGGGTAGAATAGAACAGGAATGGCACAATAATGTTTTGTTAACATAATCCCTTGTGTTCCAAAATAGCATGCTGTAAAGATATACACATACTGCTTCATCAAACTGTGTCGTGAATGTGATTTTCTTCGTTTATTTCAGTGACTCCCAACCGCTGTTTACCGGGTGATTGGATGCGTCGCCGATCACAGACATCAGATTCATGTTGGACATCGCCTGCGCCCATGCCAAGATTGTCTCGCTTGTTGAAGTTTGTCTTGTAGTTTATTTGCAGAGTTGACATTTGATATGAAATGTAATCTTTGCCTTGGATAGTAATATTCTGCATAAAATTTGTATAAAATAATTGTTGTACGCAGCAAGAATTTTTAACGAAACTTCTGATCAGAGAAAAAGAAAGAAATGAATGGCGTCGACCCTGCATGTCGCTGGTTATATAATATAGATTTGTTTCTAAATCATAGTACAGTATTTTATCCGCTCATATCGTTTCAAGGTATTTTATTTATTATGTATATTTATTATTGTGTCGGAAGGAAGTACCCATCAATTCTCAAACAAAAATACGGCACTTTTTGGAGTTCACCTTTAACAAAATAATTTTAACTCAAAAAGTATTTTGCTGAAATGATGGATGAAAACAAAAATGATAGTTATCAAATATTATTATTATTATTATTATTATTATTATTATTATTATTATGCGATTTTTAGGTAGAGTACTGCGCCAGTACTATTGATTTTCTAGTTGAAGGTAAAAATTGTCTGTGGGCAAATCTTCAATTAGTCACTTAGATGTGCATTTGAGGATATTTGAAATATTTATTTTGAATTAAATTGAATTGAATTCTGAGATTCCGATAAGAAAAATATCTCAACTTCATTACTTGAAACTTTTGAGACACAAATGGTTTCATACAGTGACCGTTAAGTTTGAGAAATGAACAAGTTGTTAATTAAAAATAACTTACAAACACTTCAAGTTATAATGCTTTGGACATTACAGCGTTAGGAAAATGATTAAATTTGTCCACGTGATTGCAGAATTGCCCATGTATAAGAAACAATCCTTTTTAAATTGCGGACATACGTTTGTGACGCATGTTAAGAATGAACTTACTTTGGTTTCGGTGTTTTGATATTGTGTCTGATCAGTGACAGATACACATTTACTGTGCATGAAGGGGTCTAAAACAATGTTAAGAAAATGAAACCAGGAGAGAAATAGGGATTTTCACGAAATTACTGCGCATTCGTTATCGCAGTAGGGGAATACATGTTACCAACGTGATAAAAATTGTCCCTTCTTGGGGCCACCAAAATTTATCAGCATTGCGTGAGCTCATTTGTGTGTTGTTCGACTTTTTGCCAATATCGCAAAGCAGAAATGTAAGTGCTCCCCTGGAAAACGTCTTTGTTCATATGCATGAAAATATCTATTATTGATTAATATTTCTTTGGTTGTGATTGAGGGGTGATTGAGAGAAAAAGGTCTGATTAGATGCCAGTCCTGCGCGTCTTGTTGGGGTATTTTTGCTAAGTGTTTCTTGATCACTGAGCACCGGAGACCAGAGTAAGGGTGTTAGCATTTATGGATTAATGAATTTTAAGTCACCGTTTTTCTTTCTGCGTAATCTTTTCAGTTTTGTTTGTATATTTTTCTTAAATTGTCATGACTAGAATAAGCTTGGAAATTGACCATGTCTTTATGCCGTTCCTGATTCGCATGTGTGCAAATTTAAGTTTTCGCTCAAATTCGTGCCATTAACCTACCAATATTAAGGATGTAATGAAATGAAAACAAAATAACGTAAAACACTCGATTCTTAAAATGACTATTTTGGTCTACCTTTTTCTGTGCGAGAATCAGCATGACGGCATACGAACAAGGTGTGCGAGAGTGCGAGAGGACGTGAGACGCCTATGTGAGATTATATGCATTTTGGAATTTCGATATCATTCACACCACTGAAATTGGACACTTTGTTCCTCAATGGAATTAGTAATCAACCATAACGTCAACTTTGAACATTTGATATGAAAAGTACGATATGATTGGCCTTTCAATTAATCTACCAGTCCTGGTCATTTTTTTTTATATGAATTTTGTTTTAGTAAGAGTTATGTCGAAATTCTCTTTTATATAAATAGATAGAATTTGTTGTTTGAGCTGCAATTTCCAAAGTGCATAAAATTCTTCATATGTGTTAGTTATTCTACTACCTGATAGACTTCTTGTATATTTTTTGTAAAAGCATAATTTATAGAATTTTTTAGAAATTTGACGCTATTGTAATGGTTGCTATCAACGTAGAAAAAACGTAACTTCACGTATTTTGTTTTGTATAAAACTTCGTTGAAATTACTTAGAATTTGTTGAAACAATAAATAATAAAAATATTGTACATATATTTGTATGTTGAATTCCCTTTCATTTTTCACCTTCTGTTCCCTTTAGCTCTCGTTCTCTAGTTCACAGGTCTTACCTATAGAACCTCTTGTATTAGTTTACCTTGATTATTTGAATATTTTTTTTGCAAAAGGTAACTTGCTGGGACCCAGGAGCGCCAGGTTTCGAACTTGGGACTCTTTGACTCAGAGGCAAGCGCGTTACCTACTCCTCTAACTGTTCCCACCCACCCTCCCCGAGAAGACTTTCCTCTTATAGTAACCAAAGGGAAATTTCTGCAAAGCCCCTTGAAAAGTATTCAATGATTTCCAAGTACCCGAACCAAGAAACGAACCCAAACCCGAGGGGTGCCACTGAGTCAATGAAATTATTGTAGTAACCTAAGTAAACGTTATAAAAAATCGTAATACATTAAAGACATTTTAGAAACGTAAGACAAGTTTGAAGCCCAACCCCAGGTTGCCTCTGAGAAACGCAACCGTCAAAGAAATAACTAAGACATTTTGTATATTTGGAAAGTCTTTATTTAGTGCCAAACAACTATGTATTAATTATATCTAAGTATTTCAATGTAAAACTACCAAGTTTAAGAACACTTAAATCACTACTTAATCACTTTGAATATCTGTAAGACATGCATGTAAGACAAAGTTATATCTCAAAGGTGTAGCATATACAACAAATGTATTACATTTCGCCAATAAACGGTCAACTTAACTACTCGTTTATGGTTTGGTGTTATCAATATCTACAAGCATTTCTTTAAAGAATCAGAACACATTTGAGAAATTGACAGTAATTAAAAAGATATAAAGTAGTTCATCAATTATCACACAAAATGTATGCGTCACTGACTAATAAGATCAATAACTTGTGACTATTTCTATATTTACATGATGTATTTGATTTATTATTACCATAGCATAAAACATGGAAAAAGGAACATATCATGAAAATCGCTGTCGAGAATATATATTAGTAAATTGTTGTAACTTTCAAATGATCTTTCCAAACACTCACTTTTGTCTTATGAAAAAATATGTAAAATTGAGCTATTTAAGCTTTTCTGGACAATCAAAAGTTTCCATATTTATGCGTATTTTATTCGCACGACAACGTAACACCAAGTCACCCCTCGTTACCTTGCTGGTACTTTCGCCCTAAAAGTTCGGAAACATCGTTATTTTAAATAGTTATAAAATAACCATTATTAGTACGATTAATATTTTAACCAAATATTGTTGGTTAATGAATCCACAATTTGTTAATCTTTATTTACACAAAAGATTTTCCCAACACATTACCTATTTTTTTTTTATTATTGAAAAACAATTTCACGTTTCCGAACTTTCTTGGCCGCGTGTAGCATAACCAACAATCTCACAGGGTCGCTAATTCCATGTGCACTTTTCTCTGACAAATGCAGGTCAGAAAAATCCCATCGTTTAACTAGAAACATATCTGTGAAAACGTGCATCAAGTGAAAAACCAATCTGTGGCCCTGGTAGAGGGTAATCATTATTGTGGTACCATTTAAAAAAGGCCACGGTGGCAAACTTGAAGGTCTTTCGAAAATAGAGCACGTTGAAAGGCATAAGGGGCAGATATCTTTACTGAAATAAACCAATGACGACCAAGCAGGCTTAAACACGCCATGTTTCTAGTACCCAATGCTTTATTTTAAAGGTATCAACATCAGGTATCAACAGACAATTAACATTTGTTTGAAACAGTATTTTGCGCTATCAGTTCGCCCCCTATGCCTTGAAGGGTTGACATTGTTGGCCAGTGAACCCACAATTTTTAAAGCTCCCGTCACACAAAAATCTGTACAGTGTAGCTTATATTCAACGGACTGAAATAGTACAACTGGACTAGTGAAATCGTGCCAAAATTAGAAATGGAAGTGCAATACTTATACAGTGTACCTACTGTCTGTTATGCCTTTTTATTTCAACCTCCAACCGCTTACTACAAATATTTACATGTCAGTAAATAGGAATTTAAATGGGAGATTCCACAGCATTTCCCCTTTTTTGTCTGCTTTTTGTAAATATACTCCTGGTACGTCTTCAACTGACGATACTTTTTCTTCTAACGAAGTCCGAAATAGTTTTCATTTCCATAGGACGTGATAAGGTGAAGTTATGGAGGAAGCAAAATGTTGTGGAGGAAACACTGGGGAATGGCCAAACCATTTTCATGCATGCACGCGTCACAGTATTTCTTATAAAATTAAGTACAAAATAAGTGAACATTAAATCCCTAACACTGATATATTGAAACGTTATACCGAATTGGTTGAAACATAAATATTCGTATACTTAGTTTCCAGATTGCCTCGCATCCACTCCCTGATCACGTAAGGTGTAACAACTCTTCCCAGTGAGTAGGTTCAATTTGCTTTATGGGGGAGGGGCTAAAGCTTTTCTGTCCAACCCTCACCCTTATCTGACGAACAAAACTTAATAAAAATTTACTAAAATCAAAATGCATATATATAGTGCATTTGTGTTAAATACATTTCAAAAAGAAACAAGAAGAAAACACCCGAAATGAAATAATAATATGTAGGTCAATGGCGATTCTAAATTGGTCCACTGCTTTTATCTGAACAGTTTTTGCCATGTTTGACAAGCTGGGCACTACTAGGAAAATATGATCGTCTCTGTTGCAATAACTACCTACCACATTATGATATAAACATGCTGCATGTAGCTGTAGCCTATATGACATCTACGTATTTGTATGTCCACACATGAATCTACAGTGTATGTTCAAGTGTATGTGAGCAAAAATCTAATAAGGTTGGTTTTTAAACGTTAGACCTACATCTGTGTTTCAGTCTAGAAAGAGCAACTTGATTATGGTTGAGGTAAGCTTATCTGTTTATGGTGTGTAATTCAAGTGAATTTTTGAGATAAGTGAAGACTAGACATAAAAGACTGGCAAATTCTATGGATAAAAACAGTTAAATGTTTTAAATTAAAATAATAATGACAAATTAAGTCCAATGATTGTGACACTTGTACAACTAAAGCTTAACAACATTATAAATCTGAGACAAGCTAATCAGTTGATTGTGATTTTTTTGGACAACATTCAGAAAACTGATAATTACATTAAGAAAACAAGCAAATTACATGGCTTACAATAGTTAAGCATTAATAATTTTGACAAATCTAGTCCATTATTTGTGATACTTGTACAAATGCTGCTTAACAGCAACAGAAATGTGATAAGCTCATCAGTTACACTGTGTGATTACTGATGACTGTGTAACTGCATATTTTTAAAACATTTTAAAAGAGTGAAAATTACATTTAAAAAACTGCTAAATTCAACAGATTAAAATAGGTAAACGTTAATAACTCTGCGAGATGTACTGTCATGTTTGTAAAACTTATACAACTGTGGCTTAATTAGCAACTGAAATAATCTAAAATAAGCTGATAAGTTAACTGTATGTAATGAAAGTAATATTTAGGACAACATATTTGAGAAAACTGATAACAACTATAAAAAACTGGCAAATTCCATGGATAAAAATAGTTTTAAAAATCTAGTCCAATGTTTGTGAAATGTATACCACTTAAGTAAAAAAAAAAAAAAAACAAGTTAATCTGCTATGTGTAATTAAAGTGTTTTTTTTTTCACAATTCATTTGAGAAAGGTGAAAACCAGCTGGAGTAAGCACATTCTTATAGAAACAAAAAAAAAGGAAACCACCTTAAGTGTTGTGCTTGACAAAATACGGTAAACAACAGTTCTCAATTTTTTGAAGAATACATATATTACAATTCATAACAAATTGTGGGGAGAAGTAAAGTTCAAATTCAAGGTTGCAAAAAGAATGAGAATATAGGACTTCCCATCGTAGTTCAATTGTATATATCAGAGCTTGGAAATTTGAAAAGTGCGCTTCATGGCTAAAAGTAGGTCAAGGGTCAAATTCAAGGCCACAGGAAGACTGTCAACACATGAGTTCTTATTCAAGTTCGGTAGTATCTGTGGGCATGCCAGATTTGGAGACAGAAGGGACAGAAAATTTGCAAAGTTCAGTTCATGGTAAAAAGTAGGTCTAGGGTCAAGTTCAAGGTCACAGTTAGATTGCCAATGTATGACTATGGGCATATCTCTGCCAGTTTTGGAGATATATTGATGGAAAACCTGCAAAGTTCAGTTCATGGTGGAAAGTGGGCAAAAGTAAATTTCAAGGTCATATATTGCCAGTATATTACTTCCTGTTCAAGTTAAATAGTAACTTTGGGCATGTATCTGGCAGTTTTGGAGATATAAGTGACAAAAAAGTTGCAAAGTTCAGTTCATGGTGAAAAGTACTGTAGGTCAGAGGTCAAATTCAAGGTGACTGATTACCAGTATGTGACTTCCTATTCAAGTTTTATAGTAACTGTGGGCATATCTCTGGCAGTTTTGGAAATATAAGGGACAGAGAGATGTAAAGTTCAGTTCAAATTGAAAATTAGGTCAAAGGTCAATCTCAAGGCGACAGATTGCAAGTATATGACTTCCTATTGAAGGTCTATAGTAACTATGGGGGTACCTCTAATTTTGGAGTTATTTCACATTTTATTTTCACCAAATTAATGGATATTGCAACATTGTACTTTCTGATATGGTGCAACTCGTATACCATATGGAAAACAAAAACAGACACCATCCCCAGTGTTGTGCTTGACAAGATCTATAAAATGCACTAAACAAAAGGTTTCTAACATTTATGGTTCCAGGATTAGAGATTGCAGTCAAGAATCTGGCTGCATCTCCCATAAAAATGCACCAACTGACCCCAAACTCACGAAGATGAAAGATAACCCTAAGGGTAATACCTGCCCATAATATTATAGGATAGGTCTGTGTAGATTCAGAAAATCAGCATGAATGAAAAAAAATTTTAAAGAAAATTTTGGCCCATTTAACCTTAAATGGGCATATTTTAAATCCCACATACCACTTTCAGTCATCCATAGAAACTTTTCCTGCAATGCCTTCAGTTTGGGAGATATTTTGCATTTCATTTTGCAAATTTTGAACAAGGGTGCAATGTGACGAACACCACACCTACACCCCAGCACCGCGCACCCAAAATTCACATGGATCAAGTTGAGATTATATCTGACCTACATACAAGAGATGGATACATGGGCTCTTACAGATTAAGAGGAGAACAAGTAACAGTGACGTGGTGGCAGAGCACAATGTGCAATAACACTTAAAATGTATCAAAATTACCATCATGAATATAAGTAAATGTTAACAATTTTGTCAATTATATTTAATTTCTTTTTAATTTTGAAATAAAAATCTGTGATAAGCTCATCAGTTGACTGTGTCTCATGAAAAAGATTTTTATGGACAATAAATTTGAGAAAATTGAAAATGACACTGAAAAGACTGCAAAATGCGGTGCCTTAAAATAGTTAAACGTTAATAATTTTCACAAAACTTGTTCAATATTTGTGAAATTTCGAGAAATGATCCTTAACAATAACAAAAATCTGTGATAAGCTTAACAGTTGACAGTGTGTGATAGAATTGTAGTTGTTTGACATTTTGTATGCGAAGAGTGAGAATTATCTACAATATTTTTTTTTCAATTTCACAACATCTAATTAGACTCATATTAAACATCAAATATTATGATTTGAGTTTGTTTGTGTAAAAGGTGACAAATTACCCATTATTGTCCTCTGGAAAAGAATATATACCCATTTAAGACATCTCCTTACTACCAATACCAGATGCAGATTCCTCCTTACAATCGGTTTCTGGAATAGGGTTTAGCACACCATTTGACAATGTCCTAAAGCTTGCTATATACCATCTATTGTACACATGGATGAGACATAGCATTGGTCTTGCTGTTGTCTTTTGCTGTCTGTTTTTTCTATAGGAATTAGCCCTGACCAGACAGGAAGAATCAGTTCACTAAAAAAGCCATCACGCTGTACGAAAAAGGTCACCTGGAAAAAGAACAATATGTTTGATAAAAGTGAAAATTAAAATTCTAAAAATTGACAAATTTCCCACACTAAAATAGTTGAACAATAATTTTGATAAACTTAACCTAAAAAGTTGACTATGTCTAATAAAAAGGATATTTGGAGAACATATAAATTTGAGAAATACTGAAAATGACATTGAAAAGACCGCCAAATGCGGTGCTTTAAAATAGTTAAATGTTAATAATTTTCACAAATCTTGTCCAATATTTGTGAAATTTGGACAGATGATGCATAAAAATAATAAAAATCTGTGATAAGCTCATCAGTTGACTGTGTCTCATGAAAAACATTTTTTTTTTGCGACAATAAATTTGAGAAAACTGAAAATAACACTGAAACGTCTGCCAAATTCCATAGCTTAAAATAGTTAAACGTTAATAATTTTCACAAATCTTGTCCAATATTTGTGAAATTTGGATAGATGATGCATAACAACAATAAAAATCTGTGATAAGCTCATCAGTTGACTGTGTCTCATGAAAAACATTTTTTTTTGCGACAATAAATTTGAGAAAACTGAAAATGACATTGAAAAGACTGCCAAATTCCATGGCTTAAAATAGTTAAACGTTAATAATTTTCACAAATCTTGTCTAATATTTGTGAATTTTGGATAGATGATGCATAACAACAATAAAAATCTGTGATAAGCTCATCAGTTGACTGTGTCTCATGAAAAACATTTTTCGGAGCAAATAAATGTGAGAAAACTGAAAATGACACTGAAAAGACTGCCAAATTCCATGGTATAAAATAGTTAAACGTTAATAATTTTCACAAATCTTGTCTAATATTTGTGGAATTTGGATAGATGATGCATAACAACAATAAAAATCTGTGATAAGCTCATCAGTTGACTGTGTCTCATGAAAAAGATTTTTTTTGGACAATAAATTTGAGAAAACTGACAATAACACTGAAACAACTGCCAAATTCTTTGGTTTAAAATAGTTAAACGTTAATAATTTTTTCAAATCTTGTCTAATATTTGTGAAATTTGGATAGATGATGCATAACAACAATAAAAATCTGTGATAAGCTCATCAGTTGACTGTGTATCATTAAAAATATTTTTTTGGACAATAAATTTGAGAAAATTGAAAATGACACTGAAAAGACTGCAAAATGCGGTGCCTTAAAATAGTTAAAAGTTAATAATTTTCACAAAACTTGCTCAATATTTGTGAAATTTGAAGAGATGATCCTTAACAAAAACAAATATCTCTGATAAGCTTAACAGTTAACAGTGTGTGATAGAATTGTAGTTGTTTGACATTTTGTATGCGAAGAGTGGGAATTATCTACATTATTTTTTTTTCAATTTCACAACATCTAATTAGAGTCACATTAAACATCAAATATTATGATTTGAGTTTGTGTAAGAGGTGACAAATTACCCATAATTTTCCTCTGGAAAAGAACATATACCCATGTAAGACATCTCCCTACTACCAATACCAGATGCAGATTCCTCCTTACAATCGGTTTCTTGAATAGGGTTTAGCACACCATTTGACAATGTCCTAAAGCTTGCCATATGCCATCTATTGTACACATGGATGAGACATAGCATTGGTCTTGCTGTTCTCTTTCGCTGTCTGTTTTTTCTATAGGAATTAGCCCTGACCAGACAGGAAGAATCAGTTCACCAAAAAAGCCATCACGCTGTATGGAAAAGGTCACCTGGAAAAAGAACAATATGTTTGATAAAAGTGAAAATTAAAATTCTAAAAATTGACAAATTTCCCACACTAAAATAGTTGAACAATAATTTTGATAAACTTAACCTAAAAAGTTGACTATGTCTAATAAAAAGGATATTTGGAGAACATATAAATTTGAGAAATACTGAAAATGACATTGAAAAGACTGCCAAATGCGGTGCTTTAAAATAGTTAAATGTTAATAATTTTCACAAATCTTGTCCAATATTTGTGAAATTTGGACAGATGATGCATAACAATAATAAAAATCTGTGATAAGCTCATCAGTTGACTGTGTCTCATGAAAAACAATTTTTTTTGCGACAATAAATTTGAGAAAACTGAAAATAACACTGAAACGTCTGCCAAATTATATAGCTTAAAATAGTTAAACGTTAATAATTTTCACAAATCCTGTCTAATATTTGTGAAATTTGGATAGATGATGCATAACAACAATAAAAATCTGTGATAAGCTCATCAGTTGACTGTGTCTCATGAAAAACATTTTTTTTTTGGACAATAAATTTGAGAAAACTGAAAATGACATTGAAAAGACTGCCAAATTCCATGGCTTAAAATAGTTAAACGTTAATAATTTTCACAAATCTTGTCAAATATTTGTGAATTTTGGATAGATGATGCATAACAACAATAAAAATCTGTGATAAGCTCATCAGTTGACTGTGTCTCATGAAAAACATTTTTCGGAGCAAATAAATGTGAGAAAACTGAAAATGACACTGAAAAGACTGCCAAATTCCATGGTATAAAATAGTTAAACGTTAATATTTTTCACAAATCTTGTCTAATATTTGTGGAATTTGGATAGATGATGCATAACAACAATAAAAATCTGTGATAACCTCATCAGTTGACTGTGTCTCATGAAAAAGATTTTTTTTGGACAATAAATTTGAGAAAACTGACAATAACACTGAAACAACTGCCAAATTCTATGGTTTAAAATAGTTAAACGTTAATAATTTTCACAAATCTTGTCTAATATTTGTGAAATTTGGATAGATGATGCATAACAACAATAAAAATCTGTGATAACCTCATCAGTTGACTGTGTATCATTGAAAATATTTTTTTGGACAATAAATTTGAGAAAATTGAAAATGACACTGAAAAGACTGCAAAATGCGGTGCCTTAAAATAGTTAAACGTTAAAGGTATAATAACTCTTCGTTTTGGCCAAAAAATGAATTTTCCTGGAGTAAACAACAATTTTCCCATACTTACCAATGGTTTATGAATCCATTTTTACATTCAAAGTTAGTCCCTGGTTTTTTTCTAAAAAGTTTGTTTTTTTGTTAAAATCTCTTAAGAGATTATAACAGAGTACAGCCATCAATGAAGGTCACGTGATCTGAAGACAAATTCAGATATCAGAATAATAGCTATAATTGCCGTTTTTGTGGTAAAACAGAATTTATTATATTTCTATGAGTTGTTCACAATGTTTTTATTGTGAAATATAGATATCGTACGAAGAGTTATTATCCCTTTAATAATTTTCACAAAACTTGCTCAATATTTGTGAAATTTGAAGAGATGATCCTTAACAAAAACAAATATCTGTGATAAGCTTAACAGTTAACAGTGTGTGATAGAATTGTAGTTGTTTGACATTTTGTATGCGAAGAGTGGGAATTATCTACAATATTTTTTTTTCAATTTCACAACATCTAATTTGACTCACATTAAACATCAAATATTATGATTTGAGTTTGTGTAAGAGGTGACAAATTACCCATAATTTTCCTCTGGAAAAGAACATATACCCATGTAAGACATCTCCTTACTACCAATACCAGATGCAGATTCCTCCTTACAATCGGTTTCTTGAATAGGGTTTAGCACACCATTTGACAATGTCCTAAAGCTTGCCATATGCCATCTATTGTACACATGGATGAGACATAGCATTGGTCTTGCTGTTCTCTTTCGCTGTCTGTTTTTTCTATAGGAATTAGCCCTGACCAGACAGGAAGAATCAGTTCACCAAAAAAGCCATCACGCTGTATGGAAAAGGTCACCTGGAAAAAGAACAATATGTTTGATAAAAGTGAAAATTAAAATTCTAAAAATTGACAAATTTCCCAAACTAAAATAGTTGAACAATAATTTTGATAAACTTAACCTAAAAAGTTGACTATGTCTAATAAAAAGGATATTTGGAGAACATATAAATTTGAGAAATACTGAAAATGACATTGAAAAGACTGCCAAATGCGGTGCTTTAAAATAGTTAAATGTTAATAATTTTCACAAATCTTGTCCAATATTTGTGAAATTTGGACAGATGATGCATAACAATAATAAAAATCTGTGATAAGCTCATCAGTTGACTGTGTCTCATGAAAAACATTTTTTTTTTTGCGACAATAAATTTGAGAAAACTGAAAATGACATTGAAAAGACTGCCAAATTCCATGGCTTAAAATAGTTAAACGTTAATAATTTTCACAAATCTTGTCTAATATTTGAGAAATTTGGATAGATGATGCATAACAACAATAAAAATCTGTGATAAGCTCATCAGTTGACCGTGTCTCATGAAAAATATTTTTTTGGACAATAAATTTGAGAAAACTGAAAATGACATTGAAAAGACTGCCAAATTCCATGGCTTAAAATAGTTAAACGTTAATAATTTTCACAAATCTTGTCTAATATTTGTGAATTTTGGATAGATGATGCATAACAACAATAAAAATCTGTGATAAGCTCATCAGTTGACTGTGTCTCATGAAAAAGATTTTTTTTTGGACAATAAATTTGAGAAAACTGACAATAACACTGAAACAACTGCCAAATTCTATGGTTTAAAATAGTTAAACGTTAATAATTTTCACAAATCTTGTCTAATATTTGTGAAATTTGGATAGATGATGCATAACAACAATAAAAATCTGTGATAAGCTCATCAGTTGACTGTGTCTCATTAAAAATATTTTTTTGGACAATAAATTTGAGGAAATTGAAAATGACACTGAAAAGACTGCAAAATGCGGTGCCTTAAAATAGTTAAACGTTAATAATTTTCACAAAACTTGCTCAATATTTGTGAAATTTGAAGAGATGATCCTTAACAAAAACAAATATCTGTGATAAGCTTAACAGTTAACAGTGTGTGATAGAATTGTAGTTGTTTGACATTTTGTATGCGAAGAGTGGGAATTATCTACAATATTTTTTTTTTCAATTTCACAACATCTAATTAGACTCACATTAAACATCAAATATTATGATTTGAGTTTGTGTAAGAGGTGACAAATTACCCATAATTTTCCTCTGGAAAAGAACATATACCCATGTAAGACATCTCCTTACTACCAATACCAGATGCAGATTCCTCCTTACAATCGGTTTCTTGAATAGGGTTTAGCACACCATTTGACAATGTCCTAAAGCTTGCCATATACCATCTATTGTACACATGGATGAGACATAGCATTGGTCTTGCTGTTGTCTTTCGCTGTCTGTTTTTTCTATAGGAATTAGCCCTGACCAGACAGGAAGAATCAGTTCATCAAAAAAGCCATCATGCTGTATGGAAAAGGTCACCTGGAAAAAGAACAATATGTTTGATAAAAGTGAAAATTAAAATTCTAAAAATTGACAAATTTCCCACACTAAAATAGTTGAACAATAATTTTGATAAACTTAACCTAAAAAGTTGACTATGTCTAATAAAAAGAATATTTGGAGAACATATAAATTTGAGAAATACTGAAAATGACATTGAAAAGACTGCCAAATGCGGTGCTTTAAAATAGTTAAATGTTAATAATTTTCACAAATCTTGTCCAATATTTGTGAAATTTGGACAGATGATGCATAACAATAATAAAAATCTGTGATATGCTCATCAGTTGACTGTGTCTCATGAAAAACATTTTTTTTTGCGACAATAAATTTGAGAAAACTGAAAATAACACTGAAACGTCTGCCAAATTCCATAGCTTAAAATAGTTAAACGTTACTAATTTTCACAAATCTTGTCTAATATTTGTGAAATTTGGATAGATGATGCATAACAACAATAATAATCTGTGATAAGCTCATCAGTTGACTGTGTCTCATGAAAAAGATTTTTTTTGGACAATAAATTTGAGAAAACTGACAATAACACTGAAACAACTGCCAAATTCCATAGCTTAAAATAGTTAAACGTTAATAATTTTCACAAATCTTGTCTAATATTTGTGAAATTTGGATAGATGATGCATAACAACAATAAAAATCTGTGATAAGCTCATCAGTTGACTGTGTCTCATGAAAAATATTTTTTTGGACAATAAATTTGAGAAAACTGAAAATGACATTGAAAAGACTGCCAAATTCCATGGTATAAAATAGTTAAACGTTAATATTTTTCACAAATCTTGTCTAATATTTGTGAAATTTGGATAGATGATGCATAACAACAATAAAAATCTGTGATAAGCTCATCAGTTGACTGTGTCTCATGAAAAACATTTTTTTTTTGCGACAATAAATTTTCGGAGCAAATAAATGTGAGAAAACTGAAAATGACATTGAAAAGACTGCCAAATTCCATGGCTTAAAATAGTTAAACGTTAATAATTTTCACAAATCTTGTCTAATATTTGTGAAATTTGGATAGATGATGCATAACAACAATAAAAATCTGTGATAAGCTCATCAGTTGACTGTGTCTCATGAAAAATATTTTTTTGGACAATAAATTTGAGAAAACTGAAAATGACATTGAAAAGACTGCCAAATTTCATGGTATAAAATAGTTAAACGTTAATATTTTTCACAAATCTTGTCTAATATTTGTGGAATTTGGATAGATGATGCATAACAACAATAAAAATCTGTGATAAGCTCATCAGTTGACTGTGTCTCATGAAAAATATTTTTTTGGACAATAAATTTGAGAAAACTGAAAATGACATTGAAAAGACTGCCAAATTCCATGGCTTAAAATAGTTAAACGTTAATAATTTTCACAAATCTTGTCAAATATTTGTGAATTTTGGATAGATGATGCATAACAACAATAAAAATCTGTGATAAGCTCATCAGTTGACTGTGTCTCATGAAAAACATTTTTCGGAGCAAATAAATGTGAGAAAACTGAAAATGACACTGAAAAGACTGCCAAATTCCATGGTATAAAATAGTTAAACGTTAATATTTTTCACAAATCTTGTCTAATATTTGTGGAATTTGGATAGATGATGCATAACAACAATAAAAATCTGTGATAAGCTCATCAGTTGACTGTGTCTCATGAAAAAGATTTTTTTTGGACAATAAATTTGAGAAAACTGACAATAACACTGAAACAACTGCCAAATTCTATGGTTTAAAATAGTTAAACGTTAATAATTTTCACAAATCTTGTCTAATATTTGTGAAATTTGGATAGATGATGCATAACAACAATAAAAATCTGTGATAAGCTCATCAGTTGACTGTGTCTCATTAAAAATATTTTTTTGGACAATAAATTTGAGAAAACTGAAAATGACATTGAAAAGACTGCCAAATTCCATGGCTTAAAATAGTTAAACGTTAATAATTTTCACAAATCTTGTCAAATATTTGTGAATTTTGGATAGATGATGCATAACAACAATAAAAATCTGTGATAAGCTCATCAGTTGACTGTGTCTCATGAAAAACATTTTTCGGAGCAAATAAATGTGAGAAAACTGAAAATGACACTGAAAAGACTGCCAAATTCCATGGTATAAAATAGTTAAACGTTAATATTTTTCACAAATCTTGTCTAATATTTGTGAAATTTGGATAGATGATGCATAACAACAATAAAAATCTGTGATAAGCTCATCAGTTGACTGTGTCTCATTAAAAATATTTTTTTGGACAATAAATTTGAGAAAATTGAAAATGACATTGAAAAGACTGCAAAATGCGGTGCCTTAAAATAGTTAAACGTTAATAATTTTCACAAAACTTGCTCAATATTTGTGAAATTTGAAGAGATGATCCTTAACAAAAACAAATATCTGTGATAAGCTTAACAGTTTACAGTGTGTGATAGAATTGTAGTTGTTTGACATTTTGTATGCGAAGAGTGAGAATTATCTACAATATTTTTTTTTTCAATTTCACAACATCTAATTAGACTCACATTATAAATCAAATATTATGATTTGAGTTTGTTTGTGTAAGAGGTGACAAATTACCCATAATTTTCCTCTGGAAAAGAACATATACCCATGTAAGACATCTCCTTACTACCAATACCAGATGCAGATTCCTCCTTACAATCGGTTTCTTGAATAGGGTTTAGCACACCATTTGACAATGTCCTAAAGCTTGCCATATACCATCTATTGTACACATGGATGAGACATAGCATTGGTCTTGCTGTTGTCTTTCGCTGTCTGTTTTTTCTATAGGAATTAGCCCTGACCAGACAGGAAGAATCAGTTCACCAAAAAAGCCATCACGCTGTATGGAAAAGATCAACTGGAAAAAGAACAATATGTTTGATAAAAGTGAAAATTAAAATTCTAAAAATTGACAAATTTCCCACACTAAAATAGTTGAACAATAATTTTGATAAACTTAACCTAAAAAGTTGACTATGTCTAATAAAAAGGATATTTGGAGAACATATAAATTTGAGAAATACTGAAAATGACAATGAAAAGACTGCCAAATGCGGTGCTTTAAAATAGTTAAATGTTAATAATTTTCACAAATCTTGTCCAATATTTGTGAAATTTGGACAGATGATGCATAACAACAATAAAAATCTGTGATAAGCTCATCAGTTGACTGTGTCTCATGAAAAACATTTTTTGTTGCGACAATAAATTTGAGAAAACTGAAAATAACACTGAAACGTCTGCCAAATTCCATAGCTTAAAATAGTTAAACGTTAATTATTTTCACAAATCTTGTCTAATATTTGTGAAATTTGGATAGATGATGCATAACAACAATAAAAATCTGTGATAAGCTCATCAGTTGACTGTGTCTCATGAAAAATATTTTTTTAGACAATAAATTTGAGAAAACTGAAAATGACATTGAAAGGACTGCCAAATTCCATGGCTTAAAATAGTTAAACGTTAATAATTTTCACAAATCTTGTCAAATATTTGTGAATTTTGGATAGATGTTGCATAACAACAATAAAAATCTGTGATAAGCTCATCAGTTGACTGTGTCTCATGAAAAACATTTTTCGGAGCAAATAAATGTGAGAAAACTGAAAATGACACTGAAAAGACTGCCAAATTCCATGGTATAAAATAGTTAAACGTTAATATTTTTCACAAATCTTGTCTAATATTTGTGGAATTTGGATAGATGATGCATAACAACAATAAAAATCTGTGATAAGCTCATCAGTTGACTGTGTCTCATGAAAAAGATTATTTATGGACAATAAATTTGAGAAAACTGACAATAACACTGAAACAACTGCCAAATTCTATGGTTTAAAATAGTTAAACGTTAATAATTTTCACAAATCTTGTCTAATATTTGTGAAATTTGGATAGATGATGCATAACAACAATAAAAATCTGTGATAAGCTCATCAGTTGACTGTGTCTCATTAAAAATATTTTTTTGGACAATAAATTTGAGAAAATTGAAAATGACACTGAAAAGACTGCAAAATACGGTGCCTTAAAATAGTTAAACGTTAATAATTTTCACAAAACTTGCTCAATATTTGTGAAATTTGAAGAGATGATCCTTAACAAAAACAAATATCTGTGATAAGCTTAACAGTTAACAGTGTGTGATAGAATTGTAGTTGTTTGACATTTTGTATGCGAAGAGTGGGAATTATCTACAATATTTTTTTTTCAATTTCACAACATCTAATTAGACTCACATTAAACATCAAATATTATGATTTGAGTTTGTTTGTGTAAGAGGTGACAAATTACCCATAATTTTCCTCTGGAAAAGAACATATACCCATGTAAGACATCTCCTTACTACCAATACCAGATGCAGATTCCTCCTTACAATCGGTTTCTTACATAGGGTTTAGCACACCAATTGACAATGTCCTAAAGCTTGCCATATACCATCTATTGTACACATGGATGAGACATAGCATTGGTCTTGCTGTTGTCTTTCGCTGTCTGTTTTTTCTATAGGAATTAGCCCTGACCAGACAGGAAGAATCAGTTCACCAAAAAAGCCATCACGCTGTATGGAAAAGGTCACCTGGAAAAAGAACAATATGTTTGATAAAAGTGAAAATTAAAATTCTAAAAATTGACAAATTTCCCACACTAAAATAGTTGAACAATAATTTTGATAAACTTAACCTAAAAAGTTGACTATGTCTAATAAAAAGGATATTTGGAGAACATATAAATTTGAGAAATACTGAAAATGACATTGAAAAGACTGCCAAATGCGGTGCTTTAAAATGGTTAAATGTTAATAATTTTCACAAATCTTGTCCAATATTTGTGAAATTTGGACAGATGATGCATAACAATAATAAAAATCTGTGATAAGCTCATCAGTTGACTGTGTCTCATGAAAAATATTTTTTTGGACAATAAATTTGAGAAAACTGAAAATGACATTGAAAAGACTGCCAAATTCCATGGCTTAAAATAGTTAAACGTTAATAATTTTCACAAATCTTGTCAAATATTTGTGAATTTTGGATAGATGTTGCATAACAACAATAAAAATCTGTGATAAGCTCATCAGTTGACTGTGTCTCATGAAAAACATTTTTCGGAGCAAATAAATGTGAGAAAACTGAAAATGACACTGAAAAGACTGCCAAATTCCATGGTATAAAATAGTTAAACGTTAATATTTTTCACAAATCTTGTCTAATATTTGTGGAATTTGGATAGATGATGCATAACAACAATAAAAATCTGTGATAAGCTCATCAATTGACTGTGTCTCATGAAAAAGATTATTTTTGGACAATAAATTTGAGAAAACTGACAATAACACTGAAACAACTGCCAAATTCCATGGTATAAAATAGTTAAACGTTAATATTTTTCACAAATCTTGTCTAATATTTGTGGAATTTGGATAGATGATGCATAACAACAATAAAAATCTGTGATAAGCTCATCAGTTGACTGTGTCTCATTAAAAATATTTTTTTGGACAATAAATTTGAGAAAATTGAAAATGACACTGAAAAGACTGCAAAATACGGTGCCTTAAAATAGTTAAACGTTAATAATTTTCACAAAACTTGCTCAATATTTGTGAAATTTGAAGAGATGATCCTTAACAAAAACAAATATCTGTGATAAGCTTAACAGTTAACAGTGTGTGATAGAATTGTAGTTGTTTGACATTTTGTATGCGAAGAGTGGAAATTATCTACAATATTTTTTTTTCAATTTCACAACATCTAATTAGACTCACATTAAACATCAAATATTATGATTTGAGTTTGTTTGTGTAAGAGGTGACAAATTACCCATAATTTTCCTCTGGAAAAGAACATATACCCATGTAAGACATCTCCTTACTACCAATACCAGATGCAGATTCCTCCTTACAATCGGTTTCTTGAATAGGGTTTAGCACACCATTTGACAATGTCCTAAAGCTTGCCATATACCATCTATTGTACACATGGATGAGACATAGCATTGGTCTTGCTGTTCTCTTTCGCTGTCTGTTTTTTCTATAGGAATTAGCCCTGACCAGACAGGAAGAATCAGTTCACCAAAAAAGCCATCACGCTGTATGGAAAAGGTCACCTGGAAAAAGAACAATATGTTTGATAAAAGTGAAAATTAAAATTCTAACAATTGACAAATTTCCCAAACTAAAATAGTTGAACAATAATTTTGATAAACTTAACCTAAAAAGTTGACTATGTCTAATAAAAAGGATATTTGGAGAACATATAAATTTGAGAAATACTGAAAATGACATTGAAAAGACTGCCAAATGCGGTGCTTTAAAATAGTTAAATGTTAATAATTTTCACAAATCTTGTCCAATATTTGTGAAATTTGGACAGATGATGCATAACAATAATAAAAATCTGTGATAAGCTCATCAGTTGACTGTGTCTCATGAAAAACATTTTTTTTTTTGGACAATAAATTTGAGAAAACTGAAAATGACATTGAAAAGACTGCCAAATTCCATGGCTTAAAATAGTTAAACGTTAATAATTTTCACAAATCTTGTCAAATATTTGTGAATTTTGGATAGATGATGCATAACAACAATAAAAATCTGTGATAAGCTCATCAGTTGACTGTGTCTCATGAAAAACATTTTTCGGAGCAAATAAATGTGAGAAAACTGAAAATGACACTGAAAAGACTGCCAAATTCCATGGTATAAAATAGTTAAACGTTAATATTTTTCACAAATCTTGTCTAATATTTGTGGAATTTGGATAGATGATGCATAACAACAATAAAAATCTGTGATAACCTCATCAGTTGACTGTGTCTCATGAAAAAGATTTTTTTTGGACAATAAATTTGAGAAAACTGAAAATGACATTGAAAAGACTGCCAAATTCCATGGCTTAAAATAGTTAAACGTTAATAATTTTCACAAATCTTGTCTAATATTTGTGAAATTTGGATAGATGATGCATAACAACAATAAAAATCTGTGATAAGCTCATCAGTTGACTGTGTCTCATGAAAAAGATTTTTTTTTGGACAATAAATTTGAGAAAACTGACAATAACACTGAAACAACTGCCAAATTCTATGGTTTAAAATAGTTAAACGTTAATAATTTTCACAAATCTTGTCTAATATTTGTGAAATTTGGATAGATGATGCATAACAACAATAAAAATCTGTGATAAGCTCATCAGCTGACTGTGTCTCATTAAAAATATTTTTTTGGACAATAAATTTGAGGAAATTGAAAATGACACTGAAAAGACTGCAAAATGCGGTGCCTTAAAATAGTTAAACGTTAATAATTTTCACAAAACTTGCTCAATATTTGTGAAATTTGAAGAGATGATCCTTAACAAAAACAAATATCTGTGATAAGCTTAACAGTTTACAGTGTGTGATAGAATTGTAGTTGTTTGACATTTTGTATGCGAAGAGTGGGAATTATCTACAATATTTTTTTTTTCAATTTCACAACATCTAATTAGACTCACATTAAACATCAAATATTATGATTTGAGTTTGTGTAAGAGGTGACAAATTACCCATAATTTTCCTCTGGAAAAGAACATATACCCATGTAAGACATCTCCTTACTACCAATACCAGATGCAGATTCCTCCTTACAATCGGTTTCTTGAATAGGGTTTAGCACACCATTTGACAATGTCCTAAAGCTTGCCATATACCATCTATTGTACACATGGATGAGACATAGCATTGGTCTTGCTGTTGTCTTTCGCTGTCTGTTTTTTCTATAGGAATTAGCCCTGACCAGACAGGAAGAATCAGTTCACCAAAAAAGCCATCACGCTGTATGGAAAAGGTCACCTGGAAAAAGAACAATATGTTTGATAAAAGTGAAAATTAAAATTCTAAAAATTGACAAATTTCCCACACTAAAATAGTTGAACAATAATTTTGATAAACTTAACCTAAAAAGTTGACTATGTCTAATAAAAAGGATATTAGGAGAACATATAAATTTGAGAAATACTGAAAATGACATTGAAAAGACTGCCAAATGCGGTGATTTAAAATAGTTAAATGTTAATAATTTTCACAAATCTTGTCCAATATTTGTGAAATTTGGACAGATGATGCATAACAATAATAAAAATCTGTGATAAGCTCATCAGTTGACTGTGTCTCATGAAAAACATTTTTTTTTGCGACAATAAATTTGAGAAAACTGAAAATGACATTGAAAAGACTGCCAAATTCCATGGCTTAAAATAGTTAAACTTTAATAATTTTCACAAATCTTGTCTAATATTTGTGAAATTTGGATAGATGATGCATAACAACAATAAAAATCTGTGATAAGCTCATCAGTTGACTGTGTCTCATGAAAAAGATTTTTTTTTGGACAATAAATTTGAGAAAACTGACAATAACACTGAAACAACTGCCAAATTCTATGGTTTAAAATAGTTAAACGTTAATAATTTTCACAAATCTTGTCTAATATTTGTGAAATTTGGATAGATGATGCATAACAACAATAAAAATCTGTGATAAGCTCATCAGTTGACTGTGTCTCATTAAAAATATTTTTTTGGACAATAAATTTGAGGAAATTGAAAATGACACTGAAAAGACTGCAAAATGCGGTGCCTTAAAATAGTTAAACGTTAATAATTTTCACAAAACTTGCTCAATATTTGTGAAATTTGAAGAGATGATCCTTAACAAAAACAAATATCTGTGATAAGCTTAACAGTTAACAGTGTGTGATAGAATTGTAGTTGTTTGACATTTTGTATGCGAAGAGTGGGAATTATCTACAATATTTTTTTTTTTCAATTTCACAACATCTAATTAGACTCACATTAAACATCAAATATTATGATTTGAGTTTGTGTAAGAGGTGACAAATTACCCATAATTTTCCTCTGGAAAAGAACATATACCCATGTAAGACATCTCCTTACTACCAATACCAGATGCAGATTCCTCCTTACAATCGGTTTCTTGAATAGGGTTTAGCACACCATTTGACAATGTCCTAAAGCTTGCCATATACCATCTATTGTACACATGGATGAGACATAGCATTGGTCTTGCTGTTGTCTTTCGCTGTCTGTTTTTTCTATAGGAATTAGCCCTGACCAGACAGGAAGAATCAGTTCATCAAAAAAGCCATCATGCTGTATGGAAAAGGTCACCTGGAAAAAGAACAATATGTTTGATAAAAGTGAAAATTAAAATTCTAAAAATTGACAAATTTCCCACACTAAAATAGTTGAACAATAATTTTGATAAACTTAACCTAAAAAGTTGACTATGTCTAATAAAAAGAATATTTGGAGAACATATAAATTTGAGAAATACTGAAAATGACATTGAAAAGACTGCCAAATGCGGTGCTTTAAAATAGTTAAATGTTAATAATTTTCACAAATCTTGTCCAATATTTGTGAAATTTGGACAGATGATGCATAACAATAATAAAAATCTGTGATATGCTCATCAGTTGACTGTGTCTCATGAAAAACATTTTTTTTTGCGACAATAAATTTGAGAAAACTGAAAATAACACTGAAACGTCTGCCAAATTCCATAGCTTAAAATAGTTAAACGTTACTAATTTTCACAAATCTTGTCTAATATTTGTGAAATTTGGATAGATGATGCATAACAACAATAATAATCTGTGATAAGCTCATCAGTTGACTGTGTCTCATGAAAAAGATTTTTTTTGGACAATAAATTTGAGAAAACTGACAATAACACTGAAACAACTGCCAAATTCCATAGCTTAAAATAGTTAAACGTTAATAATTTTCACAAATCTTGTCTAATATTTGTGAAATTTGGATAGATGATGCATAACAACAATAAAAATCTGTGATAAGCTCATCAGTTGACTGTGTCTCATGAAAAACATTTTTTTTTTGCGACAATAAATTTTCGGAGCAAATAAATGTGAGAAAACTGAAAATGACATTGAAAAGACTGCCAAATTCCATGGCTTAAAATAGTTAAACGTTAATAATTTTCACAAATCTTGTCTAATATTTGTGAAATTTGGATAGATGATGCATAACAACAATAAAAATCTGTGATAAGCTCATCAGTTGACTGTGTCTCATGAAAAATATTTTTTTGGACAATAAATTTGAGAAAACTGAAAATGACATTGAAAAGACTGCCAAATTCCATGGTATAAAATAGTTAAACGTTAATATTTTTCACAAATCTTGTCTAATATTTGTGGAATTTGGATAGATGATGCATAACAACAATAAAAATCTGTGATAAGCTCATCAGTTGACTGTGTCTCATTAAAAATATTTTTTTGGACAATAAATTTGAGAAAATTGAAAATGACACTGAAAAGACTGCAAAATACGGTGCCTTAAAATAGTTAAACGTTAATAATTTTCACAAAACTTGCTCAATATTTGTGAAATTTGAAGAGATGATCCTTAACAAAAACAAATATCTGTGATAAGCTTAACAGTTAACAGTGTGTGATAGAATTGTAGTTGTTTGACATTTTGTATGCGAAGAGTGGGAATTATCTACAATATTTTTTTTTTCAATTTCACAACATCTAATTAGACTCACATTAAACATCAAATATTATGATTTGAGTTTGTGTAAGAGGTGACAAATTACCCATAATTTTCCTCTGGAAAAGAACATATACCCATGTAAGACATCTCCTTACTACCAATACCAGATGCAGATTCCTCCTTACAATCGGTTTCTTGAATAGGGTTTAGCACACCATTTGACAATGTCCTAAAGCTTGCCATATACCATCTATTGTACACATGGATGAGACATAGCATTGGTCTTGCTGTTGTCTTTCGCTGTCTGTTTTTTCTATAGGAATTAGCCCTGACCAGACAGGAAGAATCAGTTCACCAAAAAAGCCATCACGCTGTATGGAAAAGGTCACCTGGAAAAAGAACAATATGTTTGATAAAAGTGAAAATTAAAATTCTAAAAATTGACAAATTTCCCACACTAAAATAGTTGAACAATAATTTTGATAAACTTAACCTAAAAAGTTGACTATGTCTAATAAAAAGGATATTTGGAGAACATATAAATTTGAGAAATACTAAAAATGACATTGAAAAGACTGCCAAATGCGGTGCTTTAAAATAGTTAAACGTTAATAATTTTCACAAATCTTGTCTAATATTTGTGAAATTTGGATAGATGATGCATAACAACAATAAAAATCTGTTATAAGCTCATCAGTTGACTGTGTCTCATGAAAAATATTTTTTTGGACAATAAATTTGAGAAAACTGAAAATGACATTGAAAAGACTGCCAAATTCCATGGCTTAAAATAGTTAAACGTTAATAATTTTCACAAATCTTGTCAAATATTTGTGAATTTTGGATAGATGATGCATAACAACAATAAAAATCTGTGATAAGCTCATCAGTTGACTGTGTCTCATGAAAAACATTTTTCGGAGCAAATAAATGTGAGAAAACTGAAAATGACACTGAAAAGACTGCCAAATTCCATGGTATAAAATAGTTAAACGTTAATATTTTTCACAAATCTTGTCTAATATTTGTGGAATTTGGATAGATGATGCATAACAACAATAAAAATCTGTGATAAGCTCATCAGTTGACTGTGTCTCATGAAAAAGATTTTTTTTTGGACAATAAATTTGAGAAAACTGACAATAACACTGAAACAACTGCCAAATTCTATGGTTTAAAATAGTTAAACGTTAATAATTTTCACAAATCTTGTCTAATATTTGTGAAATTTGGATAGATGATGCATAACAACAATAAAAATCTGTGATAAGCTCATCAGTTGACTGTGTCTCATTAAAAATATTTTTTTGGACAATAAATTTGAGAAAACTGAAAATGACATTGAAAAGACTGCCAAATTCCATGGTATAAAATAGTTAAACGTTAATATTTTTCACAAATCTTGTCTAATATTTGTGGAATTTGGATAGATGATGCATAACAACAATAAAAATCTGTGATAAGCTCATCAGTTGACTGTGTCTCATGAAAAACATTTTTCGGAGCAAATAAATGTGAGAAAACTGAAAATGACACTGAAAAGACTGCCAAATTCCATGGTATGAAATAGTTAAACGTTAATATTTTTCACAAATCTTGTCTAATATTTGTGAAATTTGGATAGATGATGCATAACAACAATAAAAATCTGTGATAAGCTCATCAGTTGACTGTGTCTCATTAAAAATATTTTTTTGGACAATAAATTTGAGAAAATTGAAAATGACATTGAAAAGACTGCAAAATGCGGTGCCTTAAAATAGTTAAACGTTAATAATTTTCACAAAACTTGCTCAATATTTGTGAAATTTGAAGAGATGATCCTTAACAAAAACAAATATCTGTGATAAGCTTAACAGTTTACAGTGTGTGATAGAATTGTAGTTGTTTGACATTTTGTATGCGAAGAGTGAGAATTATCTACAATATTTTTTTTTTCAATTTCACAACATCTAATTAGACTCACATTATAAATCAAATATTATGATTTGAGTTTGTTTGTGTAAGAGGTGACAAATTACCCATAATTTTCCTCTGGAAAAGAACATATACCCATGTAAGACATCTCCTTACTACCAATACCAGATGCAGATTCCTCCTTACAATCGGTTTCTTGAATAGGGTTTAGCACACCATTTGACAATGTCCTAAAGCTTGCCATATGCCATCTATTGTACACATGGATGAGACATAGCATTGGTCTTGCTGTTCTCTTTCGCTGTCTGTTTTTTCTATAGGAATTAGCCCTGACCAGACAGGAAGAATCAGTTCACCAAAAAAGCCATCACGCTGTATGGAAAAGGTCACCTGGAAAAAGAACAATATGTTTGATAAAAGTGAAAATTAAAATTCTAAAAATTGACAAATTTCCCAAACTAAAATAGTTGAACAATAATTTTGATAAACTTAACCTAAAAAGTTGACTATGTCTAATAAAAAGGATATTTGGAGAACATATAAATTTGAGAAATACTGAAAATGACATTGAAAAGACTGCCAAATGCGGTGCTTTAAAATAGTTAAATGTTAATAATTTTCACAAATCTTGTCCAATATTTGTGAAATTTGGACAGATGATGCATAACAATAATAAAAATCTGTGATAAGCTCATCAGTTGACTGTGTCTCATGAAAAACATTTTTTTTTTGCGACAATAAATTTGAGAAAACTGAAAATGACATTGAAAAGACTGCCAAATTCCATGGCTTAAAATAGTTAAACGTTAATAATTTTCACAAATCTTGTCTAATATTTGTGAAATTTGGATAGATGATGCATAACAACAATAAAAATCTGTGATAAGCTCATCAGTTGACTGTGTCTCATGAAAAATATTTTTTTGGACAATAAATTTGAGAAAACTGAAAATGATATTGAAAAGACTGCCAAATTCCATGGCTTAAAATAGTTAAACGTTAATAATTTTCACAAATCTTGTCTAATATTTGTGAATTTTGGATAGATGATGCATAACAACAATAAAAATCTGTGATAAGCTCATCAGTTGACTGTGTCTCATGAAAAACATTTTTCGGAGCAAATAAATGTGAGAAAACTGGAAATGACACTGAAAAGACTGCCAAATTCCATGGTATAAAATAGTTAAACGTTAATATTTTTCACAAATCTTGTCTAATATTTGTGGAATTTGGATAGATGATGCATAACAACAAAAAAAATCTGTGATAAGCTCATCAGTTGACTGTGTCTCATGAAAAAGATTTTTTTTTGGACAATAAATTTGAGAAAACTGACAATAACACTGAAACAACTGCCAAATTCTATGGTTTAAAATAGTTAAACGTTAATAATTTTCACAAATCTTGTCTAATATTTGTGAAATTTGGATAGATGATGCATAACAACAATAAAAATCTGTGATAAGCTCATCAGCTGACTGTGTCTCATTAAAAATATTTTTTTGGACAATAAATTTGAGGAAATTGAAAATGACACTGAAAAGACTGCAAAATGCGGTGCCTTAAAATAGTTAAACGTTAATAATTTTCACAAAACTTGCTCAATATTTGTGAAATTTGAAGAGATGATCCTTAACAAAAACAACTATCTGTGATAAGCTTAACAGTTTACAGTGTGTGATAGAATTGTAGTTGTTTGACATTTTGTATGCGAAGAGTGGGAATTATCTACAATATTTTTTTTTTCAATTTCACAACATCTAATTAGACTCACATTAAACATCAAATATTATGATTTGAGTTTGTGTAAGAGGTGACAAATTACCCATAATTTTCCTCTGGAAAAGAACATATACCCATGTAAGACATCTCCTTACTACCAATACCAGATGCAGATTCCTCCTTACAATCGGTTTCTTGAATAGGGTTTAGCACACCATTTGACAATGTCCTAAAGCTTGCCATATACCATCTATTGTACACATGGATGAGACATAGCATTGGTCTTGCTGTTGTCTTTCGCTGTCTGTTTTTTCTATAGGAATTAGCCCTGACCAGACAGGAAGAATCAGTTCACCAAAAAAGCCATCACGCTGTATGGAAAAGGTCACCTGGAAAAAGAACAATATGTTTGATAAAAGTGAAAATTAAAATTCTAAAAATTGACAAATTTCCCACACTAAAATAGTTGAACAATAATTTTGATAAACTTAACCTAAAAAGTTGACTATGTCTAATAAAAAGGATATTAGGAGAACATATAAATTTGAGAAATACTGAAAATGACATTGAAAAGACTGCCAAATGCGGTGATTTAAAATAGTTAAATGTTAATAATTTTCACAAATCTTGTCCAATATTTGTGAAATTTGGACAGATGATGCATAACAATAATAAAAATCTGTGATATGCTCATCAGTTGACTGTGTCTCATGAAAAACATTTTTTTTTGCGACAATAAATTTGAGAAAACTGAAAATAACACTGAAACATCTGCCAAATTCCATAGCTTAAAATAGTTAAACGTTACTAATTTTCACAAATCTTGTCTAATATTTGTGAAATTTGGATAGATGATGCATAACAACAATAATAATCTGTGATAAGCTCATCAGTTGACTGTGTCTCATGAAAAAGATTTTTTTTGGACAATAAATTTGAGAAAACTGACAATAACACTGAAACAACTGCCAAATTCCATAGCTTAAAATAGTTAAACGTTAATAATTTTCACAAATCTTGTCTAATATTTGTGAAATTTGGATAGATGATGCATAACAACAATAAAAATCTGTGATAAGCTCATCAGTTGACTGTGTCTCATGAAAAACATTTTTTTTTTGCGACAATAAATTTTCGGAGCAAATAAATGTGAGAAAACTGAAAATGACATTGAAAAGACTGCCAAATTCCATGGCTTAAAATAGTTAAACGTTAATAATTTTCACAAATCTTGTCTAATATTTGTGAAATTTGGATAGATGATGCATAACAACAATAAAAATCTGTGATAAGCTCATCAGTTGACTGTGTCTCATGAAAAATATTTTTTTGGACAATAAATTTGAGAAAACTGAAAATGACATTGAAAAGACTGCCAAATTCCATGGTATAAAATAGTTAAACGTTAATATTTTTCACAAATCTTGTCTAATATTTGTGGAATTTGGATAGATGATGCATAACAACAATAAAAATCTGTGATAAGCTCATCAGTTGACTGTGTCTCATTAAAAATATTTTTTTGGACAATAAATTTGAGAAAATTGAAAATGACACTGAAAAGACTGCAAAATACGGTGCCTTAAAATAGTTAAACGTTAATAATTTTCACAAAACTTGCTCAATATTTGTGAAATTTGAAGAGATGATCCTTAACAAAAACAAATATCTGTGATAAGCTTAACAGTTAACAGTGTGTGATAGAATTGTAGTTGTTTGACATTTTGTATGCGAAGAGTGGGAATTATCTACAATATTTTTTTTTCAATTTCACAACATCTAATTAGACTCACATTAAACATCAAATATTATGATTTGAGTTTGTGTAAGAGGTGACAAATTACCCATAATTTTCCTCTGGAAAAGAACATATACCCATGTAAGACATCTCCTTACTACCAATACCAGATGCAGATTCCTCCTTACAATCGGTTTCTTGAATAGGGTTTAGCACACCATTTGACAATGTCCTAAAGCTTGCCATATACCATCTATTGTACACATGGATGAGACATAGCATTGGTCTTGCTGTTGTCTTTCGCTGTCTGTTTTTTCTATAGGAATTAGCCCTGACCAGACAGGAAGAATCAGTTCACCAAAAAAGCCATCACGCTGTATGGAAAAGGTCACCTGGAAAAAGAACAATATGTTTGATAAAAGTGAAAATTAAAATTCTAACAATTGACAAATTTCCCACACTAAAATAGTTGAACAATAATTTTGATAAACTTAACCTAAAAAGTTAACTATGTCTAATAAAAAGGATATTTGGAGAACATATAAATTTGAGAAATACTGAAAATGACATTGAAAAGACTGCCAAATGCGGTGCTTTAAAATAGTTAAATGTTAATAATTTTCACAAATCTTGTCCAATATTTGTGAATTTTGGATAGATGATGCATAACAACAAAAATAATCTGTGATAAGCTCATCAGTTGACTGTGTCTCATGAAAAACATTTTTTTAGACAATAAATTTGAGAAAACTGAAAATGACATTGAAAAGACTGCCAAATTCCATGGCTTAAAATAGTTAAACGTTAATAATTTTCACAAATCTTGTCTAATATTTGTGAATTTTGGATAGATGATGCATAACAACAATAAAAATCTGTGATAAGCTCATCAGTTGACTGTGTCTCATGAAAAATATTTTTTTGGACAATAAATTTGAGAAAACTGAAAATGACATTGAAAAGACTGCCAAATTCCATGGTATAAAATAGTTAAACGTTAATATTTTTCACAAATCTTGTCTAATATTTGTGGAATTTGGATAGATGATGCACAACAACAATAAAAATCTGTGATAAGCTCATCAGTTGACTGTGTCTCATGAAAAACATTTTTTTTTTGCGACAATAAATTTTCGGAGCAAATAAATGTGAGAAAACTGAAAATGACATTGAAAAGACTGCCAAATTCCATGGCTTAAAATAGTTAAACGTTAATAATTTTCACAAATCTTGTCTAATATTTGTGAAATTTGGATAGATGATGCATAACAACAATAAAAATCTGTGATAAGCTCATCAGTTGACTGTGTCTCATGAAAAATATTTTTTTGGACAATAAATTTGAGAAAACTGAAAATGACATTGAAAAGACTGCCAAATTCCATGGTATAAAATAGTTAAACGTTAATATTTTTCACAAATCTTGTCTAATATTTGTGGAATTTGGATAGATGATGCATAACAACAATAAAAATCTGTGATAAGCTCATCAGTTGACTGTGTCTCATTAAAAATATTTTTTTGGACAATAAATTTGAGAAAATTGAAAATGACACTGAAAAGACTGCAAAATACGGTGCCTTAAAATAGTTAAACGTTAATAATTTTCACAAAACTTGCTCAATATTTGTGAAATTTGAAGAGATGATCCTTAACAAAAACAAATATCTGTGATAAGCTTAACAGTTAACAGTGTGTGATAGAATTGTAGTTGTTTGACATTTTGTATGCGAAGAGTGGGAATTATCTACAATATTTTTTTTTCAATTTCACAACATCTAATTAGACTCACATTAAACATCAAATATTATGATTTGAGTTTGTGTAAGAGGTGACAAATTACCCATAATTTTCCTCTGGAAAAGAACATATACCCATGTAAGACATCTCCTTACTACCAATACCAGATGCAGATTCCTCCTTACAATCGGTTTCTTGAATAGGGTTTAGCACACCATTTGACAATGTCCTAAAGCTTGCCATATACCATCTATTGTACACATGGATGAGACATAGCATTGGTCTTGCTGTTGTCTTTCGCTGTCTGTTTTTTCTATAGGAATTAGCCCTGACCAGACAGGAAGAATCAGTTCACCAAAAAAGCCATCACGCTGTATGGAAAAGGTCACCTGGAAAAAGAACAATATGTTTGATAAAAGTGAAAATTAAAATTCTAACAATTGACAAATTTCCCACACTAAAATAGTTGAACAATAATTTTGATAAACTTAACCTAAAAAGTTAACTATGTCTAATAAAAAGGATATTTGGAGAACATATAAATTTGAGAAATACTGAAAATGACATTGAAAAGACTGCCAAATGCGGTGCTTTAAAATAGTTAAATGTTAATAATTTTCACAAATCTTGTCCAATATTTGTGAATTTTGGATAGATGATGCATAACAACAAAAAAAATCTGTGATAAGCTCATCAGTTGACTGTGTCTCATGAAAAACATTTTTTTAGACAATAAATTTGAGAAAACTGAAAATGACATTGAAAAGACTGCCAAATTCCATGGCTTAAAATAGTTAAACGTTAATAATTTTCACAAATCTTGTCTAATATTTGTGAATTTTGGATAGATGATGCATAACAACAATAAAAATCTGTGATAAGCTCATCAGTTGACTGTGTCTCATGAAAAACATTTTTCGGAGCAAATAAATGTGAGAAAACTGAAAATGACATTGAAAAGACTGCCAAATTCCATGGCTTAAAATAGTTAAACGTTAATAATTTTCACAAATCTTGTCTAATATTTGTGAAATTTGGATAGATGATGCATAACAACAATAAAAATCTGTGATAAGCTCATCAGTTGACTGTGTCTCATGAAAAATATTTTTTTGGACAATAAATTTGAGAAAACTGAAAATGACATTGAAAAGACTGCCAAATTCCATGGTATAAAATAGTTAAACGTTAATATTTTTCACAAATCTTGTCTAATATTTGTGGAATTTGGATAGATGATGCACAACAACAATAAAAATCTGTGATAAGCTCATCAGTTGACTGTGTCTCATTAAAAATATTTTTTTGGACAATAAATTTGAGAAAATTGAAAATGACACTGAAAAGACTGCAAAATACGGTGCCTTAAAATAGTTAAACGTTAATAATTTTCACAAAACTTGCTCAATATTTGTGAAATTTGAAGAGATGATCCTTAACAAAAACAAATATCTGTGATAAGCTTAACAGTTAACAGTGTGTGATAGAATTGTAGTTGTTTGACATTTTGTATGCGAAGAGTGGGAATTACCTACAATATTTTTTTTTCAATTTCACAACATCTAATTAGACTCACATTAAACATCAAATATTATGATTTGAGTTTGTTTGTGTAAGAGGTGACAAATTACCCATAATTTTCCTCTGGAAAAGAACATATACCCATGTAAGACATCTCCTTACTACCAATACCAGATGCAGATTCCTCCTTACAATCGGTTTCTTACATAGGGTTTAGCACACCAATTGACAATGTCCTAAAGCTTGCCATATACCATCTATTGTACACATGGATGAGACATAGCATTGGTCTTGCTGTTGTCTTTCGCTGTCTGTTTTTTCTATAGGAATTAGCCCTGACCAGACAGGAAGAATCAGTTCACCAAAAAAGCCATCACGCTGTATGGAAAAGGTCACCTGGAAAAAGAACAATATGTTTGATAAAAGTGAAAATTAAAATTCTAACAATTGACAAATTTCCCACACTAAAATAGTTGAACAATAATTTTGATAAACTTAACCTAAAAAGTTAACTATGTCTAATAAAAAGGATATTTGGAGAACATATAAATTTGAGAAATACTGAAAATGACATTGAAAAGACTGCCAAATGCGGTGCTTTAAAATAGTTAAATGTTAATAATTTTCACAAATCTTGTCCAATATTTGTGAAATTTGGACAGATGATGCATAACAATAATAAAAATCTGTGATAAGCTCATCAGTTGACTGTGTCTCATGAAAAAGATTTTTTTTGGACAATAAATTTGAGAAAACTGACAATAACACTGAAACAACTGCCAAATTCTATGGTTTAAAATAGTTAAACGTTAATATTTTTCACAAATTTTGTCTAATATTTGTGGAATTTGGATAGATGATGCATAACAACAATAAAAATCTGTGATAAGCTCATCAGTTGACTGTGTCTCATTAAAAATATTTTTTTGGACAATAAATTTGAGAAAATTGAAAATGACACTGAAAAGACTGCAAAATGCGGTGCCTTAAAATAGTTAAACGTTAATAATTTTCACAAAACTTGCTCAATATTTGTGAAATTTGAAGAGATGATCCTTAACAAAAACAAATATCTGTGATAAGCTTAACAGTTAACAGTGTGTGATAGAATTGTAGTTGTTTGACATTTTGTATGCAAAGAGTGGGAATTATCTACAATATTTTTTTTTTCAATTTCACAACATCTAATTAGACTCACATTAAACATCTAATATTATGATTTGAGTTTGTGTAAGAGGTGACAAATTACCCATAATTTTCCTCTGGAAAAGAACATATACCCATGTAAGACATCTCCTTACTACCAATACCAGATGCAGATTCCTCCTTACAATCGGTTTCATGAATAGGGTTTAGCACACCATTTGACAATGTCCTAAAGCTTGCCATATACCATCTATTGTACACATGGATGAGACATAGCATTGGTCTTGCTGTTGTCTTTCGCTGTCTGTTTTTTCTATAGGAATTAGCCCTGACCAGACAGGAAGAATCAGTTCACCAAAAAAGCCATCACGCTGTATGGAAAAGGTCACCTGGAAAAAGAACAATATGTTTGATAAAAGTGAAAATTAAAATTCTAACAATTGACAAATTTCCCACACTAAAATAGTTGAACAATAATTTTGATAAACTTAACCTAAAAAGTTGACTATGTCTAATAAAAAGGATATTTGGAGAACATATAAATTTGAGAAATACTGAAAATGACATTGAAAAGACTGCCAAATGCGGTGCTTTAAAATAGTTAAATGTTAATAATTTTCACAAATCTTGCCAATATTTGTGAAATTTGGACAGATGATGCATAACAACAATAAAAATCTGTGATAAGCTCATCAGTTGACTGTGTCTCATGAAAAACATTTTTTTTTGCGACAATAAATTTGAGAAAACTGAAAATAACACTGAAACGTCTGCCAAATTCCATAGCTTAAAATAGTTAAACGTTAATTATTTTCACAAATCTTGTCTAATATTTGTGAAATTTGGATAGATGATGCATAACAACAATAAAAATCTGTGATAAGCTCATCAGTTGACTGTGTCTCATGAAAAATATTTTTTTGGACAATAAATTTGAGAAAACTGAAAATGACATTGAAAAGACTGCCAAATTCCATGGCTTAAAATAGTTAAACGTTAATAATTTTCACAAATCTTGTCTAATATTTGTGAATTTTGGATAGATGATGCATAACAACAAAAAAAATCTGTGATAAGCTCATCAGTTGACTGTGTCTCATGAAAAACATTTTTTTAGACAATAAATTTGAGAAAACTGAAAATGACATTGAAAAGACTGCCAAATTCCATGGCTTAAAATAGTTAAACGTTAATAATTTTCACAAATCTTGTCTAATATTTGTGAATTTTGGATAGATGATGCATAACAACAATAAAAATCTGTGATAAGCTCATCAGTTGACTGTGTCTCATGAAAAACATTTTTCGGAGCAAATAAATGTGAGAAAACTGAAAATGACATTGAAAAGACTGCCAAATTCCATGGCTTAAAATAGTTAAACGTTAATAATTTTCACAAATCTTGTCTAATATTTGTGAAATTTGGATAGATGATGCATAACAACAATAAAAATCTGTGATAAGCTCATCAGTTGACTGTGTCTCATGAAAAATATTTTTTTGGACAATAAATTTGAGAAAACTGAAAATGACATTGAAAAGACTGCCAAATTCCATGGTATAAAATAGTTAAACGTTAATATTTTTCACAAATCTTGTCTAATATTTGTGGAATTTGGATAGATGATGCACAACAACAATAAAAATCTGTGATAAGCTCATCAGTTGACTGTGTCTCATTAAAAATATTTTTTTGGACAATAAATTTGAGAAAATTGAAAATGACACTGAAAAGACTGCAAAATACGGTGCCTTAAAATAGTTAAACGTTAATAATTTTCACAAAACTTGCTCAATATTTGTGAAATTTGAAGAGATGATCCTTAACAAAAACAAATATCTGTGATAAGCTTAACAGTTAACAGTGTGTGATAGAATTGTAGTTGTTTGACATTTTGTATGCGAAGAGTGGGAATTATCTACAATATTTTTTTTTCAATTTCACAACATCTAATTAGACTCACATTAAACATCAAATATTATGATTTGAGTTTGTTTGTGTAAGAGGTGACAAATTACCCATAATTTTCCTCTGGAAAAGAACATATACCCATGTAAGACATCTCCTTACTACCAATACCAGATGCAGATTCCTCCTTACAATCGGTTTCTTACATAGGGTTTAGCACACCAATTGACAATGTCCTAAAGCTTGCCATATACCATCTATTGTACACATGGATGAGACATAGCATTGGTCTTGCTGTTGTCTTTCGCTGTCTGTTTTTTCTATAGGAATTAGCCCTGACCAGACAGGAAGAATCAGTTCACCAAAAAAGCCATCACGCTGTATGGAAAAGGTCACCTGGAAAAAGAACAATATGTTTGATAAAAGTGAAAATTAAAATTCTAACAATTGACAAATTTCCCACACTAAAATAGTTGAACAATAATTTTGATAAACTTAACCTAAAAAGTTAACTATGTCTAATAAAAAGGATATTTGGAGAACATATAAATTTGAGAAATACTGAAAATGACATTGAAAAGACTGCCAAATGCGGTGCTTTAAAATAGTTAAATGTTAATAATTTTCACAAATCTTGTCCAATATTTGTGAAATTTGGACAGATGATGCATAACAATAATAAAAATCTGTGATAAGCTCATCAGTTGACTGTGTCTCATGAAAAAGATTTTTTTTGGACAATAAATTTGAGAAAACTGACAATAACACTGAAACAACTGCCAAATTCTATGGTTTAAAATAGTTAAACGTTAATATTTTTCACAAATTTTGTCTAATATTTGTGGAATTTGGATAGATGATGCATAACAACAATAAAAATCTGTGATAAGCTCATCAGTTGACTGTGTCTCATTAAAAATATTTTTTTGGACAATAAATTTGAGAAAATTGAAAATGACACTGAAAAGACTGCAAAATGCGGTGCCTTAAAATAGTTAAACGTTAATAATTTTCACAAAACTTGCTCAATATTTGTGAAATTTGAAGAGATGATCCTTAACAAAAACAAATATCTGTGATAAGCTTAACAGTTAACAGTGTGTGATAGAATTGTAGTTGTTTGACATTTTGTATGCAAAGAGTGGGAATTATCTACAATATTTTTTTTTTCAATTTCACAACATCTAATTAGACTCACATTAAACATCTAATATTATGATTTGAGTTTGTGTAAGAGGTGACAAATTACCCATAATTTTCCTCTGGAAAAGAACATATACCCATGTAAGACATCTCCTTACTACCAATACCAGATGCAGATTCCTCCTTACAATCGGTTTCTTGAATAGGGTTTAGCACACCATTTGACAATGTCCTAAAGCTTGCCATATACCATCTATTGTACACATGGATGAGACATAGCATTGGTCTTGCTGTTGTCTTTCGCTGTCTGTTTTTTCTATAGGAATTAGCCCTGACCAGACAGGAAGAATCAGTTCACCAAAAAAGCCATCACGCTGTATGGAAAAGGTCACCTGGAAAAAGAACAATATGTTTGATAAAAGTGAAAATTAAAATTCTAAAAATTGACAAATTTCCCACACTAAAATAGTTGAACAATAATTTTGATAAACTTAACCTAAAAAGTTGACTATGTCTAATAAAAAGGATATTTGGAGAACATATAAATTTGAGAAATACTGAAAATGACATTGAAAAGACTGCCAAATGCGGTGCTTTAAAATAGTTAAATGTTAATAATTTTTACAAATCTTGTCCAATATTTGTGAAATTTGGACAGATGATGCATAACAATAATAAAAATCTGTGATAAGCTCATCAGTTGACTGTGTCTCATGAAAAACATTTTTTTTTTGCGACAATAAATTTGAGAAAACTGAAAATAACACTGAAACGTCTGCCAAATTCCATAGCTTAAAATAGTTAAACGTTAATAATTTTCACAAATCTTGTCTAATATTTGTGAATTTTGGATAGATGATGCATAACAACAATAAAAATCTGTGATTAGCTCATCAGTTGACTGTGTCTCATGAAAAATATTTTTTTGGACAATAAATTTGAGAAAACTGAAAATGACATTGAAAAGACTGCCAAATTCCATGGCTTAAAATAGTTAAACGTTAATAATTTTCACAAATCTTGTCAAATATTTGTGAATTTTGGATAGATGTTGCATAACAACAATAAAAATCTGTGATAAGCTCATCAGTTGACTGTGTCTCATGAAAAACATTTTTCGGAGCAAATAAATGTGAGAAAACTGAAAATGACACTGAAAAGACTGCCAAATTCCATGGTATAAAATAGTTAAACGTTAATATTTTTCACAAATCTTGTCTAATATTTGTGGAATTTGGATAGATGATGCATAACAACAATAAAAATCTGTGATAAGCTCATCAGTTGACTGTGTCTCATGAAAAAGATTATTTTTGGACAATAAATTTGAGAAAACTGACAATAACACTGAAACAACTGCCAAATTCTATGGTTTAAAATAGTTAAACGTTAATAATTTTCACAAATCTTGTCTAATATTTGTGAAATTTGGATAGATGATGCATAACAACAATAAAAATCTGTGATAAGCTCATCAGTTGACTGTGTCTCATTAAAAATATTTTTTTGGACAATAAATTTGAGAAAATTGAAAATGACACTGAAAAGACTGCAAAATGCGGTGCCTTAAAATAGTTAAATGTTAATAATTTTCACAAAACTTGCTCAATATTTGTGAAATTTGAAGAGATGATCCTTAACAAAAACAAATATCTGTGATAAGCTTAACAGTTTACAGTGTGTGATAGAATTGTAGTTGTTTGACATTTTGTATGCGAAGAGTGAGAATTATCTACAATATTTTTTTTTCAATTTCACAACATCTAATTAGACTCACATTAAACATCAAATATTATGATTTGAGTTTGTTTGTGTAAGAGGTGACAAATTACCCATAATTTTCCTCTGGAAAAGAACATATACCCATGTAAGACATCTCCTTACTACCAATACCAGATGCAGATTCCTCCTTACAATCGGTTTCTTGAATAGGGTTTAGCACACCATTTAACAATGTCCTAAAGCTTGCCATATACCATCTATTGTACACATGGATGAGACATAGCATTGGTCTTGCTGTTGTCTTTCGCTGTCTGTTTTTTCTATAGGAATTAGCCCTGACCAGACAGGAAGAATCAGTTCACCAAAAAAGCCATCACGCTGTATGGAAAAGGTCACCTGGAAAAAGAACAATATGTTTGATAAAAGTGAAAATTAAAATTCTAAAAATTGACAAATTTCCCACACTAAAATAGTTGAACAATAATTTTGATAAACTTAACCTAAAAAGTTGACTATGTCTAATAAAAAGGATATTTGGAGAACATATAAATTTGAGAAATACTGAAAATGACATTGAAAAGACTGCCAAATGCGGTGCTTTAAAATAGTTAAATGTTAATAATTTTTACAAATCTTGTCCAATATTTGTGAAATTTGGACAGATGATGCATAACAATAATAAAAATCTGTGATAAGCTCATCAGTTGACTGTGTCTCATGAAAAACATTTTTTTTTTGCGACAATAAATTTGAGAAAACTGAAAATAACACTGAAACGTCTGCCAAATTCCATAGCTTAAAATAGTTAAACGTTAATAATTTTCACAAATCTTGTCTAATATTTGTGAATTTTGGATAGATGATGCATAACAACAATAAAAATCTGTGATTAGCTCATCAGTTGACTGTGTCTCATGAAAAATATTTTTTTGGACAATAAATTTGAGAAAACTGAAAATGACATTGAAAAGACTGCCAAATTCCATGGCTTAAAATAGTTAAACGTTAATAATTTTCACAAATCTTGTCAAATATTTGTGAATTTTGGATAGATGTTGCATAACAACAATAAAAATCTGTGATAAGCTCATCAGTTGACTGTGTCTCATGAAAAACATTTTTCGGAGCAAATAAATGTGAGAAAACTGAAAATGACACTGAAAAGACTGCCAAATTCCATGGTATAAAATAGTTAAACGTTAATATTTTTCACAAATCTTGTCTAATATTTGTGGAATTTGGATAGATGATGCATAACAACAATAAAAATCTGTGATAAGCTCATCAGTTGACTGTGTCTCATGAAAAAGATTATTTTTGGACAATAAATTTGAGAAAACTGACAATAACACTGAAACAACTGCCAAATTCTATGGTTTAAAATAGTTAAACGTTAATAATTTTCACAAATCTTGTCTAATATTTGTGAAATTTGGATAGATGATGCATAACAACAATAAAAATCTGTGATAAGCTCATCAGTTGACTGTGTCTCATTAAAAATATTTTTTTGGACAATAAATTTGAGAAAATTGAAAATGACACTGAAAAGACTGCAAAATGCGGTGCCTTAAAATAGTTAAATGTTAATAATTTTCACAAAACTTGCTCAATATTTGTGAAATTTGAAGAGATGATCCTTAACAAAAACAAATATCTGTGATAAGCTTAACAGTTTACAGTGTGTGATAGAATTGTAGTTGTTTGACATTTTGTATGCGAAGAGTGAGAATTATCTACAATATTTTTTTTTCAATTTCACAACATCTAATTAGACTCACATTAAACATCAAATATTATGATTTGAGTTTGTTTGTGTAAGAGGTGACAAATTACCCATAATTTTCCTCTGGAAAAGAACATATACCCATGTAAGACATCTCCTTACTACCAATACCAGATGCAGATTCCTCCTTACAATCGGTTTCTTGAATAGGGTTTAGCACACCATTTAACAATGTCCTAAAGCTTGCCATATACCATCTATTGTACACATGGACGAGACATAGCATTGGTCTTGCTGTTGTCTTTTGCTGTCTGTTTTTTCTATAGGAATTAGCCCTGACCAGACAGGAAGAATCAGTTCACCAAAAAAGCCATCACGCTGTATGGAAAAGATCAACTGGAAAAAGAACAATATGTTTGATAAAAGTGAAAATTAAAATTCTAAAAATTGACAAATTTCCCACACTAAAATAGTTGAACAATAATTTTGATAAACTTAACCTAAAAAGTTGACTATGTCTAATAAAAAGGATATTTGGAGAACATATAAATTTGAGAAATACTGAAAATGACATTGAAAAGACTGCCAAATGCGGTGCTTTAAAATAGTTAAATGTTAATAATTTTCACAAATCTTGTCCAATATTTGTGAAATTTGGACAGATGATGCATAACAATAATAAAAATCTGTGATAAGCTCATCAGTTGACTGTGTCTCATGAAAAACATTTTTTTTTGCGACAATAAATTTGAGAAAACTGAAAATAACACTGAAACGTCTGCCAAATTCCATAGCTTAAAATAGTTAAACGTTAATTATTTTCACAAATCTTGTCTAATATTTGTGAAATTTGGATAGATGATGCATAACAACAATAAAAATCTGTGATAAGCTCATCAGTTGACTGTGTCTCATGAAAAATATTTTTTTGGACAATAAATTTGAGAAAACTGAAAATGACATTGAAAAGACTGCCAAATTCCATGGCTTAAAATAGTTAAACGTTAATAATTTTCACAAATCTTGTCTAATATTTGTGAATTTTGGATAGATGATGCATAACAACAATAAAAATCTGTGATAAGCTCATCAGTTGACTGTGTCTCATGAAAAACATTTTTCGGAGCAAATAAATTTGAGAAAACTGAAAATGACATTGAAAAGACTGCCAAATTCCATGGCTTAAAATAGTTAAACGTTAATAATTTTCACAAATCTTGTCTAATATTTGTGAAATTGGATAGATGATGCATAACAACAATAAAAATCTGTGATAAGCTCATCAGTTGACTGTGTCTCATGAAAAATATTTTTTTGGACAATAAATTTGAGAAAACTGAAAATGACATTGAAAAGACTGCCAAATTCCATGGTATAAAATAGTTAAACGTTAATATTTTTCACAAATCTTGTCTAATATTTGTGGAATTTGGATAGATGATGCACAACAACAATAAAAATCTGTGATAAGCTCATCAGTTGACTGTGTCTCATTAAAAATATTTTTTTGGACAATAAATTTGAGAAAATTGAAAATGACACTGAAAAGACTGCAAAATACGGTGCCTTAAAATAGTTAAACGTTAATAATTTTCACAAAACTTGCTCAATATTTGTGAAATTTGAAGAGATGATCCTTAACAAAAACAAATATCTGTGATAAGCTTAACAGTTAACAGTGTGTGATAGAATTGTAGTTGTTTGACATTTTGTATGCGAAGAGTGGGAATTATCTACAATATTTTTTTTTCAATTTCACAACATCTAATTAGACTCACATTAAACATCAAATATTATGATTTGAGTTTGTTTGTGTAAGAGGTGACAAATTACCCATAATTTTCCTCTGGAAAAGAACATATACCCATGTAAGACATCTCCTTACTACCAATACCAGATGCAGATTCCTCCTTACAATCGGTTTCTTACATAGGGTTTAGCACACCAATTGACAATGTCCTAAAGCTTGCCATATACCATCTATTGTACACATGGATGAGACATAGCATTGGTCTTGCTGTTGTCTTTCGCTGTCTGTTTTTTCTATAGGAATTAGCCCTGACCAGACAGGAAGAATCAGTTCACCAAAAAAGCCATCACGCTGTATGGAAAAGGTCACCTGGAAAAAGAACAATATGTTTGATAAAAGTGAAAATTAAAATTCTAACAATTGACAAATTTCCCACACTAAAATAGTTGAACAATAATTTTGATAAACTTAACCTAAAAAGTTAACTATGTCTAATAAAAAGGATATTTGGAGAACATATAAATTTGAGAAATACTGAAAATGACATTGAAAAGACTGCCAAATGCGGTGCTTTAAAATAGTTAAATGTTAATAATTTTCACAAATCTTGTCCAATATTTGTGAAATTTGGACAGATGATGCATAACAATAATAAAAATCTGTGATAAGCTCATCAGTTGACTGTGTCTCATGAAAAAGATTTTTTTTGGACAATAAATTTGAGAAAACTGACAATAACACTGAAACAACTGCCAAATTCTATGGTTTAAAATAGTTAAACGTTAATATTTTTCACAAATTTTGTCTAATATTTGTGGAATTTGGATAGATGATGCATAACAACAATAAAAATCTGTGATAAGCTCATCAGTTGACTGTGTCTCATTAAAAATATTTTTTTGGACAATAAATTTGAGAAAATTGAAAATGACACTGAAAAGACTGCAAAATGCGGTGCCTTAAAATAGTTAAACGTTAATAATTTTCACAAAACTTGCTCAATATTTGTGAAATTTGAAGAGATGATCCTTAACAAAAACAAATATCTGTGATAAGCTTAACAGTTAACAGTGTGTGATAGAATTGTAGTTGTTTGACATTTTGTATGCAAAGAGTGGGAATTATCTACAATATTTTTTTTTTCAATTTCACAACATCTAATTAGACTCACATTAAACATCTAATATTATGATTTGAGTTTGTGTAAGAGGTGACAAATTACCCATAATTTTCCTCTGGAAAAGAACATATACCCATGTAAGACATCTCCTTACTACCAATACCAGATGCAGATTCCTCCTTACAATCGGTTTCTTGAATAGGGTTTAGCACACCATTTGACAATGTCCTAAAGCTTGCCATATACCATCTATTGTACACATGGATGAGACATAGCATTGGTCTTGCTGTTGTCTTTCGCTGTCTGTTTTTTCTATAGGAATTAGCCCTGACCAGACAGGAAGAATCAGTTCACCAAAAAAGCCATCACGCTGTATGGAAAAGGTCACCTGGAAAAAGAACAATATGTTTGATAAAAGTGAAAATTAAAATTCTAAAAATTGACAAATTTCCCACACTAAAATAGTTGAACAATAATTTTGATAAACTTAACCTAAAAAGTTGACTATGTCTAATAAAAAGGATATTTGGAGAACATATAAATTTGAGAAATACTGAAAATGACATTGAAAAGACTGCCAAATGCGGTGCTTTAAAATAGTTAAATGTTAATAATTTTTACAAATCTTGTCCAATATTTGTGAAATTTGGACAGATGATGCATAACAATAATAAAAATCTGTCATGAAAAACATTTTTCGGAGCAAATAAATGTGAGAAAACTGAAAATGACACTGAAAAGACTGCCAAATTCCATGGTATAAAATAGTTAAACGTTAATATTTTTCACAAATCTTGTCTAATATTTGTGGAATTTGGATAGATGATGCATAACAACAATAAAAATCTGTGATAAGCTCATCAGTTGACTGTGTCTCATGAAAAAGATTATTTTTGGACAATAAATTTGAGAAAACTGACAATAACACTGAAACAACTGCCAAATTCTATGGTTTAAAATAGTTAAACGTTAATATTTTTCACAAATCTTGTCTAATATTTGTGGAATTTGGATAGATGATGCATAACAACAATAAAAATCTGTGATAAGCTCATCAGTTGACTGTGTCTCATTAAAAATATTTTTTTGGACAATAAATTTGAGAAAATTGAAAATGACACTGAAAAGACTGCAAAATGCGGTGCCTTAAAATAGTTAAATGTTAATAATTTTCACAAAACTTGCTCAATATTTGTGAAATTTGAAGAGATGATCCTTAACAAAAACAAATATCTGTGATAAGCTTAACAGTTAACAGTGTGTGATAGAATTGTAGTTGTTTGACATTTTGTATGCGAAGAGTGGGAATTATCTACAATATTTTTTTTTCAATTTCACAACATCTAATTAGACTCACATTAAACATCAAATATTATGATTTGAGTTTGTTTGTGTAAGAGGTGACAAATTACCCATAATTTTCCTCTGGAAAAGAACATATACCCATGTAAGACATCTCCTTACTACCAATACCAGATGCAGATTCCTCCTTACAATCGGTTTCTTACATAGGGTTTAGCACACCAATTGACAATGTCCTAAAGCTTGCCATATACCATCTATTGTACACATGGATGAGACATAGCATTGGTCTTGCTGTTGTCTTTCGCTGTCTGTTTTTTCTATAGGAATTAGCCCTGACCAGACAGGAAGAATTAGTTCACCAAAAAAGCCATCACGCTGTATGGAAAAGGTCACCTGGAAAAAGAACAATATGTTTGATAAAAGTGAAAATTAAAATTCTAACAATTGACAAATTTCCCACACTAAAATAGTTGAACAATAATTTTGATAAACTTAACCTAAAAAGTTAACTATGTCTAATAAAAAGGATATTTGGAGAACATATAAATTTGAGAAATACTGAAAATGACATTGAAAAGACTGCCAAATGCGGTGCTTTAAAATAGTTAAATGTTAATAATTTTCACAAATCTTGTCCAATATTTGTGAAATTTGGACAGATGATGCATAACAATAATAAAAATCTGTGATAAGCTCATCAGTTGACTGTGTCTCATGAAAAAGATTTTTTTTGGACAATAAATTTGAGAAAACTGACAATAACACTGAAACAACTGCCAAATTCTATGGTTTAAAATAGTTAAACGTTAATATTTTTCACAAATTTTGTCTAATATTTGTGGAATTTGGATAGATGATGCATAACAACAATAAAAATCTGTGATAAGCTCATCAGTTGACTGTGTCTCATTAAAAATATTTTTTTGGACAATAAATTTCAGAAAATTGAAAATGACACTGAAAAGACTGCAAAATGCGGTGCCTTAAAATAGTTAAACGTTAATAATTTTCACAAAACTTGCTCAATATTTGTGAAATTTGAAGAGATGATCCTTAACAAAAACAAATATCTGTGATAAGCTTAACAGTTAACAGTGTGTGATAGAATTGTAGTTGTTTGACATTTTGTATGCAAAGAGTGGGAATTATCTACAATATTTTTTTTTTCAATTTCACAACATCTAATTAGACTCACATTAAACATCAAATATTATGATTTGAGTTTGTGTAAGAGGTGACAAATTACCCATAATTTTCCTCTGGAAAAGAACATATACCCATGTAAGACATCTCCTTACTACCAATACCAGATGCAGATTCCTCCTTACAATCGGTTTCTTGAATAGGGTTTAGCACCCCATTTGACAATGTCCTAAAGCTTGCCATATACCATCTATTGTACACATGGATGAGACATAGCATTGGTCTTGCTGTTGTCTTTCGCTGTCTGTTTTATCTATAGGAATTAGCCCTGACCAGACAGGAAGAATCAGTTCACCAAAAAATCCTTCAGGCTGTATGGAAAAGGTCACCTGGAAAAAGAACAATATGTTTGATAAAAGTGAAAATTAAAATTCTAAAAATTGACAAATTTCCCACACTAAAATAGTTGAACAATAATTTTGATAAACTTAACCTAAAAAGTTGACTATGTCTAATAAAAAGGATATTTGGAGAACATATAAATTTGAGAAATACTGAAAATGACATTGAAAAGACTGCCAAATGCGGTGCTTTAAAATAGTTAAATGTTAATAATTTTCACAAATCTTGTCCAATATTTGTGAAATTTGGACAGATGATGCATAACAATAATAAAAATCTGTGATAAGCTCATCAGTTGACTGTGTCTCATGAAAAACATTTTTTTTTGCGACAATAAATTTGAGAAAACTGAAAATAACACTGAAACGTCTGCCAAATTCCATAGCTTAAAATAGTTAAACGTTAATTATTTTCACAAATCTTGTCTAATATTTGTGAAATTTGGATAGATGATGCATAACAACAATAAAAATCTGTGATAAGCTCATCAGTTGACTGTGTCTCATGAAAAATATTTTTTTGGACAATAAATTTGAGAAAACTGAAAATGACATTGAAAAGACTGCCAAATTCCATGGCTTAAAATAGTTAAACGTTAATAATTTTCACAAATCTTGTCTAATATTTGTGAATTTTGGATAGATGATGCATAACAACAATAAAAATCTGTGATAAGCTCATCAGTTGACTGTGTCTCATGAAAAATATTTTTTTGGACAATAAATTTGAGAAAACTGAAAATAACATTGAAAAGACTGCCAAATTCCATGGCTTAAAATAGTTAAACGTTAATAATTTTCACAAATCTTGTCTAATATTTGTGAATTTTGGATAGATGATGCATAACAACAATAAAAATCTGTGATAAGCTCATCAGTTGACTGTGTCTCATGAAAAACATTTTTTTGGACAATAAATTTGAGAAAACTGAAAATGACACTGAAAAGACTGCCAAATTCCATGGTATAAAATAGTTAAACGTTAATATTTTTCACAAATCTTGTCTAATATTTGTGGAATTTGGATAGATGATGCATAACAACAATAAAAATCTGTGATAAGCTCATCAGTTGACTGTGTCTCATGAAAAAGATTTTTTTTGGACAATAAATTTGAGAAAACTGACAATAACACTGAAACAACTGCCAAATTCTATGGTTTAAAATAGTTAAACGTTAATTATTTTCACAAATCTTGTCTAATATTTGTGAAATTTGGATAGATGATGCATAACAACAATAAAAATCTGTGATAAGCTCATCAGTTGACTGTGTCTCATTAAAAATATTTTTTTGGACAATAAATTTGAGAAAACTGACAATAACACTGAAAAGACTGCAAAATGCGGTGCCTTAAAATAGTTAAACGTTAATAATTTTCACAAAACTTGCTCAATATTTGTGAAATTTGGAGAGATGATGCTTAACAATAACAAATATCTGTGACAAGCTTAAAAGTTGACAGTGTGTGATAGAATTGTAGTTGATTGACATTTTGTATGCAAAGAGTGAGAATTATCTACAATATTTTTTTTTCAATTTCACAACATCTAATTAGACTCACATTAAACATCAAATATTATGATTTGAGTTTGTTTGTGTAAGAGGTGACAAATTACCCATAATTTTCCTCTGGAAAAGAACATATACCCATGTAAGACATCTCCTTACTACCAATACCAGATGCAGATTCCTCCTTACAATCGGTTTCTTGAATAGGGTTTAGCACACCATTTGACAATGTCCTAAAGCTTGCCATATACCATCTATTGTACACATGCATGAGACATAGCATTGGTCTTGCTGTTGTCTTTCGCTGTCTGTTTTTTCTATAGGAATTAGCCCTGACCAGACAGGAAGAATCAGTTCACCAAAAAAGCCATCACGCTGTATGGAAAAGGTCACCTGGAAAAAGAACAATATGTTTGATAAAAGTGAAAATTAAAATTCTAAAAATTGACAAATTTCCCACACTAAAATAGTTGAACAATAATTTTGATAAACTTAACCTAAAAAGTTGACTATGTCTAATAAAAAGGATATTTGGAGAACATATAAATTTGAGAAATACTGAAAATGACATTGAAAAGACTGCCAAATGCGGTGCTTTAAAATAGTTAAATGTTAATAATTTTCACAAATCTTGTCCAATATTTGTGAAATTTGGACAGATGATGCATAACAATAATAAAAATCTGTGATAAGCTCATCAGTTGACTGTGTCTCATAAAAAACATTTTTTTTTTGCAACAATAAATTTGAGAAAACTGAAAATAACACTGAAACGTCTGCCAAATTCCATAGCTTAAAACAGTTAAACGTTAATAATTTTCACAAATCTTGTCTAATGTTTATGAAATTTGGATAGATGATGCATAACAACAATAAAAATCTGTGATAAGCTCATCATATGACTGTGTCTCATGAAAAATATTTTTTTGGACAATAAATTTGAGAAAACTGAAAATGACATTGAAAAGACTGCCAAATTCCATGGCTTAAAATAGTTAAACGTTAATAATTTTCACAAATCTTGTCTAATATTTGTGAATTGTGGATAGATGATGCATAACAACAATAAAAATCTGTGATAAGCTCATCAGTTGACTGTGTCTCATGAAAAACATTTTTCGGAGCAAATAAATGTGAGAAAACTGAAAATGACACTGAAAAGACTGCCAAATTCCATGGTATAAAATAGTTAACGTTAATATTTTTCACAAATCTTGTCTAATATTTGTGGAATTTGGATAGATGATGCATAACAACAATAAAAATCTGTGATAAGCTCATCAGTTGACTGTGTCTCATGAAAAAGATTTTTTTTGGACAATAAATTTGAGAAAACTGACAATAACACTGAAACAACTGCCAAATTCTATGGTTTAAAATAGTTAAACGTTAATAATTTTCACAAATCTTGTCTAATATTTGTGAAATTTGGATAGATGATGCATAACAACAATAAAAATCTGTGATAAGCTCATCAGTTGACTGTGTCTCATTAAAAATATTTTTTTGGACAATAAATTTGAGAAAATTGAAAATGACACTGAAAAGACTGCAAAATGCGGTGCCTTAAAATAGTTAAACGTTAATAATTTTCACAAAACTTGCTCAATATTTGTGAAATTTGAAGAGATGATCCTTAACAAAAACAAATATCTGTGATAAGCTTAACAGTTAACAGTGTGTGATAGAATTGTAGTTGATTGACATTTTGTATGCGAAGAGTGGGAATTATCTACAATATTTTTTTTTCAATTTCACAACATCTAATTAGACTCACATTAAACATCAAATATTATGATTTGAGTTTGTTTGTGTAAGAGGTGACAAATTACCCATAATTTTCCTCTGGAAAGGAACATATACCCATGTAAGACATCTCCTTACTACCAATACCAGATGCAGATTCCTCCTTACAATCGGTTTCTTGAATAGGGTTTAGCACACCATTTGACAATGTCCTAAAGCTTGCCATATACCATCTATTGTACACATGCATGAGACATAGCATTGGTCTTGCTGTTGTCTTTCGCTGTCTGTTTTTTCTATAGGAATTAGCCCTGACCAGACAGGAAGAATCAGTTCACCAAAAAAGCCATCACGCTGTATGGAAAAGGTCACCTGGAAAAAGAACAATATGTTTGATAAAAGTGAAAATTAAAATTCTAAAAATTGACAAATTTCCCACACTAAAATAGTTGAACAATAATTTTGATAAACTTAACCTAAAAAGTTGACTATGTCTAATAAAAAGGATATTTGGAGAACATATAAATTTGAGAAATACTGAAAATGACATTGAAAAGACTGCCAAATGCGGTGCTTTAAAATAGTTAAATGTTAATAATTTTCACAAATCTTGTCCAATATTTGTGAAATTTGGACAGATGATGCATAACAATAATAAAAATCTGTGATAAGCTCATCAGTTGACTGTGTCTCATGAAAAACATTTTTTTTTGCAACAATAAATTTGAGAAAACTGAAAATAACACTGAAACGTCTGCCAAATTCCATAGCTTAAAATAGTTAAACGTTAATAATTTTCACAAATCTTGTCTAATGTTTATGAAATTTGGATAGATGATGCATAACAACAATAAAAATCTGTGATAAGCTCATCATATGACTGTGTCTCATGAAAAATATTTTTTTTGGACAATAAATTTGAGAAAACTGAAAATGACATTGAAAAGACTGCCAAATTCCATGGCTTAAAATAGTTAAACGTTAATAATTTTCACAAATCTTGTCTAATATTTGTGAATTTTGGATAGATGATGCATAACAACAATAAAAATCTGTGATAAGCTCATCAGTTGACTGTGTCTCATGAAAAACGTTTTTCGGAGCAAATAAATGTGAGAAAACTGAAAATGACACTGAAAAGACTGCCAAATTCCATGGTATGAAATAGTTAAACGTTAATATTTTTCACAAATCTTGTCTAATATTTGTGGAATTTGGATAGATGATGCATAACAACAATAAAAATCTGTGATAAGCTCATCAGTTGACTGTGTCTCATGAAAAAGATTTTTTTTGGACAATAAATTTGAGAAAACTGACAATAACACTGAAACAACTGCCAAATTCTATGGTTTAAAATAGTTAAATGTTAATAATTTTCACAAATCTTGTCTCATATTTGTGAAATTTGGATAGATGATGCATAACAACAATAAAAATCTGTGATAAGCTCATCAGTTGACTGTGTCTCATTAAAAATATTTTTTTGGACAATAAATTTGAGAAAATTGAAAATGACACTGAAAACACTGCAAAATGCGGTGCCTTAAAATAGTTAAACGTTAATAATTTTCACAAAACTTGCTCAATATTTGTGAAATTTGAAGAGATGATCCTTAACAATAACAAAAATCTGTGATAAGCTTAACAGTTGACAGTGTGTGATAGAATTGTAGTTGTTTGACATTTTGTATGCGAAGAGTGAGAATTATCTACAATATTTTTTTTTCAATTTCACATCTAATTAGACTCACATTAAACATCAAATATTATGATTTGAGTTTATTTGTGTAAGAGGTGACAAATTACCCATAATTTTCCTCTGGAAAAGAACATATACCCATGTAAGACATCTCCTTACTACCAATACCAAATGCAGATTCCTCCTTACAATCGGTTTCTGGAATAGGGTTTAGCACACCATTTGACAATGTCCTAAAACTTGCCATATACCATCTATTGTACACATGGATGAGACATAGCATTGGTCTTGCTGTTGTCTTTCGCTGTCTGTTTTTTCTATAGGAATTAGAATGGAAAAGGTCACCTGGAAAAAGAACAATATGTTTGATAAAAGTGAAAATTAAAATTCTAAAAATTGACAAATTTCCCACACTAAAATAGTTGAACAATAATTTTGATAAACTTAACCTAAAAAGTTGACTATGTCTAATAAAAAGGATATTTGGAGAACATATAAATTTGAGAAATACTGAAAATGACATTGAAAAGACTGCCAAATGCGGTGCTTTAAAATAGTTAAATGTTAATAATTTTCACAAATCTTGTCCAATATTTGTGAAATTTGGACAGATGATGCATAACAATAATAAAAATCTGTGATAAGCTCATCAGTTGACTGTGTCTCATGAAAAACATTTTTTTTTTGCGACAATAAATTTGAGAAAACTGAAAATAACACTGTAACGTCTGCCAAATTCCATAGCTTAAAATAGTTAAACGTTAATTATTTTCACAAATCTTGTCTAATATTTGTGAAATTTGGATAGATGATGCATAACAACAATAAAAATCTGTGATAAGCTCATCAGTTGACTGTGTCTCATGAAAAATATTTTTTTGGACAATAAATTTGAGAAAACTGAAAATGACATTGAAAAGACTGCCAAATTCCATGGCTTAAAATAGTTAAACGTTAATAATTTTCACAAATCTTGTCTAATATTTGTGAAATTTGGATAGATGATGCATAACAACAATAAAAATCTGTGATAAGCTCATCAGTTGACTGTGTCTCATGAAAAACATTTTTTTGGACAATAAATTTGAGAAAACTGAAAATGACATTGAAAAGACTGCCAAATTCCATGGCTTAAAATAGTTAAACGTTAATAATTTTCACAAATCTTGTCTAATATTTGTGAATTTTGGATAGATGATGCATAACAACAATAAAAATCTGTGATAAGCTCATCAGTTGACTGTGTCTCATGAAAAACATTTTTTTGGACAATAAATTTGAGAAAACTGAAAATGACACTGAAAAGACTGCCAAATTCCATGGTATAAAATAGTTAAACGTTAATATTTTTCACAAATCTTGTCTAATATTTGTGGAATTTGGATAGATGATGCATAACAACAATAAAAATCTGTGATAAGCTCATCAGTTGACTGTGTCTCATGAAAAAGATTTTTTTTGGACAATAAATTTGAGAAAACTGACAATAACACTGAAACAACTGCCAAATTCTATGGTTTAAAATAGTTAAACGTTAATAATTTTCACAAATCTTGTCTAATATTTGTGAAATTTGGATAGATGATGCATAACAACAATAAAAATCTGTGATAAGCTCATCAGTTGACTGTGTCTCATGAAAAATATTTTTTTGGACAATAAATTTGAGAAAACTGACAATAACACTGAAAAGACTGCAAAATGCGGTGCCTTAAAATAGTTAAACGTTAATAATTTTCACAAAACTTGCTCAATATTTGTGAAATTTGGAGAGATGATGCTTAACAATAACAAATATCTGTGACAAGCTTAACAGTTGACAGTGTGTGATAGAATTGTAGTTGATTGACATTTTGTATGCAAAGAGTGAGAATTATCTACAATATTTTTTTTTCAATTTCACAACATCTAATTAGACTCACATTAAACATCAAATATTATGATTTGAGTTTGTTTGTATAAGAGGTGACAAATTACCCATAATTTTCCTCTGGAAAAGAACATATACCCATGTAAGGCATCTCCTTACTACCAATACCAGATGCAGATTCCTCCTTACAATCGGTTTCTTGAATAGGGTTTAGCACACCATTTGACAATGTCCTAAAGCTTGCCATATACCATCTATTGTACACATGCATGAGACATAGCATTGGTCTTGCTGTTGTCTTTCGCTGTCTGTTTTTTCTATAGGAATTAGCCCTGACCAGACAGGAAGAATCAGTTCACCAAAAAAGCCATCACGCTGTATGGAAAAGGTCACCTGGAAAAAGAACAATATGTTTGATAAAAGTGAAAATTAAAATTCTAAAAATTGATAAATTTCCCACACTAAAATAGTTGAACAATAATTTTGATAAACTTAACCTAAAAAGTTGACTATGTCTAATAAAAAGGATATTTGGAGAACATATAAATTTGAGAAATACTGAAAATGACATTGAAAAGACTGCCAAATGCGGTGCTTTAAAATAGTTAAATGTTAATAATTTTCACAAATCTTGTCCAATATTTGTGAAATTTGGACAGATGATGCATAACAATAATAAAAATCTGTGATAAGCTCATCAGTTGACTGTGTCTCATGAAAAACATTTTTTTTTGCAACAATAAATTTGAGAAAACTGAAAATAACACTGAAACGTCTGCCAAATTCCATAGCTTAAAATAGTTAAACGTTAATAATTTTCACAAATCTTGTCTAATGTTTATGAAATTTGGATAGATGATGCATAACAACAATAAAAATCTGTGATAAGCTCATCATATGACTGTGTCTCATGAAAAATATTTTTTTGGACAATAAATTTGAGAAAACTGAAAATGACATTGAAAAGACTGCCAAATTCCATGGCTTAAAATAGTTAAACGTTAATAATTTTCACAAATCTTGTCTAATATTTGTGAATTTTGGATAGATGATGCATAACAACAATAAAAATCTGTGATAAGCTCATCAGTTGACTGTGTCTCATGAAAAATATTTTTTTGGACAATAAATTTGAGAAAACTGAAAATGACATTGAAAAGACTGCCAAATTCCATGGTATAAAATAGTTAAACGTTAATATTTTTCACAAATCTTGTCTAATATTTGTGGAATTTGGATAGATGATGCATAACAACAATAAAAATCTGTGATAAGCTCATCAGTTGACTGTGTCTCATTAAAAATATTTTTTTGGACAATAAATTTGAGAAAATTGAAAATGACACTGAAAAGACTGCAAAATACGGTGCCTTAAAATAGTTAAACGTTAATAATTTTCACAAAACTTGCTCAATATTTGTGAAATTTGAAGAGATGATCCTTAACAAAAACAAATATCTGTGATAAGCTTAACAGTTAACAGTGTGTGATAGAATTGTAGTTGTTTGACATTTTGTATGCGAAGAGTGGGAATTATCTACAATATTTTTTTTTCAATTTCACAACATCTAATTAGACTCACATTAAACATCAAATATTATGATTTGAGTTTGTTTGTGTAAGAGGTGACAAATTACCCATAATTTTCCTCTGGAAAAGAACATATACCCATGTAAGACATCTCCTTACTACCAATACCAGATACAGATTCCTCCTTACAATCGGTTTCTTGAATAGGGTTTAGCACACCATTTGACAATGTCCTAAAGCTTGCCATATACCATCTATTGTACACATGCATGAGACATAGCATTGGTCTTGCTGTTGTCTTTTGCTGTCTGTTTTTTCTATAGGAATTAGCCCTGACCAGACAGGAAGAATCAGTTCACCAAAAAAGCCATCACGCTGTATGGAAAAGGTCACCTGGAAAAAGAACAATATGTTTGATAAAAGTTAAAATTAAAATTCTAAAAATTGACAAATTTCCCACACTAAAATAGTTGAACAATAATTTTGATAAACTTAACCTAAAAAGTTGACTATGTCTAATAAAAAGGATATTTGGAGAACATATAAATTTGAGAAATACTGAAAATGACATTGAAAAGACTGCCAAATGCGGTGCTTTAAAATAGTTAAATGTTAATAATTTTCACAAATCTTGTCCAATATTTGTGAAATTTGGACAGATGATGCATAACAATAATAAAAATCTGTGATAAGCTCATCAGTTGACTGTGTCTCATGAAAAACATTTTTTTTTGCGACAATAAATTTGAGAAAACTGAAAATAACACTGAAACGTCTGCCAAATTCCATAGCTTAAAATAGTTAAACGTTAATTATTTTCACAAATCTTGTCTAATATTTGTGAAATTTGGATAGATGATGCATAACAACAATAAAAATCTGTGATAAGCTCATCAGTTGACTGTGTCTCATGAAAAATATTTTTTTGGACAATAAATTTGAGAAAACTGAAAATGACATTGAAAAGACTGCCAAATTCCATGGCTTAAAATAGTTAAACGTTAATAATTTTCACAAATCTTGTCTAATATTTGTGAATTTTGGATAGATGATGCATAACAACAATAAAAATCTGTGATAAGCTCATCAGTTGACTGTGTCTCATGAAAAATATTTTTTTGGACAATAAATTTGAGAAAACTGAAAATGACATTGAAAAGACTGCCAAATTCCATGGCTTAAAATAGTTAAACGTTAATAATTTTCACAAATCTTGTCTAATATTTGTGAATTTTGGATAGATGATGCATAACAACAATAAAAATCTGTGATAAGCTCATCAGTTGACTGTGTCTCATGAAAAACATTTTTTTGGACAATAAATTTGAGAAAACTGAAAATGACACTGAAAAGACTGCCAAATTCCATGGTATAAAATAGTTAAACGTTAATATTTTTCACAAATCTTGTCTAATATTTGTGGAATTTGGATAGATGATGCATAACAACAATAAAAATCTGTGATAAGCTCATCAGTTGACTGTGTCTCATGAAAAAGATTTTTTTTGGACAATAAATTTGAGAAAACTGACAATAACACTGAAACAACTGCCAAATTCTATGGTTTAAAATAGTTAAACGTTAATAATTTTCACAAATCTTGTCTAATATTTGTGAAATTTGGATAGATGATGCATAACAACAATAAAAATCTGTGATAAGCTCATCAGTTGACTGTGTCTCATTAAAAATATTTTTTGGACAATAAATTTGAGAAAACTGACAATAACACTGAAAAGACTGCAAAATGCGGTGCCTTAAAATAGTTAAACGTTAATAATTTTCACAAAACTTGCTCAATATTTGTGAAATTTGAAGAGATGATCCTTAACAAAAACAAATATCTGTGATAAGCTTAACAGTTAACAGTGTGTGATAGAATTGTAGTTGTTTGACATTTTGTATGCGAAGAGTGGGAATTATCTACAATATTTTTTTTTCAATTTCACAACATCTAATTAGACTCACATTAAACATCAAATATTATGATTTGAGTTTGTTTGTGTAAGAGGTGACAAATTACCCATAATTTTCCTCTGGAAAAGAACATATACCCATGTAAGACATCTCCTTACTACCAATACCAGATGCAGATTCCTCCTTACAATCGGTTTCTTGAATAGGGTTTAGCACACCATTTGACAATGTCCTAAAGCTTGCCATATACCATCTATTGTACACATGCATGAGACATAGCATTGGTCTTGCTGTTGTCTTTCGCTGTCTGTTTTTTCTATAGGAATTAGCCCTGACCAGACAGGAAGAATCAGTTCACCAAAAAAGCCATCACGCTGTATGGAAAAGGTCACCTGGAAAAAGAACAATATGTTTGATAAAAGTGAAAATTAAAATTCTAAAAATTGACAAATTTCCCACACTAAAATAGTTGAACAATAATTTTGATAAACTTAACCTAAAAAGTTGACTATGTCTAATAAAAAGGATATTTGGAGAACATATATATTTGAGAAATACTGAAAATGACATTGAAAAGACTGCCAAATGCGGTGCTTTAAAATAGTTAAATGTTAATAATTTTCACAAATCTTGTCCAATATTTGTGAAATTTGGCCAGATGATGCATAACAATAATAAAAATCTGTGATAAGCTCATCAGTTGACTGTGTCTCATGAAAAACATTTTTTTTGCGACAATAAATTTGAGAAAACTGAAAATAACACTGAAACGTCTGCCAAATTCCATAGCTTAAAATAGTTAAACGTTAATAATTTTCACAAATCTTGTCTAATGTTTATGAAATTTGGATAGATGATGCATAACAACAATAAAAATCTGTGATAAGCTCATCATATGACTGTGTCTCATGAAAAATATTTTTTTGGACAATAAATTTGAGAAAACTGAAAATGACATTGAAAAGACTGCCAAATTCCATGGCTTAAAATAGTTAAACGTTAATAATTTTCACAAATCTTGTCTAATATTTGTGAATTTTGGATAGATGATGCATAACAACAATAAAAATCTGTGATAAGCTCATCAGTTGACTGTGTCTCATGAAAAACATTTTTCGGAGCAAATAAATGTGAGAAAACTGAAAATGACACTGAAAAGACTGCCAAACTCCATGGTATAAAATAGTTAAACGTTAATATTTTTCACAAATCTTGTCTAATATTTGTGGAATTTGGATAGATGATGCATAACAACAATAAAAATCTGTGATAAGCTCATCAGTTGACTGTGTCTCATGAAAAAGATTTTTTTTGGACAATAAATTTGAGAAAACTGACAATAACACTAAAACAACTGCCAAATTCTATGGTTTAAAATAGTTAAACGTTAATAATTTTCACAAATCTTGTCTAATATTTGTGAAATTTGGATAGATGATGCATAACAACAATAAAATCTGTGATAAGCTCATCAGTTGACTGTGTCTCATTAAAAATATTTTTTTGGACAATAAATTTGAGAAAACTGACAATAACACTGAAAAGACTGCAGAATGCGGTGCCTTAAAATAGTTAAACGTTAATAATTTTCACAAAACTTGCTCAATATTTGTGAAATTTGAAGAGTTGATCCTTAACAAAAACAAATATCTGTGATAAGCTTAACAGTTAACAGTGTGTGATAGAATTGTAGTTGATTGACATTTTGTATGCGAAGAGTGGGAATTATCTACAATATTTTTTTTTCAATTTCACAACATCTAATTAGAGTCACATTAAACATCAAATATTATGATTTGAGTTTGTTTGAGTAAGAGGTGACAAATTACCCATAATTTTCCTCTGGAAAAGAACATATACCCATGTAAGACATCTCCTTACTACCAATACCAGATGCAGATTCCTCCTTACAATCGGTTTCTTGAATAGGGTTTAGCACACCATTTGACAATGTCCTAAAGCTTGCCATATACCATCTATTGTACACATGCATGAGACATAGCATTGGTCTTGCTGTTGTCTTTCGCTGTCTGTTTTTTCTATAGGAATTAGCCCTGACCAGACAGGAAGAATCAGTTCACCAAAAAAGCCATCACGCTGTATGGAAAAGGTCACCTGGAAAAAGAACAATATGTTTGATAAAAGTGAAAATTAAAATTCTAAAAATTGACAAATTTCCCACACTAAAATAGTTGAACAATAATTTTGATAAACTTAACCTAAAAAGTTGACTATGTCTAATAAAAAGGATATTTGGAGAACATATAAATTTGAGAAATACTGAAAATGACATTGAAAAGACTGCCAAATGCGGTGCTTTAAAATAGTTAAATGTTAATAATTTTCACAAATCTTGTCCAATATTTGTGAAATTTGGACAGATGATGCATAACAATAATAAAAATCTGTGATAAGCTCATCAGTTGACTGTGTCTCATGAAAAACATTTTTTTTTTTGCGACAATAAATTTGAGAAAACTGAAAATAACACTGAAACGTCTGCCAAATTCCATAGCTTAAAATAGTTAAACGTTAATAATTTTCACAAATCTTGTCTAATATTTGTGAAATTTGGATAAATGATGCATAACAACAATAAAAATCTGTGATAAGCTCATCAGTTGACTGTGTCTCATGAAAAATATTTTTTTGGACAATAAATTTGAGAAAACTGAAAATGACATTGAAAAGACTGCCAAATTCCATGGCTTAAAATAGTTAAACGTTAATAATTTTCACAAATCTTGTCTAATATTTGTGAAATTTGGATAAATGATGCATAACAATAATAAAAATCTGTGATAAGCACATCAGTTGACTGTGTTTCATGAAAAACATTTTTCAGAGCATATAAATGAGAGAAAACTGAAAATGACACTGAAAAGACTGCCAAATTCCATGGCTTAAAATAGTTAAACGTTAATAATTTTCACAAATCTTGTCAAATATTTGTGAATTTTGGATAGATGATGCATAACAACAATAAAAATCTGTGATAAGCTCATCAGTTGACTGTGTCTCATGAAAAACATTTTTCGGAGCAAATAAATGTGAGAAAACTGAAAATGACACTGAAAAGACTGCCAAATTCCATGGTATAAAATAGTTAAACGTTAATATTTTTCACAAATCTTGTCTAATATTTGTGGAATTTGGATAGATGATGCATAACAACAATAAAAATCTGTGATAAGCTCATCAGTTGACTGTGTCTCATGAAAAAGATTTTTTTTGGACAATAAATTTGAGAAAACTGACAATAACACTGAAACAACTGCCAAATTCTATGGTTTAAAATAGTTAAACGTTAATAATTTTCACAAATCTTGTCTAATATTTGTGAAATTTGGATAGATGATGCATAACAACAATAAAAATCTGTGATAAGCTCATCAGTTGACTGTGTCTCATTAAAAATATTTTTTTGGACAATAAATTTGAGAAAACTGACAATAACACTGAAAAGACTGCAAAATGCGGTGCCTTAAAATAGTTAAACGTTAATAATTTTCACAAAACTTGCTCAATATTTGTGAAATTTGAAGAGATGATCCTTAACAATAACAAAAATCTGTGATAAGCTTAACAGTTGACAGTGTGTGATAGAATTGTAGTTGTTTGACATTTTGTATGCGAAGAGTGAGAATTATCTACAATATTTTTTTTTCAATTTCACATCTAATTAGACTCACATTAAACATCAAATATTATGATTTGAGTTTGTTTGTGTAAGAGGTGACAAATTACCCATAATTTTCCTCTGGAAAAGAACATATACCCATGTAAGACATCTCCTTACTACCAATACCAAATGCAGATTCCTCCTTACAATCGGTTTCTGGAATAGGGTTTAGCACACCATTTGACAATGTCCTAAAACTTGCCATATACCATCTATTGTACACATGGATGAGACATAGCATTGGTCTTGCTGTTGTCTTTCGCTGTCTGTTTTTTCTATAGGAATTAGAATGGAAAAGGTCACCTGGAAAAAGAACAATATGTTTGATAGAAGTGAAAATTAAAATTCTAAAAATTGACAAATTTCCCACACTAAAATAGTTGAACAATAATTTTGATAAACTTAACCTAAAAAGTTGACTATGTCTAATAAAAAGGATATTTGGAGAACATATAAATTTGAGAAATACTGAAAATGACATTGAAAAGACTGCCAAATGCGGTGCTTTAAAATAGTTAAATGTTAATAATTTTCACAAATCTTGTCCAATATTTGTGAAATTTGGACAGATGATGCATAACAATAATAAAAATCTGTGATAAGCTCATCAGTTCACTGTGTCTCATGAAAAACATTTTTTTTTGCGACAATAAATTTGAGAAAACTGAAAATAACACTGAAACGTCTGCCAAATTCCATAGCTTAAAATAGTTAAACGTTAATTATTTTCACAAATCTTGTCTAATATTTGTGAAATTTGGATAGATGATGCATAACAACAATAAAAATCTGTGATAAGCTCATCAGTTGACTGTGTCACATGAAAAATATTTTTTTGGACAATAAATTTGAGAAAACTGAAAATGACATTGAAAAGACTGCCAAATTCCATGGCTTAAAATAGTTAAACGTTAATAATTTTCACAAATCTTGTCTAATATTTGTGAATTTTGGATAGATGATGCATAACAACAATAAAAATCTGTGATAAGCTCATCAGTTGACTGTGTCTCATGAAAAACATTTTTTGGAGCAAATAAATGTGAGAAAACTGAAAATGACACTGAAAAGACTGCCAAATTCCATGGTATAAAATAGTTAAACGTTAATATTTTTCACAAATCTTGTCTAATATTTGTGGAATTTGGATAGATGATGCATAACAACAATAAAAATCTGTGATAAGCTCATCAGTTGACTGTGTCTCATGAAAAAGATTTTTTTTGGACAATAAATTTGAGAAAACTGACAATAACACTGAAACAACTGCCAAATTCTATGGTTTAAAATAGTTAAACGTTAATAATTTTCACAAATCTTGTCTAATATTTGTGAAATTTGGATAGATGCGGTGCCTTAAAATAGTTAAACGTTAATAATTTTCACAAAACTTGCTCAATATTTGTGAAATTTGAAGAGATGATCCTTAACAATAACAAAAATCTGTGATAAGCTTAACAGTTGACAGTGTGTGATAGAATTGTAGTTGTTTGACATTTTGTATGCGAAGAGTGAGAATTATCTACAATATTTTTTTTTCAATTTCACATCTAATTAGACTCACATTAAACATCAAATATTATGATTTGAGTTTATTTGTGTAAGAGGTGACAAATTACCCATAATTTTCCTCTGGAAAAGAACATATACCCATGTAAGACATCTCCTTACTACCAATACCAAATGCAGATTCCTCCTTACAATCGGTTTCTGGAATAGGGTTTAGCACACCATTTGACAATGTCCTAAAACTTGCCATGTACCATCTATTGTACACATGGATGAGACATAGCATTGGTCTTGCTGTTGTCTTTCGCTGTCTGTTTTTTCTATAGGAATTAGAATGGAAAAGGTCACCTGGAAAAAGAACAATATGTTTGATAAAAGTGAAAATTAAAATTCTAAAAATTGACAAATTTCCCACACTAAAATAGTTGAACAATAATTTTGATAAACTTAACCTAAAAAGTTGACTATGTCTAATAAAAAGGATATTTGGAGAACATATAAATTTGAGAAATACTGAAAATGACATTGAAAAGACTGCCAAATGCGGTGCTTTAAAATAGTTAAATGTTAATAATTTTCACAAATCTTGTCCAATATTTGTGAAATTTGGACAGATGATGCATAACAATAATAAAAATCTGTGATAAGCTCATCAGTTGACTGTGTCTCATGAAAAACATTTTTTTTTGCGACAATAAATTTGAGAAAACTGAAAATAACACTGAAACGTCTGCCAAATTCCATAGCTTAAAATAGTTAAACGTTAATTATTTTCACAAATCTTGTCTAATATTTGTGAAATTTGGACAGATGATGCATAACAACAATAAAAATCTGTGATAAGCTCATCAGTTGACTGTGTCTCATGAAAAATATTTTTTTGGACAATAAATTTGAGAAAACTGAAAATGACATTGAAAAGACTGCCAAATTCCATGGCTTAAAATAGTTAAACGTTAATAATTTTCACAAATCTTGTCTAATATTTGTGAATTTTGGATAGATGATGCATAACAACAATAAAAATCTGTGATAAGCTCATCAGTTGACTGTGTCTCATGAAAAACATTTTTTTGGACAATAAATTTGAGAAAACTGAAAATGACACTGAAAAGACTGCCAAATTCCATGGTATAAAATAGTTAAACGTTAATATTTTTCACAAATCTTGTCTAATATTTGTGGAATTTGGATAGATGATGCATAACAACAATAAAAATCTGTGATAAGCTCATCAGTTGACTGTGTCTCATGAAAAAGATTTTTTTTGGACAATAAATTTGAGAAAACTGACAATAACACTGAAACAACTGCCAAATTCTATGGTTTAAAATAGTTAAACGTTAATAATTTTCACAAATCTTGTCTAATATTTGTGAAATTTGGATAGATGATGCATAACAACAATAAAAATCTGTGTATGTGAAAACTGAAAATGACATTGAAAAGACTGCAAAATACGGTGCATTAAAATAGTTAAATGTTAATAAGTTTCACAAATGTCGTTCAATATTTGTGACATTTGATCAGATGATGCATAACAATAATAAAAATCTGTGATAAGCTCATCAGTTGAATGTGTCTCATGAAAAATAATTTTCAGAGCATATGAATGTGAAAAAACTGAAAATGACATTGTAAAGACTTCCAAATTCCATGGCTTAAAATAGTTAAACATTAATAATTTTAACAAATCTCGTCCAATGTTTGTGAAATTTGTACAAGTCATGCATAACAACAATTAAAATCTGTGATAAGCTCATCAGTTGACCGTGTCTCATGAAAAAGATTTTTCAGAGCATACGAATTGGAGAAAACTGAAAATTAGATTGAAAAGACTGCCAAATTCCATGGCTTAAAATAGTTATATGTTAATGATTGTCACAAATCTTGTCCAATATTTGTGAAATTTGTATATATCTATATTATCATGCTTAACATCAATAAAAATCTGTAAAAAGCACAACAGTTGACAATGTCCAATGAAAAAGATTTTTCAGAGCATATAAATTTGAGAAAACTGAAAATGACATTGAAAAGACTGCCAAATTCCATGGATTAAAACAGTTAAACGTTAATATTTTCACAAATCTAGTGCAATATTTGTGAAATTTGTACAAATAATTCCTTAGATAAATAAAAATCTGTGATAAGCTCATCAGTTGATTGGGTTCAATGAAAATGATTTTTTTTTTTTTTTTTGGACAATATATTTGAGAAAACTGAAAATATCACTGAAAAGACTGCCAAATTCCAAGGTATACAATAGTTAAACGTTAATAATTTTGACAAATCTTGTCCATTATTTGTGGAATTTGGACAAATGATACTTTACAATAATAAAAATCTGTGATAAGCTTATCAGCTGACTGTGTGTAATAGAAGTGTAGCTTATTGACAATTTGTATGAGAAGACTGAGAATTATCAAAAACATTTTTTTTTTCAATTTCACAACATCTAATTAGCTTCATATTAAACATCAAATGATATGATTTGAGTTTGTTTGTGTAAGAGGTGACAAATTACCCATAATTGTCCTCTGGAAAACAATATATACTCATTTAAGACATCTCCTTACTACCAATACCAGATGCAGATTCCTCCTTACAATTTGTTTTTGGAATTGGGGTTTAGCACACCATTTGACAATGTCCCAAAGCTTGCCTACCATCTATTGTAGACATGGATGACACAATCCATTGCTCTTGCTATTGTCTTTTGCTGCCTGTTTTTTCTATAGGAATTGGCCATGACCAGACAGGAAGTATCAGTTCACCAAAAAAGCCCCCACGCTGTATGGAAAAGGTCACCTGGAAGAGAAATGTACAATGTATTTAAAAAAAAAAATGGAAATTAAATTTTAAAAAGTGATAAATTTATCAGACTAAAATAGCTAAACATTAATAATTTTGATAAAGTTGGATTTAAAAGTTGATTGTGTCTAATGGAAAGGCTCATCTGGAAAACGAACAGTAAGTTTGAAAAAAAGTGAAAATATCGCCAGTTTTCGAGATATAAGGGATAAAAAATTTGCAAAGCTCAGTTCATGGTGAAAATTAGGTCAAAGGTCAATTTCAGGATCACAGTTAGATTGGCAGTATATGACATCCTATTCAAGTTCAATGAGGGTAAGAAATACTCCCCCTTAATCACCAATCACGAAAAATTAAAACAGGTCAATCACCAATCACGAAGATATATTCAGGACAATCATCAATCACGAGGAATTAAAAGCTTTCGCCATTCATCAAGATAGAAATTTGCTGTACTTGCAGGAATGCAAAGAATTCATAACATTCCCAGAATAATTAATTTCGTATGTTGAATGACATGAATCGTCTGTTTAGAGATATTCAGCCATTCTTATTGGTCAGGATTCCCGTGACAGAGACTAAGGCGATGATATACGAATAGAACAGGAAAGTAGCAAACTACTCACATTTCCACTTTTCTACCTGCCTTGTTTGAAGAGTTTGTTGAATTTATCTCCAGTGAATGATCGCCCTACAATCATGATACAAAGTTTGGGACTTTCTAGAACAAATTCCTCTAATGCTAATTAAACATTTTTACGAATCACGTTGATGAATTCATACCAATTAATAACGCGGAACAAAGAAGTTCCTGAATCATGTTTCATGCAGAATACTGCGCTCCAATAATGTACCACGCTCGAAAAATAAGGCCAGTCATGTGTAACGCAAAAGGTATTAATTATGTGTGTATCTTTGCCAGTTTTGGAGACATGAAGATTGGAAAACTTGCAAAGTGCAGTTCATAATGAAAAGTAGGTCAAAGGTCAATTTTAAGGTCACAGTTAGATTACCAGTATATGACTTCCTTAGTTCAATAGTAACTATGGGCATATCTCTGCTAATTTTGGAATAATTCACATTTCATTTTCACCACTGAATATTGCAACTTTGTATTTTTTTATATAGTGCAATGAAAAAACCACGTCGAAAACAAAAAAAAAGGACACCACCTCCAGTATTACATTTGACAAGCTCTACAAAAAATGCAAAAAACAAAAGGTCTCTAGCTTTTACGGTTCCAGAATTAGAGAGAGTTTTCAGTTTCCGTATCTAATGATTGCTTCTCCCATGAAAATGCACCGATTAACCCCAAACTCCCAAAGGGAAAGGAGTTGCTGATTGTAATCCCTCACTATAATATGACAGCTTAGGTCTGTGTAGTTTCTGAAAATTGGTACAAACAATTGATCATCAGCTGAGTTTATTTTTCCAAATGAAAGTCATTGACATAGGAACTGTAAAGGTAAAAGTCAGGCTCTAAGTTTATTTATGATAACTATGTCACTTATTAAATTTAGTGCTAATGATTTAACTTACGGTACTTTTCAAAAGTTTTAAGTTTTTGCTATAACATACCGAAACAAACAAGAAGTATAGCTTTCAGTTTAAGGTTGACAAAAATAGTTTTCTGTTATTAATTTATGCAAATTAAACATGACTTCCAGCCAGTTGTGGATAGCTGCAAAATGGACTTGAAGGTCATTAAAGATGGATCTGTGCATCTAGACCAACCAACCTTTAGCAAACAATTAGAGGAGCACCTTATTGGAGCTACTTTCAAAGTGAACCATGTGGTTGCACACTCAAAGTACAAGACTGAGGTTACTAAAAGGGATTCCATCCAAGCTATGCTTGATAATCTTGACAAAAGTTAATTAATATTTTGATTTTAAACCCATATGATATTAATTGATTTCCCCAATACATTACAAGTTGTGCCATTAAAGATTATGAGTTTTCTTCAATTATTCATTCCTTTTAAGTACTCGCTTTGATTTATAACAAATTTAATGACTTTTTCAATTATAGCCAAATATTATTATGTATAATTATTTTTAAATCAATAATTTAATTTTTCTTTTTATTAAAAAGAAGTTTTTACTCTGTGTGCATCTTAGAATTTAGTTCTTTACTGTATTATTCCCAGATTCCCTGACCAGGAGCTGATGTCCTCTTTCTGTGTTTTGGGGATGAAGCCCATTTTTCTATCTACTCGGTCAAGATGAGCTGCAGTGTTGGGGGGATGAATCCATGGAAATGCTGACATCTCACTTTGGGGAGAAAATGCACACAAAGAAATCAAAGGAATCTGTGTCCAAGACCCTTATTGATGCTCAAGAGGTGAAGTAAGAATGGAGAATTGTAAAAATTGATCTACTCACTCAGTGTTACCCAAGGCATTCAACTGCAAAACTCTGGGAATTGATAGCTACTGATCATAAGGAACAATTTCCAAATTTCATAATGTTAGCCTCTTTGGCACTGGCACATCCAGTGCACACAGCGGATTGGAAAAAAATTAATTACAACTGCACTAAGAAATAGACTCAATCCAGAGAAAATTGATGCACTCTGACTCATGACAATAAAAATAGAAGGAAGGGATTACTTTGATTTTGTTAGTTGTCTCAAAAAATGGAGGCAAAAATAGCAGAGGGTGATTTTCCACAATCATAAGTAAACTGACTTTGCTTTTAAGAGACAGTGCATGAGAATTAAACTGTTGTTTCTGTCAATAAAACAGGCCCTCCTGATATGGATGTGGTTTGAAACATCACTACAGGTTTTATTGATATTAAAGAGAAAAAAAAATCAGATTGAATAAAAAAAAAAAGAATAAAGCACCAAATCAATATGTAATTTACCTCTAGTATTACAATATTGAAGACCATCAAATGTATTAAAACATGATTACCAAAAAAATCCCACTCATAGGCAAAAATCCCACTGCTTCATTTCCAGTGGGATAAAATATCGCTGCATTTAGCATAGTTACACTCCTCACATATGTATATATTTGACATGAGGATCACAATGGAAGGGCAGCATTAACCCTCTTTGCCATCCAAAGGCACTTGTGATGACACAAAAACGTAAATTTAACTGATGGTTTAAAAAGTATAAATTTACGAAAATCTTATACCTGTAACACAATAGAAAAATATTATTTAAGCTATATTTTGGTAAATTTCATATTGATCATTAAATTTGAAAAAAAAGGTTCCTTTATTAGTGCAATCTTTGCCATAAACTTTTCAGTTTTCTGGCCAATGCATTGGACCACCAGTTTCCTAAAATCTACTGCATTTACTGAGGTCCAAGTAAATTTTTGAATAGACTAGACATTTTCAACTATTGCATTACTATTTGTAATAACAAGACAATGATTCTGTCAAATTTCTTTTTAGAATCATCATATAACAGTTATATTGAATAAAAAATTAGATCAAAAGTCACCTATCTGGCACATACCTAGTGTCATTATTATTTTCTTAGTCTCTTCACGTAGCCAATGCCAGCTTGCAAGGTCTATAATTATACATGGCACTGGGCTGCAATACTGAACAACCTATTTTCTTCTGTGAAAACTAGGCAATGTGTGTGACAGTAGATGATCTATTTTACTGGCCAGTCATTTTAAACTAAAAACGGAATAAACATACAATCCAAGTGTAGAACGGGTCAAGCAGCAGTTAGTGAGTAGGAGAAAATTGCTCCTTACCCCAGGAAAATTCATGGGGGGGGGGGTTAGATCCGGTGGAGAACTTCTTTAACTACGAGCAATAAGTTGAACAAATACCATGGGCAGTTTTTTTTTTTTTTTTTTTTTTTTTTTTTATTGACACAATACATCAAGAAAACATGACAATACAAATACAAACAAACAGACACTCGCTCACACACTCACACATAAGAGATGTTATACTATATAACACTTTTTAGTTAATTACATCGTCGTACGCTAAATCTTCAAATTGAAAATAACTTAATTATATTTGAATTGTACTGACAGATTGACTTATCTGTTTTCACCAGATATCTAAACGATGAAATCAAACCTCCTAATGTTGGTTTACCCTGTGAACATCTTCTTAAATAAATATAAAATTTAATTTGCAACATAATGAGATTAATAATTGGAGAGAGGCTCGTAGAGCTGACTAAGCAATTCCTTTTTGAGACAGGTAGAGTAACTTGAGTATTAGATAATATATATTCTACCAAATCGGTCAATAATTTTTGGGTAACCGCACAATTCCAGAATAAATGCTCAGTTGTTTCTTCAGCTCCTTTGCAAAGGGAACATATACTGCTATCGACCATTTTATATTTGAAAAGCAGTGAATTTGTGGTAAGGATATTATGATTAATTCAAAATTGGAACCAGTGAAGCTTTGAATCTTTTGTTATTGTGAAAGGAAGTTCGAAAATCTTCGGGCATTCATTTTCCTCCAAATTTAACAACTCCTTCCATTTATTCATACCTTTTGACATCTCAAGAACACCTACTTTACTTAAAGTTTTATAATAAATCTTTGAGCCTTTTGAACAACCTGACAGCAACAATATATGATCAGGAATTAAAGGAGTGGCAATTTTACTTAATTTTTCAGGAATACCACCAAGCCATTCTTTTATGGCTGAGATAATTCCATGGTATTCGACAAAATTTGTGTCAATACCGTGGATTTCCCTGAACTCAGTGAAGTCAGAGTCCAGGAGTAAATCATTAACAAATCTAATGTTTTTGTCGTACCACGATGTATAGAAGACAGGTTTATTTCCAATAAGTATATTTTCATTTAGAAAGAGTGGGCAGTTTTTAAATAATGTGACTTTTAAAAAGTTTGAATCAATTGCAGCTACACAGTGTTACATTCATGACATTTGGGCTATATTTTCAAATTTTCACTTTTACTTTTTTTTTAATAAGCTTTTTTCTTTTTTTTTTTTTTTTTTTGCAGTTATGAACAATCTTATTGAGAGATAAAACAGTGTTATAAGTTTTAAATTGCAGCAATTTTTACAAAATTTCTAAAATTTCATTCAAAAATTTTAAAATAGCCCATAAGGCTATATTTGACAATCATGCAGCAACAGATGGGTATCCATGGGACTTATGTTACTATGGAAACACATTATAAGAAAACCAGATATAATTAAAGTTTTCTAGGCATGTGATTTCCTGTTTTTCCACTCACATATATATATTATATACCTGATCCCGCCAGGTGTCTAATAACAGAGATGCCCACCTCTAGAAATCTAAAATCTGGAGATTCTAAAATTTTGCTCAATAAGGGGGGGGGGGGGGGGGGGGGGGGGGGGGGGGGGGGGGGTGCTGCTGCCGTTGTGATCAGGTGCTCAGTGGGGGGTGGGGTGGGGACCCCTATCTCAAACTATGAAGTTTTCAAAACATCACCCAACTATTCTGAAAATAAATCCACAGGGCGTTAGCTGACAGTGGTGCAAAATTTCAAAGTCGCTTTTATCTGGGAGATTTGGTTACCTGTACGGGTGACGGGGAGATTCGTTCTGTATCCGGGAGACTCCCAGATTATCCGGGGGGAGAGTCGACATGTATACAACAAGCCCATATGAATGTCTCCCAGACGACTTTGACTTCAGGAAAACTTGGATGACTGAACACCGTTTTGTGTTGATTAGATCTATGCTTCTGTAGAAACCGAATGAAAGACACGAATGAAGATAAGATTTGTTATCACAAACCAGAAGTCTTAGAGAATTTATCAGAAGGGAAGCAAAGTCTTTATTATTATACTTACCCAATAAACATGCACTCCTCTTCGATTGTGTTAACAAATAACTTGCAAAACTACATGTATTCCGCGCTTTCCAATCCCGAAAAATCTTCACTGAATCTTTGAAAATGTAAGGCGAGGTGCCAGTGGCGATTGAATGGGAAAGATGGCATTTTGTTACGTAGTAAATAATCCTAGATATATATTCCATAACGTGCGAAATGCTTGAAAATAGTATTCCGATACGAAAGAACAAGTCTGTTGGTGAAAAAAAGACCGCAGTGAAAACGCAATCAACATATCTGTCACAACTATCACACTATATCGGAGGAGAAACGGGGCACATCAGGCGCATCCCAGTTCAAGATATTTCGGCCAAGAGTCTAGATCTTTTGATTTGAAGTTCAAATATAAATTGATGATATATTGGTTGAAAAGAATTTGATTTTATAAGCATTGTTCATTATTTAAAAGAAAGGAAGTTTTTTGCAAACGGTAGGCCTATATGTAGGCCCTATCTGTCTTGTTTGAGTTCTATAGGCCTACTCTGGTACAGTAGTTGACACCCTCCATGGACTAGTGTAGCCTACGGCAGTTTGGCAGAATTATTAAACCCCATTCTACCTCTCAATTAGATATTGTCTTGATTTAATTTGGTTAGATAAGAAAAGGAAGACAGAATGTGGCCCTCAATGTTCTAGGTCATTTCTGAACTAAGGGTGGAGCCTGGAGAGCTATAACAAGGCCATCAAATATCAATAACGTTCAGCAGACGAGAACAATCGGCGCTCTAGCCAATCGTTGCATTTTCCTAAATTAAAAAACAAACAAACAAAAAAAACATCTGCTTGAGAAAATTAAGAAATTTTTACAGAATTTGGCGTTAATACAAAAAAATTCAGCAGGCAATAGCCGAACTTTCTCCATTCATGGTACACACAGCTGTACTCACCTAGTGTAGAAATGGAATATACAACTATATACCTCACGGGGAGAAGGCCGTGGGGAGGGGCAGGGACATGGAGAAGGCCGTGGGGAGGGGAAGGGATGTGGAGAAGGCCGTGGATGGGGGGCAAAAATGAAATTAGAAAAAAAGATGATAAATTTCGGAGCTTGTTTATTTCTGTCTGGGGCAGTGGTAAAACAATTAAAACTTCCAGTAATTTCATCAAAGAGATACCTGCAGAGTGAGGTTATCTGCTTACCCACCACCTGGAGATAGAATTTTATTAAAAGCAGGCATTTATAATTTTTTCTCAATATGACATTTTCATTTTCATTATTATATTCATTACAGGGGAGATTGTCCGGGGGGGGGGGGGGGGAGGGGGGCGTCCTGATACCTGGCTAGATATTTGATCTCTAAGATTATCTAAAGACCAAGATGAATAAGAAAATTTGAAGCTTTTCTTTTAATTATCCATCAACGAAATTGCTTTGGGAAGAGGTTTAAGAAATTCAAGTTGACTTATCAACTCTATCATTTATGGCAGCAGTTTCAATAAAATTTTGTTTGGGACTTCCAGGCCTTATAAACGGATCAGGTGTTTACTGACACTAGCTGCAGATCTTTAGTACTAACGCCTATATTAACCACAAAACCCACGAATTAGCCAACGCACCACACAGTTATTTAGCACCAACGAAGCAAAACCTATAGCACTAACATTCATCCGCTCTGGTAGTGTTGGATAATTTGTATGTTTTGTGGTTTAAATGGGTGTTAGAGCTAAAAGATCAGCGGGTAGTGTTAGTAAAAGCAGTGGCGGATTTGGAGGGGGGGGGTGTTCTAAAAAAATCACAGTAATATTCCCCTCTTGGATTTAGAATATTGACTAGCTGATTTATGGTGTTCAATCGTACCAAATACCAAATGGCACCGTTCGCCCTCTAAAAATACCAAAAGTTTTAGGGCCCTTCACCGGGCCTCGAACCCCACGCCATGTAGAAGGGGGGGGTTGATTTCGCGGACCCCCCACCTTCAAATAACCCTGGATCCGCCCCTGTAAAGCTGTCGAAGAGGAAATACGTCGAAGAGAGCCACGGCCCCGGAAGTATAAATTTGACTGAGAGCTGTCTGAAAAAGAAATTTAAAAAAAACCCAAGTTTTCAGCTCACCTTATCTACACCTAAAGTTGACCAACCATGCCAGGTTAGGAATGGGAGGAAAGAATATAAAATTCGAACACATTTTCATTCGCCGCCAGTTTTATCTCGACTGTTTCCATGTACCAGTGAATAACCAGTTATCATGCACGAATGGTAACAGTTTACTCAGGGGCTTATGACAGGCCTCAGATGCGAAGCCGACCCTCGCCCCCTCCTCCATCCCCTATGACGTGGGGTTCGGGGCCCGCTGAAGGGTACCGAAAATTTTTGGTATGTTAGAGGGCGAACAGTGCCATTTGCTACGGTCTAGAACTATGATTAAGCTAGTCAAGAGAGGAGTATTGGTGTGGTTTAATATCCAGAAACTGAAGGGGGGGGGGGGGCAGGACTCCCCTGAGACCCCCCTAAACAAGCCACTGCTCAGGCTGCCTGTGCTGCGGTCTCGGCCTCATTGCGACGACTAGCACAAATCCATGCGTTGTGCTTACGGATGGCAGGAAAGGTCTCAAAAAGTGTTAAATTTCGACCAGTTTGCGCTCCCACAAAAAAAAGAAGAAGAAGGAGAAGAAGAAATAGAAGCCTGTCCCTTCCTGTGTTGACGTGAAAAAAGTGGGCAGGGGGCTTTAAAAACAACTTCATTTCAAGTCTTTGATTAGACCAGCCCGACTTATTCCTATTCACACGTAATTGAAATCTGGAGTTTTTATACTTAATTTTTATACTACTAAAAATATATCGCATATTAAAGCTCGAAAGATTGTTAACGCATTGCATAAAATTGTTTTCAGTTTTAATTTGTCAGTTTTAATTGTGTAGTTTAATTGAAAACAACAGTTTTCACGCACGCTCCTGTCAATATACAGAGACGGGCTACTTATTGCCCCGGCCCTTTATAAGGAACGAACAAAACCGGTAGTTTTTAATTTTACCTGGTCACTAACATCATTATCTCGGCATTTCTCTCTCCGTAGCTCATGAAAAAGATGGCAAGGTTTTACTTTTTATACCATTCGTTCTCTAAAGATATTCATCGGGTGTAAAAGAACATGAGTATGATTAAAGTAATATGTTCAGTTCGTATACGAAGTTCCGATTTCGTACGAGCACCAAAGAAAGGATCATGGAGCAACAAACATCGACAACAACGTTAATTCATGTATAGTCATTTTACATCATATCCAGAAAAAGAATGACAACTGATTTTTAGTACAATTAAAAACGCCTGTGAAAGAACCCGGGACTCTTTCACGTTGTTAAATTTCAGTCTCTCGGTTGAAATAAAAAAAAAAAAACGATGTTTTTTAACGCGCTGCAAGAAAAAAACAAAAAAAACAAAAAAAAAAAAAAAAGAAAAGAAAATGCGCTACACCTTCAGAATGTTACGACATATATTGATATAGACAGGAATGTGTCAAATTCAAACAGGCTAATTCAGCTTTGATGAAAAGTGTTAATCGCACACGACTATGAATGACAGTTTTTTTAAACAAACGTCAAACACTACACTCTTCTCTCCGAACATGTAAAACCCCCTATATCCTTTGATTGACAAGATGCCAATCAAATTCATTAGTTTTAATAGCTGCCGTCAAATAATAACAGCTTGATTGGCAGGTTATATAAACAAACGTCAATCACAATCATTACACGGTGGATCACTATAGTCGTCGAACACATTTAGTTCAAGCTTCCTACACCCTTTGATTGACAAGGTGCCAATCAAATTCAGTTAGTTTTGATAGTTGCTGTCAAAAAATAACAGATCGATTGGCAGGTTATATAAACAAACGTCAATCATCGCGCACTGTGATTTCTCTCGCTGTGAAACAGTGAGTACGCCGAAAGAGAGCGCTAAAATCTGAAGTTAGTAATTAAATTGCAAAATATTTCAAGAGAATATGTGCAACATGTTTCCAATACTAGTTCTCTTTTTGAACCCTTCAGCGTCTCTAATACGACACTCTAGATTACAAACTATTTTGTAAAAAGAAGAATTTAGCAAAAGCATCCAATTTAAAAAGCAGATTCAAGTAAAGAAATATGACATTTGACGTTATTCTGGAGGTAGCGCATGGGTCATTTCAAAATTAGTTCAACTATGTACCCCAGTTTTTGCGTGGAAGAAGGAAGGATAAATGTTTTTGCATTATGTGTGGAATATTGACAGGTTCTTTTACTGTCAAAGACTTTCTGCAAATAAATAAATTAATTAATTAATTAAACGATACTAATTAATCTTCATTAAAGGTGACATTCGTGTTGTGGTTGAGGTAAGTGGTTTAATTTTTGCGGGGGTAATTGTCAGCAAGGACCTGTGATAATAAGATACGTGGATGGGAAAGAAAAATATAACTGTTAACAAAAATATTACTATCCTATTTAACAAATAAACCGCTCTTGTAACTATTTATTTTTCAGAAACCGAAGGGGGGGGTGTCATGACCCCCCCCTCTAAATCGCCACTGGTTTATAACTCGCCAATCCTCCAGTCATTTCAAGCGGTCAATACACTTCTTCAACACATATCATGCATCACATGATTATTTGACATGCCAGTACAACACTTTCTTACACAATTTTATCTTATATAAGAATTTAAAGCCATGCATGTATTTTATTTCCTCGAGAAATGATATTTAGTAAAAACAACTTTTCATACGCAGTAATATTCTGACGTTTGTCTCGTCTCAACATGGTTGTGACGTCTACCACAGAATTGATGGAAATGTGCTAGATGTGACAAGCCGTTGGCCGCTGTAAATGCATATAGTAGGCCATAATAACCGATTTTTAACCATTTACCTAAAATATCTTGTTAAAGGGTTTTTAAAGCGCGTCTTTTTGGTACTTCTGTTCCTCTTCTACTGATACGGATAGTTGAAAGTGTAATATATACGCATAGTATATTCCTTTATGAAATTGTAATATAAAGTTTTTCATGAATCTCTCAAATGTAGTATGATTGTAAGGTATACTACCAAACACACAGGACACGGTGCATTTTTCACGTGTGTCCTACATGTAGGACAAGACACCACACCACAAATTTCTTCATTGCTTGCGACGTACGTCTTGAGCACGCACGTCTCACTTGCGATCTCCTTGCGAGAGGAGCAATATACGCTTGCGCCTCGCTGTTCGAAGATTATTCGTAGAATCTTTTGGACATGTCTAATATTCTCCGTACGTGCTTACGGGCTGTCTACGAACTCCAAATTCGCAAAAAGGACTTGCGCGGCACGTGAGATTCTGCGTAAATTTAGACGCAAACAGGCCGTAAGAGCCCGTACGGCCGGTTGTGACAGAGGCTTTAGAACTCGCTGGCCCAAAGTAAAAGGTCTCGAATAATTATCAAAATTGGGTAAACTTTTGCAGATTAATGTGATTTCGGAGGAGATGAAAGTCCTGGAATCATGATGAAGACAAATATTGAATATACTTGCTTCATCTTTGTAGTGCTTACATTTTATTTGTACCTTTGTCAGAATATTACTTCGTAGCTGCTACAGAGAGAAGCTATTTCTACATAAAATTAAAACTGCAAATGAGCAAAAAGCTTAATTTTTTGTGAAAGAAAAGTTTTTTTTTTGTGTGTGTGTGTGTGTGTGTGTGTGTGTGTAATCTGTGTCAACATTATATTATATAAGTCTTTATTTGCCTCTCATATCGTTATTCTCCTACTAGTTATAACGAGATAATAAAGATGAAGATAAATGTTCAGTGACTCAATAATATACAAAAAAAATCATTTATCATCCGAGTTCATGAAAGCGAGATCTGCAGCAAAGAGAAAAAGCCGTCTCCAAGACATCAGGCCGCCCCCTCCCCACCCACTCCACAATACCCTGTTTTCAGCACCAATTATACATAGACTGTCTCATTTCCAGAGTTCAGAACTGACGGTCAAATTCTGGTATTTGGATTTATTTCCTTTCATGCAGAAAACCTGATTAAAACCATTGGTTTGAATGAATAGTAATGAAAACAACAGAGTGAAACCATTTCTGGCAATCAAGTTAACATTCGTAGCTGCTACATCAGTCTTTGAAGCTGAAAGGACATAAATATTTTTTGCGCTTTTTATTATGGTCATTTAGGGCGCATTCCCATAGATTTTAGATCGATCTCTCCCTGTGGGGAATCTCACTAGATTACTGTCAGATAATCCGGCTTAAATGTCCGTCCTGCCTACTACAAGCTGTAAGGTGGTAATTAACTTTCGTGCCCGCTCGGCTGACAGCTATTTAGCGTGAACCCCCAAGGGTGTTAGGTCGATCTAGTTGGATCGATCTAATCTCTGGGAATGGGGTCATAATTTGCATCAGTACTTGAATTACACGTAAGCTTACAGAAAAGGAGATCTAATAACAGAAGTCCAGAACCAGACACACCCTTCCTCGTCTTAATACATGAATCTACACATTAATTGGGTCACAGACGGCAGCACTGGGAAAGTCCCATGCGTTTATTTTTTAACTGTAAAATATATAAAATAAGAAATATTAAACGAACAATTATTTAGAGGAATTTTAATTTTGTTTTAACAAACACACATTTTATATGTCCCTTATGTAGAATACATATATCTAAACTACTATCTCTGTGTCAGTTATTGAGCTTATCTCACACATCTACGAGTTGCAGGAGATACAGGTATAACTAACAATGTAAATTACAATACCTTACGACATTAAACGGAGGTGTAGATTGCCACTTTAAATGAAATTGGTGTCGGTAAATTACTCAAAATACAGAACATAGCACTCAAACTTGCACAAAAGTTTGCGAGCATCACGGAAAGATTATTGGGGAGGGGAGGGGGCGAGGGCCATACGTGCAAACTTACGTCTTAGAAACGTGCAAAATCCGTGGGATAATGCTCGCCTGCCACGCGGGCAGTCCGGTTTTAATTCCCAACCGATGCAAAATGTGTTAAACCGACATCAATTTGGAAAAAATGTTATGCGTGGTGTTGTTTACGTTGTTTGTTGTCCGTCGGCGCAACTACAGTATGTGAGTGCATGAGATGTCATACATGCGCGCACAACAACAACAAAAACAACTATCTACATGCAATTTGGTAACGTATGTATCGGTAACGTATAAATAAGTCTTATTGCTGATGCATCTCTGAAGATCTACTTTACAGATGTCAAATATAATCCAAGCTTTCGGGCCCCTAGGCCTTCTTCGGGGATTATCATACGTTCCCGATTCATACGTTACCAAATTTCGCGCAGATTGTTGTTGTTGTTGTCGTTGTTGTTTACGTTGTTAGTTGTCCGTCCTTGCAACTATGTGTGTGCGTGAGACGTCATACATGCACTTATGTTTGTGTTTACGTCGGAATTTTTTTTTTAAATTTTCATACAGAGTTTAATATCCGTCGATTCATACATTACCTTTGTTTTTAATAACTGTTGGCTGCTTTCAACTTCTGGTGAGTCAACACCTATTTGTTTTACTGTATATTAGGTTACAATTAAATAGAAACGGGACAAAAGATGGAAGTCGTCTTGTCTTTGTAAAAAATATCCACGTGACACATAAAATTAGAATTTTGACTAGCTGAATCAGTTCTAAACCGTATCAAATGGCACCGTTCGCTTTCTAAAATACCAAAAATTTTCAGGCCCCTTCATCGAGCCCCGAACCCAACGCCAAGATTTGGGAGGGGGGGCGCTTCGCATCCGGGGCCCCTTCCCCCCCCTTCAAACAATCCTGGATCCGCCCCTGGGTGCAATTACATAGTAGGTGCCAAACATAAAGCTTAGTTAGCTTGTGACCCACCCTAAATGAATGGCTTAATTTTTGGGCCCACTCCTTTTAGTAGACTAAAAAATGTCCCCCCCCCCCCACACACACACTATGATGTGATTATCATTATCCCGATCCTCCCCATATCGAAGATTGTCGGCACACTCCATGGACCAAGCCCCTCTACTTCTTTCTATCAACTGGCATCCTCATGGCCTCTGTTAAACTTTTTCTTGTCCATATGTATGTTGGTTTTCCATCCAAACCTTGGCCAGCCACGTTTTCTCTTTATTGGGTCCCTTAGAAATGTTGATGTAAACAACTCTAATTTTTCCAATCGCAACTCAATAAAGATATATAGCAATTACTTTTTATAAGCACCTCAATATTAGGAATCGTTCGTTCATAAAAAGGAAAAAGGATATAGAATAGATATAAGTAAAGTAACAGTGTGTAGAAGGTAAATGTTGTCTGGATAGGGCATACCTGTACAAATGTAGAACACATGGGGGAGGGGGGAGGGGGGCATAGTCTCAGGCCCTTCTGGCTGTTACTAAATTCATCCCAGGAGCAGGGATATCGGATTCCCTGCCAGGAGCTCGAGCACAATTGGTTCGTAATTAGAAAAAAAAAAAAAAAAAAAAAAAAACTCTTGAGGAATACTTGATTTGGTAGCTTCAATTATATTTTACTATTATTAATATTATCAAATTGATTAAATAACAAAATATAGATTAATCAAGATCACCACCTTTGAAATCTCTGGTTTGAGCATCACTTCCTGTCAGCTTTATTACTAAAGACAATCTAATTTGCATATAAGAGAAAAAAGGCCGTTTTTATCTTATGTTGGCTCCTTTACATATTTTTTTCATAATTTTTAAAAAGCAATGTTCCTTTTTCACTGACACATTTATAAATATTCTATCAATATGTGTAATTTATTACTTATATAATCATAAAAAAGACACATTCCAGACGCGTATGACGTAATCTCTCCCAAGTCATAAAAGTAGTAAAATAGCGATTATTCTCCCATACGATTATTGATTTTTTCTAACGTGGAACATTTTAGGGAGAGGATGAAGAGACAGAGAGGTCAAATAACCAAAAAAAATATTTGGAATGCCTAGAAGAACTGAAAGCAGAATATACTGCAAATTTAAGCAAAGTTTAAAAAAACAAGATCCATTCATTCAATTTTAGCGAGTACAAGTTTACAGATATTATGAGATCTTTGTATTTCATCTGCCTCTCCCTAAAATGGCGCTGACCGCGTTAACTCTTTCGCTCCCGGGAAACGCAGAGAATCCAGCGCCCTGTGGCAGCATAAGACCCGACAACGATACCGGATACGTGCACACAGTAGCTGGGGTGGGTTAACCCCCCCCCTCCCCCAACACACATTTCCAACCACGTCAGTATTCAGCGGAGAGAGTGTTGTGGACTAACATTATATACCTTCCCTCAGCTCGAGGAAGAGAGTACCATGGACACTCAGTCTCAGGTAAACTGATTAGATATGTGCTCAGCAGTGAACTGAATGCAGTGGTCAGTGTCACTGGATATAAAAATCAGTGTGCGGAGAGGAACAGAAGAGCTTTTTTCGCCGGAACCACTTTTCCATCTTTTTGAAATCCACATATTCAGTTCTAAGTCGGCAGAACTGTTTACTTTTGAAATGCATTCTTTTATTTTGGTGAAAAAAAAAAAATCAAAATTTTAACCAGTACACTAACACATGTAGCTGTATTGCCTGTGGATAGTGTCCAGGTAGATAGCAACAGTTTACACCTGATGACAGCATCCAGGTCTTGGAATAGATGTTATAATTAGGAAATTTTGACATGATTATGTTTAAATATTTTGATGCAAGAATATCATTTTCTTTGCTTCAGGTATCGTACACATGTACACGTTGTATTTTGTTGAAAAGAAAAACTTATTTGATTTCTTTCTACAGAGGGTCAACTTAAATTTGACCTTGTTTAATTTATATTTATTGCTATATCAACAAAAAAATTGTAAACGGAGAAGTTATTTGCTTTTTAAATTAAAAAATTCAGGAAGTTGACTCTACATAGCAGCGTTGATGTTTGTGACAAAATGATAGATCTATGCAGATGTGTTGAATCCATTGTTTGCTCTGCAAAAAGAAATTAGTGCATGTTCTGTATCTAAAAAATAATGTCTTATTTTCAATAAATTGTTATAAATTTTGTAAAAGGTGCTGAAATGTCAAACTAATTATAAAGTGCAGAAAACTTCTATACAACGGCGCCTATACAATGGGCCAAAGTTGTAAGGGAAGAAAATCATTATGGTCACTTTACCACCGTATAACACCAGATAGAACTTTGTCTCACATTGGTTTCTCTTGTTGTGTTAAAAAATGAGCATTTAAATAGCAATAATTGCTGTTTTATAATGGGAAGACATTGGAAATTGTGATTTCAACTGTTGTGGTTGTATTATACATAGGGACCATTCAGAATGAGAAGAGCCGAGTGCTAGCCAGGCCATGACCTAAATATGGCAGACCTACATGAAAGGAAGACCGCTTAATCCTGTAATGGTCTCTCCACCTCTCACAGGCCTCCCCATGCATCGTCCCTGCAGGGCCACAGTAATTTATTCTCGGTTCATTTCAACCAGTTACAGTTGCATTATGGTAATACATTGAGCATTGTGACATCAACAATTGCAGTTGCATTATGGGAATACATTGAGCATTGTGACATCAACAATTGCAGTTGCATTGTGGGAATACATTGAGCATTGTGACATCAGCAATTGCAGTTGCATTATGGGAATACATTGAGCATTGTGACATAAACAATAGCAGTTTCTTTATGGGAATACATTGAGCATTGTGACATCAACAATTGTAGTTGCATTATGGAGATACATTGACCATTTTAACATCAACAACCGCTGCTGTATTTTGGTAAGAGATTGAACATTGAGACATCAGCAAGTGCATGGTGTTATATATTATTAGGAATACATTGCTTTTCTCACTTGCTTATTATATTATATTATTCAATCAGATTGTTTCTTTGAATTTATTATTTTTACTGTTTTATGTACAGACACATCATGCCTGTATATGTAGCCATCACCTGTATCTGTTGTTGTTGTCCCCAATATTTCTGTCGTCGCTGTGCACTCACTGTCAACATGATATTATTAAGTGGAAAACTGGTAGATCTATTGTCTTCCTTCAAGCTTGCAGAACTGATGAACATTCGTGATATACAGGCAGAATTCGAAAACCGCCATGAGCCCACCAGTTTTTTCAAAAAATTTTTCACTTTTTTCAACATGTATGCAATACAGGTAACACATTTCATGGAAAACTGATAGTCCTTTTGTTTTCAAACTTACCAATGTTACTAGAATACAGGTTGAACCTGAAAATCCACTTATTCAAAATATTCTTCTGGAAGTAATGCTGATATATTTTTTTTCAGTATTTTTTATGCTGTATGCAACACTGACAATACACTTCAAGGAAATCCAATAATGTTGTCTTCAAACTTTCAGGAGTGATCAATATTATTTTAATGCTTTTTTTGCTTATATTATAATATATGCTGTACATATAACACATTTCAAACTAACAGGACTGATTCAATAGTATTAACATACAGGCCAACTCTAAAATCAGCTTGATGGAACCATTTTTCTTGGATTTATGTGTTTTTTTTTGTTTTATTTCTCGGCATATAATATATAGAGTAAAGATAACAGAGATACACCCATAGTTACTATTGAACTTGAATAAGAAGACATATACTGGCAATCTAACTGTGATCTTAAAATTGACTTTTGACCTTCTTTTCTCCATGAATCACAGTTCACAAATTTGGATTTCAACTTTTACTCTACCCCATGATTTTGTTTTAAATTGTTATTTTCAATAAAAAATATCTAGAACTCTTGTTTATTATTGCATCAAAATTGACAAAATGACCTATTTTCTGCATCTTTATTTTCTGTTTTTTGTCTGTACATTTCAAAGCTTTGCTGCCTAGTTCTTGGTTTTCCATACTAATGTGCTTTCTCCAGCTGGTGGTACAATATCTGGAGGTGGTATCACCTCTCTAATCCTCTAGTTAAAAGAGTGTATGTGTTTGTGTGTATATGTGTGGAAAATTCCATTTTTTTACATCATGGTATTTTCAAAGTGTGACTATGAACTTCAGTGGGCCTGAAGACCTTAGCTAGTATCATTTCTAAATACCTATCATCTGCAGCGCATCATTAAAATTGGTGGTGATTATGCTGTTAAGCTTTATGTAGTGTGGCATCAAAATTGAAGAAAACCCTTTTAAGTTTTTTGGGCACTGCCTCAGTAGTGGCCATTTAAGGTAAACCAAATACTTACTTATTCTCAAACCTACAGAAAGGAAACATACGGCTAAAATACAGCTTGTCACCATAAATGCAATAAAAGCAAAACAGTTACGTGTGTCTTATTTTTGAACTTATAAAAATTATACTTAGAATTGATGTGCAGCTCGAATTAGAGAATCGGAGAACTTGATTGGATTATTTATCTTGAATTTATGCATTTCTTGAGAAATTTTCATTTTTGCACATTAAATGTGTGAGTCTGCACTGTCATGGACCTGAAGTTGGTAATCTATTCTTAATATGTGTGTTACCTACAGTGCATAATTAAAATTTGGTGTTGGTTTTGCTGTTAAGCATTGTGTAATATTTCATCAAAACTGACAGAATGTATCACAAATTCCTTTATGTTGCAGCCATTATTTTCAATCTACTGTCAAGTTTTAAAAATGGAAATAAACTCATATCATTGCAGTTTGTCAGATTCAATCATTCACTATGTTCAGAATCTCAGAATGGAGGAAATTGGACATTTAACACTGGAATATGTCGGAGACATTTAATATTTCATAGACGATGTCAATAATTTCAAGTCATAACTTTTATTGTATTCTCTATAATACGTTGTGTCAATTTTGAAGAGGCTGAGTAGGGCTTGTTTACCTGTCGCATTAAGAAGCCAGTGATAAGGAAGTGTATGAAGCCATTGGCTGGAGTACGTACTAAAGGTTGTAATATTGAATAGAGAGTCAGAATGTACCTGAGCAGGCAACGAGTTCACATTAAACGATTGAAACTGGTCATTTTTGTCAGTGTGGATTTCCTCTGTAGCGTTTAGATGTAACGATTTCGACCGCGAATCTGGAAGGTCATACTAGAGCGTTACCCTAACTAAAAGTGTCCAACGGTGTCCGTATTTCGAGCCTAATTCTAAATTACGTTTGTATCTAAATTTGCGCGGTTCCGGACACGTTTTCTGTTCTATTGATATTTTTCCCATCTCATCAATTTTCTTAGTTGGTCATATAAAAATGACAGTAAACTGTTAATTTTGTTTTATGTTAAAAAATTGTTAAAAATGGAAAAAAAAACATTTCAGAACAGTGCTGTCTTGTTTACATTTTGGCATTTTCAAGGTGTGACTTTGAAGTTCCATTGGCCTGGAGACCTTTGCTAGTCACATTTTCTGAATATCCATGATACTAATATTTTATTATTAAAAATTAATGGTCATTATACTGTTAAACATTATGTAATATTGCATCAAAATTTGAAGAAACCCCTATTTTGGGCACTGCTCCCATGATGACCATTTAAGGAAAACCATCTCACTTACTGTTCTCAAACTTCAGTAAAGAAACATGGGACTATATGTTGTTTGCTGTATCTGTAGAATTCACATTCCATACTTTATCAGAGCAAGAGTTTATTTTATTATCTTAGCAACGGAGGTTAGGTAAAACTGTAGTGTGAATTATGCGATCATTTAAACCGTTCAGAATGTCTGGTGGTATTGTAAAACACCATTTGCTCTTCCCAGAAGAGCGGGGTGGATCAGGTAGTTTCTAGATAATCTTTTCAAAACTTATCCAGATTTTGTTGTTGGCCACTTAAACATATTATTGGACTTGCCACATTTTGTTAAAAACTTATCAAGCACAGTAAAATCATTCGAGTCAATTTTTGTTATCTCTCCAATGTAAGATGGTGAGGTGCATATAAGATGCATGTAACTGAGGATTAGCTTCACTGATTAATACACTAGTGCATGTATAAACATTGTTTCCCATTAGGTATGAAATGGCAGGTTGACAGGCATGACATGGAAGCCACCAGCACTTAGTATGCTGCAGCTGTCATTACTGGTATCAACCTGGAAGTTGAAAAAGAGTATTTATAAGATAAGATAAAATAGAATAATAATTTACTAAATGAATAAAATACAAATGTATAAATTTGGGACTCTTTTGCCCTGTAATAGCTCCATTATCCTGAAAATGTATGCCAAAAGTTTTACCTTCATAGTGTCATTTATGACCTTCCAGATTAGATTTCTAAATTAGACTTTATAATTGGTACATTTCAACAACCTTTGATTATTAAATATTACGCTATATTTCTGCTGTTTTCTTTCAATACAGATAAGTTACATTTGGATACCTTGTATAATGTATAACAATGAAGTACCTTTTATTACTTTTGACTAGGACAGTAGTATTTCAGTTTTTAGATAAACAGGAATTAAGATGAACCACTATATGAAGAATTTGTAGTATTCTAATGGGTAGATAGTGAGTTATTGCAGAGCATGAATCATGGAAACCAGTTCAGAATGTCTCAGTATTGTCTGCAGATCACCATTCTGTACTTGTCTTCCAACATATGGTATCAGTGCACGTACTATTAACTTTCTACAAAATAAAGTTTATTTAACAAGATATATTGGTTTGTCTGGTCAGTCTTCAGTTGTCCCTCGTCAGACATGCTGAAACTGTCGGTCCCATCGGTCATGACCGGGAAAATTTGTCTGGACCGGTAGAAAATTGGACTTGGTCGGTCCAAAGGACTGACAAGAGTTTTAAGAACCGCAATTTTGAATTTACAGTCATCTTTTGACATACTTCACTAATAAAATTATATAAAACCTAAAGTGTTTTTTCCCTTCCATTTCAAACCTATCACATTAACAAACAAAGTAAGCTACCCTAATTGTACTGGTAGCATCTGTCTCAAAGGAATAGAGTGATTTTCAGTCCGACAAAAATCCATTCGGTCCGTCAAATTTTTCATTACTGACGGTCCAAATGTCCGGGCATTTTGAAAAGTTTTCAGCATGTCTGCCTTGTGGATAATTAATACTAGCTGCAAACTAATAACTTAGAATTTCTTAAATGCCATATTAAGTAATGTTCCAAAATTGACTTACAATAGGACTACTAGTAAATTACAGCTTGAATTAGAAAATCAGCTGCATTGGATTCTTTTTCTGGAAGTACCCACTAATGTAGTTTTTTGTTGAATTTTCATTTTTCACATATTGGCATTTTCAATGTGGGACTTGGAACTCTCAGAGGCATGAAGCTGTATGGTAGTTACACTCTCACAATGTCCAATTAGATAATTAAAAATTGTTGATGATTATGCTGTTAATCATTATGTGATATTGCAAGGAAATTGTAAACAACAACAAGGAAAGCTGTTACTTTCTAACTTAAAGGATGATTCTTACAACTGATATACAGCTCAAATTGGAAAACCAGCTTGATTGGAATTTTTCTTGTCTGAAACTTTCATTTTTCTCATTCCGACATATTTCAGTTTGTGAATTTGCATTTTCATGGGCATTATGCCAGCTACATATTCCTAACATCTATAACCTTTTTATGCATCATTTTCTGCTTTTTACGTACAGACACAGTTTTGTCTGTACATACAGCCGTCACCTGCATCTGCCGTTGCCGTCATCGCTGTTGTCGCCATGGTCGCTATCGTTGCCGTGTACTTTCAGTGATAACATGATAAGTAAAAAACAGATTTACCTTTTGGCTTTAAACTTACAGAACTGATGACTATTCATAAAATGCAGGTCAGCATGATGAGGCCATTTTTTCAAAAGTTATGCTTTTTTTTTCAGCATATATGCAGCACTGAAAACTGTTAGGCCTTTTGTTTTGAAACTGTATATTTATCAGCTTTGCTCTGTAGTTTTAATTATTTTCTTTCAAATGACAAATGCAAGTAAGTTTTAATTGTTTTATTTCTTTGAATTTTAGTGTATGGAAAAGGATGTGTTACTGGATATATTGTTAAAAAAAGAGAAGATTGACTTAGAGAACTGATATGATACACTGTAAGATGAGCTATCCAGTAAGATTGCAGCTTCATCCAGTCACCCCATACTACAGTACTGTTATCTGATGTGCTTTAAAAAGTATGGCTGCCCAAACCAGCTCAGAGCTTTTAACCACTGTAGAATGTGTCAAGGTTATGAGGGAGGACAGGTAAGAAAATCATTTCGGTCACTTTACCACCTTATAATACCAGATAGAACTTTGCCTCATATTGTGTTCAATTTGGTATTTCTTGTTGTTGGAAATTTATTGAGAATTTAAACAACAGCAATTGCTTATGTATTATGGGAAGACATTGAACATGGTGACATCAACAATTGCTGTTGTATTATGGGAAGACATTAAGCATTGTGACATCAACAATTGTTGTTGTATTATGGGAAGACATTGAACATTGTGACATCAACAATTGCTGTTGTATTATGGGAAGACATTGAACATTGTGACATCAACAATACAGTGTTTTCCACGGTCACGTGACTTACGCTAAATTTTCCGTGAGAACACGAGATTTTGCGGGATTTGAAGTTTCAAGGGGCAAGTGCGGAGTGTACACGACGGACGCCATATCGACGAGTGCTCGTTTTGATCTGAATTTTCAAGGATTTGTAACATGATAACACCTGAATATTTTCGAAAACACATTCATGCTAGTACTTGGAATAGAAATTTAACAGACGTACCTGATGACTTTTCCAAGAAAGAACTAAAAACGTATCTCATAGACAGCAAGGATAGGACATACGATAAGAAATTTGTGCGGGCATTCAAAAGTCTGAAAGCTTATCGGTATTTTCAAGATGGATATGTGCAGAAAATCTACACAACAGCTTTAGTGGACCACTCTGTGTCACCAGAAAACTGTCATGTTTAAAGCTAGACGAAAACAACAGGCCCTATTTAAATCAGAAACATAGCTACTTCAATCAAGTCCAGGGTCAAATGGCTGTGAACAACATTCATGAGTATATGATTTTGTTTTGTGCACAAAGGATCTCTTCATTGAATCTGTTCTGTTTGATGCTGTTCATTGGGCATCTGTGGTTCCTAAACTGACCAGTTTTTACAAGACATTCATTTTGACAGAGTTGGTGTACGCTACTATTAAACATTTTTTTTTTTCATTTTTTTTTTCATTCAAAAATTCAAGCTTTATTCTATACATGCATTTAATACCAAACTGAGAATATGTGCAATATTATTCTGCATTGTGATCTTGGGTTGTGAAAATCTTTAGTGTTTTATTTTCATGCTGTTATTATAATCCTTGCATGATAATAGTCCGTTTTTTTTAAAATATTTTTTCTTTTGTGTATTTAACATGGATATAGATATTAAATAACACTGTGATAAAGTAAGGTTTTAAAATATGGTTGTGTTAGATGGTGCTATTATATAGGTTTGACTGGAATACAGTAGAATGGAAATGGTTCTCAGGAGTGAACTTTTATCTTTTTAGACTAGATTTTATTTTATTGATCAGTTGATGCAGGATTCAAGTGTAATTTATATATATTTTATGTATTGAGCAGTGCAATGGATACTTAATTACGTTGTCATATAGTAATGTTTTTAATTATAACTTGGTCTCAGATGATGGTGCTTTAAATTAACATTTCCCATGTAGGTTGGTTTTATTTTACTCAGGTGTTAATGTGCATCTTTTTTACATTTATTTTAATTGGAAGATGGCACGTTGCTAGTGCATTTACTAGTACAGTAATTTATTTGCAAACTTGGACATGCAACAGCTCAGCAGTGAACAAATCAAATATGTCTTTGCTATAGTAAATTTTGTACGCAGTTTTACTTTTCTAAATAAAACGATGAAAGAAAATAAATTTGCTGTGATTAGCTTCTTCAATATAATTTTCCTAGTCCTACTCTCCGCCGCTTCGACCCATGTCGCACTTGAAATACTGTTTAGCCGTTTTGCGTGACTTTGGTAAATCAGCTGATGGTACTGCATCAATAGACATACTATCTTTCCTGTTTGGCTTCCTGGATTGGAAGTGACAGCCACAGACTTTGAAGTTGTCAGTTATATCTTTCAATGAAATGTTCGCACGGCCAGCGGCACTAATCCATAGCAATGTCGAACGTCTGTCCTTTGGAAATACAAAAAAAAAACTACAAACATTGTCTTTTCTACCTCTCCGGTGGCTGCAGTTATACACACTGCAGTTGTCGTGACCACCCATTACCGATAAATACAAAGAGCGGGAGATCTACTTTACATCATGACAGCTGTCTATGAAGGCCCCTTCTACTCTTGCCCCCTGAGAAACAGTCCCGCACAAAATAGCGCGAACTGCGCATGCTCACGATTTCGTGGAAAACACTCTATTGCTGTTGTATTATGGGAAGACATTGAACATTGTGACATCAACAATTGCTGTTGTATTATGGGAAGACATTGAACATTGTGACATCAACAATTGCTGTTGTATTATGGGAAGACATTAAACAGTGTGACATCAACAATTGCTGTTGTATTATGGAAAGACATTGAACATTGTGACATCAATTAACAATTGCTGTTGTTTTATGGGAAGACATTGAACATTGTGACATCAACAATTGCTGTTGTATTATGGGAAGACATTGAACATTGTGACATCAACAATTGCTGTAGTATTATGGGAAGACATTGAACATTTAGTCTGTCCGCAGATTCCCAGCTGCGCGTGCACACTGTCTGAAGCGACGGCCATTTTCGCACTACTTTCAGCAAAATCGAGTGAAAATGGACGACTTTTGAGCTCTTCGTATTTTCATGTGTATTTTTGTCAGCAGTTGCTGTGATTTAACGATTGATATATAAAAAGAAGTGGGAATATCTAAGGATTCGGAATTTTAAGGTTAGTTGTCATAAAAAATACATTCAGAATGGTAAAATGGAAGATTTATCCACACGGGTGATTGCAAATGGTGCCCTGTTTCAGGTGTCCGAAATTTTCTATTTAAAGATTTCTATAAGAAGTTTAATTTGTACAAAGTTTTAATAACTAAATCATGAAAGCTAGTTAAACTGGGTTTCTGGAAGTCTATATATATTGAAAATTCAGCTTTGTCTATTTTTTTTAGCGCGAGGTGAACTCGACGCCAAGCACTCGCATTTTTGAAGCGTGTGACACTAGGGTGTTTCAATTTAAACAAAATTGCTACAATCTTGATATCACCAGCGTTTTATATATATTCTAAAAGGTAAACAAGTGTGCTTTGTGTTGATATGAAACACATGTTGCGTTTGGGTCCCAACTCGTTGGCAAAGTGTTCATATTCGCGTGAAGTCGGTGTAAAAGTCGGCATAATCGATTTTTTCAAGTGCAGTAGGTTACTGTGATTATGTATCGCATGAAAGGCAAAATATTTTCAAACAATTAGATCCTGCAGAAAGATAAGATCATAAACTTTCAAATGATATATCATAAGATATGTTTCCTATAATTTTTACCCATTTTGTGTGGGGAAATCGGTGCATCTCCAAAACGACGACAAAAATGGAACCCCATTTTCATCATAATTTATAGCGTCACGTGACCAACCTGAAGCACTGACCCGACTTGGCAAGACTACAAGTTTTCTTAAATATTCTTAATATCAGAGCAAACAAGTTACAATAAAATTAAAATACAAACAAATGCTGTACATCTAACATCAGAAATATTCCAAGAGTTATATGCTTCATTCTTAAAACATCAAAAATGGTACAGTCATGATCCACTGCACAAGAAATCCAGTGTGAATTTTGACCAATATGGAAAGATATTGCTAGATCTAGTTATAAATAAAACAAGATTTTTTTTAATTGGATAAATATTTACAATGAAGTACTGGCCTATTGCCAGGTTGTACTTTTTAAAGCCTGAAAGGGTTTTGATAAAAAAAAATCGTTCAACACCAGTTTATTCATTATATTAAGATCTGCACTTCTGCCTTGTTCTCTTATTTTACTGCTCAAGATTTATTTCTATGTACTAGTACTATTTTTGTCTCTTACATATTAAACTATTTAAAATAAGACAATTCCAATTGTAATTTGAAAAAATATCCCTAATCTATTTAAAATTTATATTTATCTTTTTAAAAGTGCAAAATTTTGAAATCTGTGTGCTAAACAAAACTAAGTAAACATTTAAAATTCATGTCCTTAAAGTACTGTCCCTGGGAAATGTTCATTCAGCCTCATCAATATGCACTGAACTTTTTGAAAGTTTTTTTGAAACTTTTTGCCTTTTAAATTAAAGCAGTTAACAAGGCTCCAATAAACTCGTTGGCCAACTTGATATGAGGGCAGGAGAAGCACCTGCCCCAGCAAGTTATGAATATTACTTTAGCCAAAACTGACATACAATTAAGATCATCCCCAGCTGAAAATTCTTGAATATAATTTGTAATTAAATACATATCAAAGTGCATTAAAAATGAAAAAAAAACTTTACTACACGAGTATGTTTCAATTTTTTTATTTCCTTAGAATCTTCAATGGCCAGGTCATTTACCTGGATATGACAATCAGAAAACAAAATCAATTCTCAAGTTCAAAATTGGGCCATTTTCCCAGAGTGCCACCCTGCCACCCAGTGGTTGATAGATTCCTTGACTAAATGATCATAAAAACTTGGCCCATATAAAACTGCTGTCAAAATTTTGTTAACTTAAGCATAATATTCCCCAAACTTGACCTCCAGTCAGATTCGATTCTTTTGAGAGCACTGTATCCTCTCTCCACCTGAGAAGTGGACAGGCTGAACAAGGGAATTTCAATTAGCATTATTGTATGTATTCTAATCTTTGTCTGGTCTCCTACCCTTGAAACAAATCAGTACACATAGCTTTACTTTTATTCACTGTAAACATGCCACCTATGTGCTCTTTAAAGGCAGGCCACTCTCAATGGAAGTCTTTTGGGTAAAAGCCCAACCTGTATAATACTTGAAGAAAATAATGTTCCAGAACTTGTCTGCTATGAGAAAGGTTTCTAGGGTAAACAATATCCAAGGCTCTACAAAACACCATCTCTTGTTCAGTCACACCTGCATCAACAGCACCATCACTGTTCACACAAAATCGTATTTTCCCTGGTCTTGACCAGAACACCTCTTCCCTTATTGTCAGCTGATATGAAATTCAGGAATCTGTTAGAAATAAATATAATAAAATGATAAAATCATACATGTAGAAACAAGAAATTTATACAAAGCAGATAAAAACTGAAATTTAATGAAAAATCCATAGATTAAAAAAAAAACTCACCTCATTGTCAGTCTCACACCAGTTGTTTATCAAAGTAATTTCTTACCATGCTATATAGTAATATCCTACTACTAGTAATAGGCCAGTTATAAAAAATACAGAAGTATTGGCTTTTATATATATATATAAACACTTAATTACCTTCTGCTTTGTCTGACTGGTATCTTTTCATAATTTCATGCCATCTAGTCCATAATTCTCATGCTATAGCTTAGGCAGGGATAGGTATGCTGTCAACATTTCACTAAAATTGAAAAAGCACAATGCATAGGTCATAAAGTGTGCATTGGTCATAAAGTGTGGCTGTGCCTTGACAAACTATTTTTTTAAAACTTGTTTAATTTGAAGACTTTTATTTTAATACCAACAATTTCAGATAAATTGCGAAAAATTGTTAAAAAATCACAATATTTAAACTTTTAATGTAAAACAACTTTGGAACCTGCCCAAGAAAGACCTTTAGTACACCTGTGATTGCGCAATGCGCTAGTTAATAAGTGTGTATAGACACACACACCCTATTTTGGAAAAGGTCTAGATAAGGAAATACAATGGATGAAGGTACGCAAGTACACACTTTATGTAAACAAAGTACAACTGTAACTTAATTTGCAACAAAATGTAACATTCACTTGTACTAAACGTCAACAAGTGCATCTGAACTATGCGAAGGGAGGTTACTCCAAAATCATTTCTATACATTTCGGCGCTTATATGAAACATAGTGAATGAAAAAAAAAAAAGACTCACCTTTAAGTCGGCAAACCCAAAGCTATGTAACTTGAAAGGCAGATTTTTCCATTCTAAAATCTAAAACCATAGCATTGGTTGATCTCCAGCACCGATGTCATTTTTTCACGTATAATTTTCCATAACAACTCTCACTATGACAGTGACACATTGTATACTATAAATATACACTTGAAAAGCTGAACATTCAATTTTTTTCAACCGAAATGCAAGATTTACCGAGAAAAACGCTCTCCAGTCACTTGCTTAGTGCAACGTGACAGTCCCAGTTTCGACTGACCTACATAGTTCGCACTAAAATAGGGATTTCACAAAAAAGGACGGTTGTACAAATTTTTTATTCTTCTTGGCTCAATTCCAGCATATATAGTTGCATAAATTGTTATAATATCATGAAAGTAAGTTTGTCCATTTTTTCTACAATCATTTCATTTTAGGGTACAAAATTACACGATCTGCTTGAGAAAAATGCGTGTGCTATTTTTAGACAACTGATACAAGGCTTTCGTCGAAAATTGAAATGTTTATTTTACATTGTGCGTTTACATCAAGTTCTAAGTTTTATTTTTTGAAAGTTTCAAGCAGAATAATGAGTTATTCTCAGAGCTTCATGGATTTATATAACAACTACGGATTTTTGAAAACATGGCGTGAAACACACGTCGCGGACTATTTTGTGCAAGCGCGTAGGTGTTTTTATAATGATCACCGCTTATGCATTGATATGCAAGATCTGCGGACAGACTGATTGTGACATTAACAATTGTTGTTGTTGTATTATGGGAAGACACTGAACATTGTGACATCAACAATTGCTGTTGTATTATGGGAAGACATTGAACATTGTGACATCAACAACTGTTGTTGTATTATGGGAAGACATTGAACATTGTGACATCAACAACTGTTGTTGTATTATGGGAAGACATTGAACATTGTGACATCAACAATTGCTGTTGTATTATGGGAAGACATTGAACATTGTGACATCAACAATTGCTGTTGTATTATGGGAAGACATTGAACATTGTGACATCAACAACTGTTGTTGTATTATGGGAAGACATTGAACATTGTGACATCAACAATTGCTGTTGTATTATGGGAATTAGACATTGAAGGGCAGAAACCACTAAATGGAGCAATCACTGACTGTTATAGACGAATGTATACATATACATATACAGTTCAGTGAGAGAAAGTTAATTGGTGCTTTTTACCTATTTTTCCTGGCATTTCTTGTGTGTTCCTAGCAGGCTAGGGTGTTAATTACTGCCTTTTTTTTAAATTCAGAACCAGGCATAGTTGTGGTGCAGTCGTGAGACCTCTGGTGGCAGGAGCTACTGACTGTGAGCGGTGCAGTGGTTTGTTTACAAACAGAGGGGTGCACATGTTCAAGTAATGCCGATAAAAAAGTTTACTTGATGACAGTATATTTTTGTGCCATTGGGAGTTATGTCAGTGTGTCTGCTGTCCATGGGGATGTGAAATGTTTCACCCATTTATTTTGTTCATGCAATTTTGCAGGTATTTCTTAGTATGGCCATCAATGGGAAATTATATGCCAGGTTGTTTCTGTCCTGAAGGGGGAAAATATATAAGGGGTGGTCTGGCTAATTATCAATTTTTTGGTCAATTAAATGAAAAATTACACAGAAATTTGCATACCACACAGGAGGGATACTGTTGTTTGTGGACTGGGGGCACCAGTTGTTCCATTGGGGTCTGTTATGGGATGATGAGGGTTACATTTCCTGGGGCCGGATACTCCGTTACTGTTGGAGTGCACAGGGTGACATTTATGCTAAAGGAAAGGATTCCCAACATACCGAGAGAGACAGAAGTATCTCACCTGTGTGGAGTCGCTTTGTGCTGTAACTCCGATCATCTCACAGCAGAGCTTCACGGAAGCAACAAAAACAGATTACATTGTCATAATCTGGGAAGGTGCATCAGACACGAATAGAGGCCAAATTGTGTACATGATAATTATAATTTTATTTTAGTTTAGTTTATTTTTTATTTTTTATTTATTTATATTTTTTACATTTACTTAATTTCTAGATTTCTCAATTATATTTTTAAGTTTTGGGTAAAAGAAAGACCAACAAACTTGTGTATATTTCACAACCAGGTTATTACAGAGTAGTATCTTGAAATCATACATTTTCTTTTAAATACATGTTCTCTTTGAATAACTGTGATCAGAAAATACAAGTTTTGGCATAGATATGCGTTGTCTATAGTCATAACTTTTCAATGCTTTAGATCTGTCTTACTTTATGTAGCAGTTAAGGATTCTCCTTCTAGCTCTTAACTTGAATGCAAGTGTCTTATTGTGATTCACTCTCATTGTACCACCAGCGTTAGCGCTGGCGGTACACATGGTTTTAGTCCTGTCCGGATTGTTCCGCCGGCTCCGCCGGACGGCTACCGTTACCGCTTCTCCTCCTAGACAGTAAGGGCCTCCGTACCCATCTCTTGGATTTAGGTCACCTATAATCTCAACTCGTTCCACGTAAAATTTGGGCTTTGTTGGTATTGGGGTCTAGGTGTGGCACTCATAGCAATGCACCCTTGTCTAAAAATGGTAAAATTAAATGCTAATTATCTACCCTACGGAAGGAATTATGGGAAAAATTTCTACAGACGGCTTTCCAAAAGTCATATGTGTAGATTTCAAATATGCCCTTGGATTTGACCTTTGACCTTTATTTCAAGGTCAAACGGGCCAAAATTTTCATAAAAACGAATTTTTTTATGAAAAAAAAAAATTATTTGCCCTGTTATTCAGACACCACACAGACTTAACCAATAATATTATTGGAAAGTGTTACCCTTCAGGTCATCTTTCATCTCCGTGAATTTGGGGTCAATCGTTGCATTTTCACGGGAGTAGCAGCCATAAGATAACGAAACTGAAAACTGTCTCTAATTCGGGAACCGTTAATGCTAGAGACCCATTCTTTTTTGCATTTTGTAGAGCATGTAAAGCCCAACACTGGAAGTGGTCTCTGTTTTTTTGTATTCCATACGGTTTTCGAGTTACGCTGTATCAAAAAGTATATATTGGTGGTGAAAGCAAAATGTGCAGTACAGTAATGGATAATAAATTTTGAACTCCAGAAAAATAAAACATAAGGCTTGGCGAGGGCAGACAACCTGTGGTCAAAAATGACATTATTTCATCAAATTTGAACATCTGGAACTTCAGAGCACCTCCCATTTCAAGAATTTTGACCAAAATGACCTTTTCTTTATTTTAATTAATTTTTATGTACAGACACAGATGTGATTGGATCATTTTTAGTGAATTTAGGCTATTTTTTCTCTTTTTTCAGCATATATGCAGCACCGATAACACCATAAATGGAAAACCATTTTACCTTTTGGCTTGAAACTTACAGAACTGATGAATATTCATAATACGCAGGTAAAGTTCGAAAATCAGCATGATCGGGCCATTTTTAGGGAAGTTATGCTGTTTTTTCACTTCTTTCAACATATATGCAACGCTAATAACACAATATAAGAAAAACAGATAGGCCAATTGTCATTATACTCACAGGAGTAGTCAAACTAACTCAAACGCAGGTTGAGTTCCAAAATCAGCATAATCGGGCCATTCTTTTAGAAGTTATGCTGTTTTTTCTTATTTCCTCAGATTCAGTTGTTAGGCATGTTAACAGTCTCATTATTGAACTAATAAGATACATAAAAGTGTTTGTTTGACATTTCCTGCATCTTAATAACATTGTTAGTTGATTATGTAAAAATGATGGTAAACTTGTTATTGTGTATTATGTTATAAAGTGTCAAAAATGGAAATAAACAAATATCATTGCAGTTTGTCAGATTCAATCATCTACTATATTCATTATCTCAGAATGGAGGAAATTGGACATTTAACACTGTTCTATTGATATTTTTCCCATCTCATCAATTTTCTTAGTTGATCATATACAAATGGTAGAAAACTGTTTATTTTGTTTTATGTTAAAAAAGTGTTTTAAAAATGGAAGTAAACCCATTGCAGAACAGTGCTGTCTTGTTTCAGCATATATGCAGCACCGATAACACGATAAGTGGAAAACCATTTTACCTTTTCCCTTGAAACTTACAAAACTGATGAATATTCATAATACGCAGGTCAAGTTCGAAAATCAGCATGGTCGGGTCATTTTTAGGGTAGTTATGCTGTTTTTTCACTTCTTTCAGCATATATGCAGCACCAATAACACGATAAGTGGAAAACCATTTTACATTTTGGTTGCAAACTTACAGAACTGATGAATATTCATAATACGCAGGTCAAGTTTGAAAATCAGTATGATTGGGTCATTTTTAGGGAAGTTATGCTGTTTTTCACTTTTTTCAGCATATATGCAACACTGATAACATGATAAGTGGAAAACCATTTAACCTTTTGGTTTGAAACTTGCAGAACTAATGAATATTCATAATACGCAGGTCAAGTTTGAAAATCAGCATGATCGGGTCATTGTACCACCAGCGTTAGCCATAGTAACTATTGAAGTTGAATAGGAAGTCATATACTGGCAATCATAATTTGACCTTAAAATTGACCTTTGACCTACTTTTCACCATGAAATGAACTCTGCAAATTTTGCTTCCCTTTATCTCCAAAAATGGCAGAAATAGGTCCATAGTTTCTATTGAACTTGAATAGGAAGTCATATACTGGCAATCTAAATGTGACCTTAAAATTGACCTTTGACCTACTTTTCACCATGAACTGAACTTTGCAAATTTTGCTTCCCTTTTATCTCCAAAACTGGCAGAGATAGGTCCATAGTTGCTATTGAACTTGAATAGGAAGTCATATACTGGCAATCTAAATGTGACCTTAAAATTGACCTTTGACCTACTTTTCACCATGAATTGAACTCTGCAAATTTTGCTTCCCTTTTATCTCCAAAACTGGCAGAGATAGGTCCATAGTTTCTATTGAACTTGAATAGGAAGTCATATACTGGCAATCTTAATGTGACCTTAAAATTGACCTTTGACCTACTTTTTACCATGAACTGAACTCTGCTAATTTCTTTCTCTTTTAACTCCAAACCTGGCAGAGATAGGTCCATAGTTACTATTGAAGTTGAATAGGAAGTCATATACTGGCAATCTATATGTGACCTTGAAATTGACCTTTGACCTACTTTTCACCATGAATTGAACTTTGCAAATTTTGGTCCTTTTTATCTCCAAAACTGGCAGAGATAGGTCCATAGTTGCTATTGAACTTGAATAGGAAGTCATATCCTGGCAATCTAAGTGTGACCTTGAAATTGACCTTTGACCTACTTATTATCATGAACTGAACTCTGCTAATTTCTTTCTCTTTTAACTCCAAACCTGGCAGAGATAGGTCCATAGTTACTATTGAAGTTAAATATGAAGTCATATTCTGGCAATTTACTGTGACCTTGAAATTGACCTTTGACCTTCTTTTTACCATGAACTGAACTTTGCATATTTTGCTTCCATTTTATCTTCAAAACTGGCAGAGATATGTCCATGGTTACTGTTGAACTTGAATAGGAAGTCATATACTGGCAATCTTACTGTGACCTTGAAATTGACCTTTGACCTACTTTTCACCATGAACTGAACTTTGCAAATTTTGCTTCCCTTTTATCTCCAAAACTGGCAGAGATATGTTGATAGTTACCATTGAAGTTAAATATGAAGTCATATTCTGGCAATTTACTGTGACCTTGAAATTGACCTTTGACCTTTTTACCATGAACTGAACTTTGCATATTTTGCTTCCCTTTTTTCTCCAAAACTGGCTGAGATAGGTCCATAATTACTATAGAACTTGAATAGGAAGTCATATACTTGCAATCTAAATGTGACCTTGAAATTGACCTTTGACCTACCTTACGATGAATAAACTTTGATTGTACCATTTTAAGTTATACATATTTTTTGCATATTTTGAAAATTCTTGTTGATTGCATTTTTACAGCTTGTCAAGCACAAGACTGGTGGCTGTGTCCCTTACTTTGTGTATGTGGGGGTCTATATGAATGCGCTTGCTCCAGCTGGTGGTACAATATTCGGAGGCGGTATCGCCTCTCTGATCCTCTAGTTTTTTGGGAAGTAATGCTGTTTTTTCACTTTTTTCAGCATGTATGCAACACCTTTGTGCTATATGACGGTACTGTATGGATAGCAGTCTTTAAAATTGTCCCTTGGGTGATCACTAATTAAATTAAGGTCTATAAAGTCACTTGCCTACTCATTAATTTTCAATTGGCCATTAAGTGAGATTACATAAAACACTCCTTGAGATTTCCCTGTAAAGTCCCATAGGTTTAGCTCTCTTAACAGTGTCACAAAATTAGGATTTGGTGATAATTGTGCAGATAAATGGTGTTTAACATTGCAAATAATTTACAACAAAAAGAATGTGTTATGCCAACATGCTATAGATGCATAACAGTGCTTTATTTTTCTCAAACTTGGTGGGGTTATTAATATCAAGTTAATACAGCTAGATTAAAAGTTTGAATAGCAGCTTTATTGGAATTTTTTACGTTTTATTTAAAATTTTTTTAAAATTATTTTTCAAACAGTAGCATCTTCAAGATGTGATTTTATACTCTCATCCACCAGAAGTGCTGTGCATTTTCTGTATTTTTGTATATAATTGTTATTTCTTCAGATTTAATCCTTAGGCATGTTAACAGTCTCATTATGGAACTAATAAGATATGTAAAAGTGTTGTTTTGACATTTTCTGCTTCTTAACAATATTGTTTGTTGATTATATAAAAATGACGGTAAACCTGTTATAATATTGTGCATTATGTAATAAAGTATCATAAATGGAAAGGAACTCATCATTGCAGTTTGTCAGATTTAATCATTCACTATGTTCAGCATCTGCAAATGGAGCAAATTGGACATTGAAAATTGTTCTATTGATATTTTTCCTATGTCAACAATTTTCCTAGTTGAACATTTAAAAATGACAGTTTATTGATCATTTTGTTTTAAAAAAGGTGTTGAAAATGGAAAGAAAATCATTTCAGTACAGTTATCTCTTGTTTACATTTTGGCATTTTGAAAGTGTGACTCTGAACTTCCATGGCCTTGAAGACCTTCCCAAATCACATTTTCTGAATATTCATGATACTTTTATTTTCTTATAAAAAATTTGATGGTCATTATGCTGTTAAGTATTATGTTTTATTGCATGAAAGTTGAAGAAAACCCTATTTTGGACACTGCTGCCAGGATAGCGATTAAGGGAAAACCATGTTACTTACGATACTGAAAGTGAAAAGTTTCATAAGACAGAAGTGCGCAGCTTGTGTTTGAAAACCAGTGTGATTGTTTTCTGTTTTGGAGGCAATGCAGGTTTATAAAGTGCTATACTGGCATTTTCAAGTTGTGACTTATCACTCCCATCTGCCAGGAGCCCTGTACTCTTACTTTGTAACATTTTCTGTATTTTTTCTGTACGAAATTTATGGCACATTATTGTAACTCCAAAAATATAACATTTAGTCCCTTATATCTCCAAAACTGGCAGAGATAGGTCCATAGTTACTATTGAAGTTGAATAGGAAATCATATACTGGCAATCTAAATGTGGCCTTGAAATTGACCTTTGAACTACTTTTAACCATGAACTGAACTTTGCAACTTTTTAATGCTTTTATTTTCAAAACTGGCAGAGATACGCCCATAGTTACTATTGAATTTGAATAGAAAATCATACTAGGCAATTTACTGTGACTTTAAAATTGACCTTTGACCTACTTTTAACCCTGAAGTGAACTTTGCAAATTTTGTTCCCTTTTATCTCCAAAACTGGCAGAGATAGGTCCATAATTACTATTGAACTTGAATAGGAAGTCATATACTGGCAATCTAAATGTGACCTTGAAATTGACCTTTGACCTACTTTACACCATAAACTGAACTTTGCAACTTTTTAATGCTTTTATTTTCAAAACTGGCAGAGATACGCCAATAGTTACTATTGAACTTGAATAGAAATCATTAGAGGCAATCTAAGTGTGACCTTGAAATTGACCTTTGACCTACTTTTCACCATGAACTGAACTTGGCAACATTTAAGTCCCTTGTATCTCAAAAACTGGCAGAGATACCTCCATAGTTACTATTGAACTTGAATAGGAAGTCTTATACTGGCAATTTAACTGTGACCTTGAAATTGACCTTTGACGTACTTTTCACCATTAACTGAACTTTGCAAATTTTGGTTCCCTTTTATCTCCAAAACTGGCAGAGATAAGTCTATGGTTACTATTGAACTTGAATGGGAAGTCATATACTGGCAATCTAAATGTGACCTTGAAATTGACCTTTGACCTACTTTACACCATAAACTGAACTTTGCAACTTTTTAATGCTTTTATTTTCAAAACTGGCAGAGATACGCCCGTAGTTACTATTGAATTTGAATAGAAAGTCATACGAGGCAATTTATTGTGACCTTAAAATTGACCTTTGACCTACTTTTAACCATGAACTGAACTTTGCAAATTTTGTTCCCTTTTATCTCCAAAACTAGGAGAGATAGGACCATAGTTACTATTGAACTGGAATGGGAAGTCATATACTGGCAATCTTAATGTGACCTTGAAATTGACCTTGGACCTACTTTTAATCAGGAATTGAACTTTGCAAATTTCCATTCCCTTTTATCTCCAAAACTGACAAGATACGCCCATAGTTACTATTGAATTTGAATAGGAAGTCATATACTGGCAATCTAAGTGTGACCTTGAAATTGACCTTTGACCTACTTTTAATCATGAATTGAAGTTTACAAATTTTGGTTCCCTTTTATCTCCAAAACTGGCAGAGATACGTCCATAGTTGCTATTGAACTTGAATAGGAAGTCATATACTGGAAATTTACTGTGACCTTGAAATTGACCTTTGACCTACCTTACTATGAACTGAACTTTGATTGTACCATTTTTAGTTATATATATATATTTTTTTTTTTTTTGCATATTTTGAGAATTCTTGTTGATTGCATTTTTTACAGCTTGTCAAGCACAAGACTGGTGGTGGTGTCCCTTTTTTGTGTGTGTGGGGGTCTATATGATCGCGCTTACCCCAGCTGGTGGTACAATATTCGGAGGCGGTATCGCCTCTCTGATCCTCTAGTTTTCATCTGTTTTTCATCTTTCTCCAGATATTTAATGACTGCAGAAGTTGGCGTGATACCAGCAGAGGTCATCTTACTCAAAGTGGATTGTTTAAGTCCATTATTCCTTAAGTGGACTGCACTGTGAATCCTTCCTGCAAAGTTCCGAGAAAAGGTGACATCTTTATTATTAGTTTTCTGAAATGTCCGGGTTAAAGACTCCACTTCTTGTGTGTTGGTATTTTAATTAAAATTAAGTTTTGTTGATTCAGTTGCCCTTGGGCCCAGTCTATAATTCAGGCACTGTCTCAAGATTTGCATGTCTTCAGTGTTGCTAAAGTCTAGTTTGCCTTTCTCAGGGAAAATAGTTTCTGAGCCACCTTTACATACATAACAGTACTTTAAACAATTTTGACAATCACCCATGTAATGTAGTAGTTTGACTTTATGCATGTGTTATATCTTATGTGTAGAGTTCACGTCATCAATTATACACTTGAGTTAGTACAGAAGTAATAAAGAGCATATGGTCTCTCAAACCACCAGCTACTCAAGTCACTTTATTATAACCACTGTAACAACTAATTATAGAGTCAGTGACATAACTCAGTGCTCTTTTAATCAACTCTGTGTCCCCATGATTTGCTTTAAAGCAAGCATCAAATTCAGAATAGCAGCCCATTGCTATGCACTGAGCAAAACGTTTTTGCATTTTGTCTCTAGTGTATTTTGTTTTTGCTGGAAACACTTGACCAGAAAATGGTGCTTTTTCTATTTGTTATTTCAAAGCTTTGGTAAAGTGTCGTGTGTCCCGAAGACTTTCATCAACATTGGCACATGCAGAGTGGGCTTGGCTATCCCCATTAGTAGTTAAGGTGCCAACTGTGACCTCTCCAGAAATATCCTCAAAAATCTGTTGCATGGCATGTTTTTCATCCCCGATGCTATCCTCTTCTCATAGAGACATCTTCCCTTCTACTTCTGAGCAGTACGGCAGAGCTTGTTACCAGAGTAAACACCAATAACATCCTTCTGGCTGGTCACATTCTCTGCTACAGTGTACACAGTCTGAGTGGCTGGCTGGTCACATTCTCTGCCACAGTGTACACAGTCTGAGTGGCTGGCTGGTCACATTCTCTGCTACAGTGTACACAGTCTGAGTGGCTGGCTGGTCACATTGTCTTCTACAGTGTACATAGTCTGAGTGGCTGGCTGGTATGGTGTTTTGTTCCCTCCGCTGAACAGACTATTATTGTATCTCTCATCTCCTTCCACTGCTATAGGCTGTCCTCCATATATATATATATATACCCTGTGAGATCTTGAATGTGACATAAGTTTTCATGGTGTTGCTGCATGTCAGCCTTGTTCAATTCTGTTATCACTGCACTGACTTTGTTAGCTTGTGTCTGCATGGCTGATGGGCTGGGCGGGGTCACATTGCTTGCCATTAGGATCTGCCTCATTGCTGTGTTAGGGATCATGTTCTGTGACAGGCCATAACTTGCAAGCCTGCATTCACTGTTACTTATCTCCAGCCACGCTGCTTGCTTTGGACTTCATTGTATAGTTTCTACTTCCCTGTCCTGTACTGACATGTGTCACATTTTAGTCCCGTTGACCAAGTTACTCCCCACTTGTTCTCTGCCTCTTTGTCCCAAACCATTCAGCCAGCTAGTGCTCTCGGGTGTGTGCTCTGACAAGACTTTGTTGACCAGATTGACAATTTTTTCTCCTGAAACCAACTTGTATTCATCATCTGTGTGTGTGTGTGTGTGTGTGTGTGTGTGTGTTGGGGGGGGGGGGGGGGGGGCACTGGACAAACTAAACTCTCTGGCTGGGCCCTTCTATGTCTTAGTGTCACAAGTGTATCAGGATTGCTGCTGAGGGTTGTTGATGGCCCGACAGGGGGTGGAGAGGAGGCTGCCTGGTACAACTCTTAGCTGGGTCTGATGTATCTTCTCACAATGGGCTCTAGAGGGCTGTCAGACATCAGGATTGCTGCTGAGGGTTGTTGATGGCCCGACAGGGGGTGGAGAGGAGGCTGCCTGGTACAACTCTAAGCTGGGTCTGATATATCTTCTCACAATGGGCTCTGGAGGGTTGTCTGACTACTGTCTTCTAAAGGCTAGCTTGTGTCCCTTCACAAATACATCTTTTCTTTGTGTTTTCCAGGTACCTTTACTGTACAGCATGGTTAGCAAGTGCCTACTGAGACAGGAGCCAGGGACAGGGTTTTTATAGTATTATCTCTCCCAGGTGTGCAGAAAAACAGGAAACTGCATGGCCCTAGTGCAAGGCGGGGGGGGGGGGGGGGGGGGGGGGGGGGGGGGGGGGTATACCCAGCTTAGTGGTGAGTATTGTTATGCAGAGAAAGACATTTTCCTGTGTCCTCACAACGCACACAAACAACACAACACTTGTGACAATTAGCCTTGCACTTGAGTTTAAAGTAAAAATATTTTTAAATCTTTTTATTAATAATTTTCCACTTCTCTCACTTTATTCCTCAGCAAAGTGCACCTGAACTACACTATAGCTAATAAGTCCCCGGTCACTTTAATAGCACACGCTGTCTACATCAGACGCGCTAATGCGCACGTCCCCGACAGTGTTAATGATAGGGGGATTACGATGGACAGCGCATGTTGTCGACATTCGTATACATGTGTACAGTCACTGATTTCAACAATTGCTAATCTATATGTATATATATATATTTATTTATCTATTTATTTGTCTGTTCTATGTTCTAGCCACTAGTATCGTATTGTAATTGATTATACCTTTATGTGAAGGTGTTTGTCAATAAAGAATCTGAATCTGTTGCTCACAGCAGTAGGCACTGCCGCTGAAGTTAAACCAGTAATTAAGTCTTTAACTTGACTAAACATGTTTTGCTTTGTAACTTGCGTCCTTCAGTCTTGCTGTTGCGGAAGCGCCGGCGGGACATATCTCCACCTTGCCGATATTTATCCCGACTCTCGACTTTAAAAGTATTATTGGTTTTGATTTTATCAAAGTCTTATTATATCAGAAAACCTGCATATTTTCATACGTTAAGAGAATTATAGAAACTGTAGAAAAAGCTACTCGTACATCAGGGATAAAAAACAACACCTTGCAGCACTATTACCTATTATTCATCACCAGAAGTTACTGTTTCACTTTTTTCTCCCAAATTACAAAGTCTGATGACAACTGAAAGCCTTTAGCCATACCTCAGGGCAGTGGGAGATAGTCTGGATTTGTTTAAATGTAATAAAAGTATATTTTGAAGAATTTTCCTAGCCTTCGGCAATTTCCGCAAAGCTTCGGCATGCGCGGCAATACAGAGCTGTCGATATCTGTATTCGTGAACAATAGAATTGGTGGAACAACGGTTAACGTTGTTGAATCGCCTGCAACCTACCCGACGGGAGATCGTGTCCCTGTCGGTACTTTTGAAGATTTTGAAATTGTCATTATTATAAATATCTATTAATATATAAAACAGTCGTGGCTAATTGTTTTTGCAACGGAAAGCACAGTAGGAAGGTTTGTTGTTATTGTTAAATTTATTATTACTGGGGACATAAATTAGTATGCTAATCTCTTATCATGGTATAATGATTGATACGATGGGTATCAAATAGTTTTCCTTTGATATAAACAACAAAAGAGCGGCCTTCCAAATATCTTTGCTGAATGTTTATAACGTCGGTACTATTATGCGCAAAAATATTGATACATGACGCAAACGACATTTACTAATTTTGGTAATATCAATTTTAATTAAAATTAAATTTAATTGAAATTAAAATTAAAATTTGTCTAAACGTGCATATTACCATTCACTTTGTTTAAAGGGTTCGCAACACTACATTCTAATACATTTTGCCAATTTTCATGTTTGCTAGTTTATTTTGATTTGAGAGAAAGCGAGAGAAGACCCTCTACTAGGGCCGCAAATTAATTATGAGTATTTTTCTTCAGTGCAAGAGACTGTGTAATGAAAAATCAATCTGTAACTCTGGTATAGGGTGGCCTTGTGTGTGTAATAATATACAAGTAGGGGCAGGGGTACAGTTTTATAGTACAAATAGTCATTTTATACATCTTATTGATCTCATCGTCGGGTCATTGTTTACAATAGCGCTTTGTCGCTGTGCGTACCTTTTTGCATTTGAGTTAGACTCAGTCAGTAACAGCTGGTGATTTTGTCTTTTTTGCGTTTCATTGACAATATTTTGGCCACCTAAGTAGGGAAATGTGGCTCTTTGTTTTGAAATGACATTTCCATTGTTCCTTTGAACATGCAAAAGTCAACACACTTACGTCAACATACTTACTTTGTAATACCAACCCAGGGGAAGAAACAAAAGCCTCATAAGGTGTCGTCATTCACACTGTAAAAGGTGTTAATATCATGCTTCTATTGTTTGCCCATGAATCATTATGACAAATTTGTAGGGTTGCCAGATCACTGGCGCTTCATTCAATTCTCTATATCTGCCCTGCAGCCTGGGATGAGTGATACTTGACTGACCTTTGTTTACATCTGGAGATTTTCTTTATAATTCGATCAGTGTGCATAAATTATGATATTTTCCATCAGGAAAAATACGTGATAATGTTACGATTCTTATTTTACAGATACATAATTACAAAAATTAATTCCTGATTTAATACCCCCTATTTCAGCGCCTATTCCTGGCTGCGTTAATTATGGGGGGTTGGAAAGTAATCCGTTAGAACGCAGGAGTGATGATTGCTACTCTTACCAACGGTGCATCACTGATCAACTAATCTCAGCCACCTGAAGCAGAATCACCAACAAAAGACAAATTGGAATACATCTGCCTTCTTGTTGAGACATCTTATGTAAAAAAGGCGATAACGGTCAAAACATACGTGCTTCGTGGTTTCTTAAATGTTCATCGTATTTTTTCGTTCGTTATTCTTATGAGTTAAGCAGCTTCACCTCCGTGACACCCTTTTTATTTATTTAAACCATTGTTAGATAAACCAAGGGTTTCACTCCAGATTTCACGATCGAGCAGCTGATCATGAGGAGAGTGTAGCATGCTATAGTAAACTACCCCAAATATATATACAACACCTCCAGGGTTTCACGATCGAGCAAGTGATCATGAGGAGAGAGTGTAGCAGAGAACTTCATTAATGGTCGTCATAATTGGTGGTTGCCTTGGGAAAATGAGTTACATGATTACATAATACAGATACATAATAACATAAGATTAATACTAAAATTTTCCCTGATACAAAAACCCCTATTTGAGCGCTTATTCCTGACTGCGTTAATTACGGGTGATTAGAAAGTAATCTATGAGGACGCAGGAGCGATGATCGCTACTCTTACCAACGGTAAATCACCGATTTACTTGACTCCGCTACTTCGAGCAAAATCACACACCACCAAAAGACAAATTAGACCACGTTCGTCCTCTTATTAAAACAAAGAATGTAAAAATGTGATGTCGGTCAAAGAAGAGGCCTAGACTACGTGCTTCATGGTTTATTAGATAGGCCTATTCATTGGATTTTTTTTATTTCATTATTATAGCTTCACCTCGCGAGACCCTTTTTTATATATTTAAAACACAGCACCCCACTGGTTTCGCGATCATGAAGAAAGGGAGTGTAGCAAAGAACCTCATTAATGGTCGTAGCCTAATAATAGGTGGTTGCATTGTAGGCCTAACCGTGTTCATTTTAGTCGACAGACTAAGCTAGAAGAAAGAAAAGATCATTATCGCCTCTCTTTACTTAGGAACAATAAGGATGGCTAGTGGCAGCATTTATAAGTTCTTTTATTTAGAAACTTTCCGATCCTTTGTCTGGGACTGCGTCCGAGAAACGGCGATAACGACAGAGATGTCCTCGAACATTTTGGACTCAGTGCAAATAAAAAAAAATCCGTTAAGAAGTAGCCTTTAAATGTCCTGGCAAATAATTTTGCGATGGCTCAGAGAGTTCTAGAATGAATGACAAGCAACGACATTAGGGTTAATAATAGACTAAAAACTATCAGAGTGTAGGCCTGTCTTACTTCATTTCTAAGGCCATCTTGTGATACGAGTCATGCTACACTACAAAAGAGGGGGTAGCAGTGGATGATTTAATACAGGGATACCATCGATAGTAAGTATATCAATAGAAAATCGCAATCCTCAAATGTTTTTTAATTCATTAAATATAAACGGTCTTTTCTCGTACAATGGGTCTGGTATAGTTGTATTGGCCTATCAGTTGGAAACACGTGGTTCGTCTACAATTGCAAATGGCGGAGGTGCCGTGGTAGTTATTGTCGTAAAATTAGCTGGATACGGTGCACGTGAGAAAATTATTCATTAAATTTAGTTTTCGAGCGTCAGCTTAATCTGGTAAAATGCGAGACGAAAAAAATGATAGATAGAGCCTTATGACCCACTGTAGAATGATGCCGAATAATACATCAACAACGTAGTTTATCGGCAGATAAACGTGTTTCCATTCTCGGCTGACTGAGGAAAGGTTTGAGAGAATATTTAAAGAAGAGGCGGTCGAACCAATAGTGAGTAGGAAGTGTGCTGCAATCAAGACGAACAATACCGATCATAAGTGGACAGCTAATAACCCCTAATTAACCCCGGGTTACGCGCTGCTGTGTTGACTCCTTGCTGGGAAGGGGTAGCGGCCTCCTACTGCTGTGCGTAATCAAACATTGTCTTCTAACATGCGGCTACACGACGGTTGCATTGTATTAATAAAGTAATACCTATTCATAAGGAAGGGGGCGGATGGTAATCTTACGAGAATTAAATCAGTTATCGATCATACGCGTACCAATAGTCGTGTTTTTTTTTAGCTATACGGTAGTCCCAACCAGTTAAGATGCTTATCTCATATTTTCACACATGCCCAGAATCATGTGTCCATATTTCAAAACAATTGAAGCAAATTAAGGCAGAGAAATTTGCATTTAACTTTTTATTAGTACCACCAGCGTGTACGCTGGCGGTACTCATGGTTTAAGTCCCGACCCGTCTCGTCCGGCTCCGCCGGCTCCTGCGGCTCCGCCGGCTCCATTGGCTCCGTTGGCTCCGCCGGCTCCACGTACTGGCGCCGGATACAAGTCACCGTTACCGCTTCTCCTCCTAGACCGCAAGGACCCCTGTCCCCATCTCTTGGATTTAGGTCACATATAACCTCAACTTGAACCCCCAAGTTTTTTTGTCTATGTCGGTGCATTGACCTGGGCGTGACACTCGTTGAATTGCACCCTTGTCAAAATTTTAGAAAATTCAATGCCAATTATCTACCCTACGGAAGGAATTATGGGAAAAATTTCTACAGATGGCTGACCGAAAGGCATATGTGGAGATTTCAAATATGCCCTTGGATTTGACCTTTGACCTTTGTTTCAATTTCAAATGGGCCAAAATTTTCAAAAAAACGAATTTTTTTACGAAAAAAAAAATTTTTGCTGTTATTCAGACACTACACAGACTTAACCAATAATATTATTGGAAAGTGTTCCCCTTTGGGTCATCTTTCATCTCCGTGAATTCGGGGTCAATCAGTGCATTTTCACGGGAGTAGCGGCCATAAGATACCGAAACTGAAAACTGTCTATAATTCGGGAACCATTAATGCTAGAGACCCGTTCTTTTTTGCATTTCGTAGAGCATGTAAAGCCCAACACTGCAAGTGGTCTCGGTTTTTTCGTATTCCATACAGTTTTCAAGTTATGCTGTATCAAAAAGTACATTGTGGTTGTGAAAATTATAACATTTAGTCCCTTATATCTCCAAAACTGGCAGAGATAGGTCCATAGTTACTATTAAAGTTGAATAGGAAGTCACATACTGGCAATTTAAATGTGACCTTGAAATTGACCTTTGACCTACTTTTTACCATGAATTGAACTTTGCAAATTTTGTTCCCTTTTATCTCCAAAACTGGCAGAGATAGGTCCATGGTTACTATTGAACTTGAGTAGAAAGTCATATACTGGCAATCTAACTGTGACCTTGAAATTGACCTTTGACCTACTTTTAAACATGAATTGAACTTTGCAAATTTTGTTCCCTTTTTTCTCCAAAACTGGCAGAGATAGGTCCATAGTTACTATTGACCTGGAATAGAAAGTCATTAGAGGCAATTTACTGTGACCCTTGACCTACTTTTTACGATGAACTGAACTTTGATTGTACCATATTTAGTTATATATATATATTTTTTTTTTTTGCATATTTTGAGAATTCTTGTTGATTGCATTTTATAGAGCTTGTCAAGCACAAGACTGGTGGTGGAGTCCCTTTTTTTGGGTGGGGGGTCCATACGAATGCGCTTACTCCAGCTGGTGGTACAATATCCGGAGGCGGTATCGCCTCTCTGATCCTCTAGTTAGTCATGAAATTGTGCCTTTTTCACCAGGTGTCATGTGGACTTAATGGCCCATACAGCAACCACATTTTCAACTTGACCGTTCTCAGTCACCAAGAGACTGTTCTCAGTCATATTGGGCGGAGCAGTTGGCAGTGAATGAAGGTTTTAATTTTTGGTGTCAGAAGGGGGGGGGGGTCTATAAAGGGCAGAAACCACAAAATTGACCAATCACCAACTGTTATAGACGAATGTAGTTCAGTGAGAAAAAATTAGTGCTTCTTTTCCATTTTTTCCTGGCATTTGTTGTGTGTTGCTGGGGTTAATTTTAGTGTCAACTAGCAGGCTAGGGTGTAAACTACTTTTTTTTTTTTTCAGGAGCAAGCACAGTTGTGGTGCAGTTGTGATTCCTCTGGTGGAGGGAGCTACTGACTGTGAGTGGTGCAGTGGTTTGTTTACAAACAGAGGGGTGCACATGTTCAAGTAATGCCGGTAAGAAAGTTTACTTTATGACAGTATATTTTTGTGCCATTGGGAGTTATGTCAGTGCGTCTGCTGTCCATGGGGATGTGAAATGTTTCACACATTTCTTTTGTTCATGCAGTTTTGAAGGCATTTTTTAGTATGGCCGTCAATGGGAAATTATATGGGAAGGCAATGAACATTGTGACATCAACAATTGCTGTTGTATTATGAGAAGACATTCAACATTGTGGCATCAACAGTTGTTGTTGTATTATGGGAAGACATTAAACATTGTGACATCAACAATTGCTGTTGTATTATGGCAATACATTCAACATTGTGACATCAACAATTGCTGTTGTATTATGGGAATATATTGAACATTGTGACATCAACAATTGCTGTTGTATTATGGGAATACATTCAACATTGTGACATCAGCAATTGCTGTTGTACATATGTATTATGGGAAGACATTGAACATTTTGATATCAACAATTGCTCTTGTATTATGGGAAGGCAACGAACATTGTGACATCAACAATTGCTGTAGTATTATGGGAAGACATTGAACATTGTGACATCAACAATTGTTGTTGTATTATGGGAATATATTGAACATTGTGACATCAACAATTGCTGTTGTATTATGGGAATACATTCAACATTGTGACATCAACAATTGCTGTTGTATTATGGGAATACATTCAACATTGTGACATCAGCAATTGCTGTTGTACATATGTATTATGGGAAGACATTGAACATTTTGATATCAACAATTGCTCTTGTATTATGGGAAGGCAACGAACATTGTGACATCAACAATTGCTGTAGTATTATGGGAAGACATTGAACATTGTGACATCAACAATTGTTGTTGTATTATGGGAAGACATTGAACATTGTGACATCAACAATTGCTGTTGTATTATGGGAAGACATTGAACACTGTGACATCAGCACACGAACGAAACGTACAGCCTCGATATGAAACCAGACAACTTTTGTGTTTTTAATCTCCAAATACTTTAAAAAATCAATTAAGTTAATAAAAACGCAAGGAACAAGAACTTCTTAGATCGTACATTTTATATTAATGATTATTAAAGATCATAATAATTAAAGAGTCGCATTTCGATTTACTCCATGCTATGGCCTTTATTGAAAAATAGCATTTTTTACGAGATTACAAATTGCATCGTATTGTTTGGTTCCATTGCCTCGCTTTCAAAAATAAGAACAGGCGCCCCAAAACCAGGAGACGAAGTTAAAAACATTATATTGGCCGAGTTCGCCCAGGAACAAGAATGTCCTCGTAGCATTATCTGCAATTAACCTTCCTACGATTTTGAATGTATTTTGCAATATTATTTTCAATTTGGCCCATGGTGAATTTTATTAATCAAGAGGTGAGGGGGTAGGGAATTCCCTTCAGATAGTATGACCTCACATGACATACCTATAAATACTTCACCTTCAAAGGGAATCCCCGAACAAAATAGAAAAAATAAATAAAGTTTTTTCGATTGAATCATTTTAATGCCACAAAATGTTATTTTTTGGGGGGTCGCAACCATTTATTAGTTAATAAAGTGTCTACTCTTTCTTTTTTTTTGTTTAAATATACAAGATACGATAAATCAAAAGTAGGTCAATTGGGGGTCAGGGATTCCCCCAACATGTACTACTCTATTTTTCCACAAATAAAATATCGTTTTCAGCAAAGACTGACATTTTCATCTTTTTATGCATACACTAATGAAAACACATCCAAAAAATATTTTTAAACGACAGTGCAAAGCTAATTGACTCGACCAGACGGCAAACACTGCCGCGCTTTGGTCCTGTGGCAGGCGACATACCAACCGTAGAAATGGAGAAGTGTTGTTCTCGTCTGTCCTCCGATTGTTATGGACGTGTGTGTACTGTAAGAGATAATCGAACAGCAAGGCAGACAGGGATAGCGATAGGCTCTCCTTTGTGCCGTTATCATTATCGAGATGAATACATAAAGTTCTGTTGCACCGAAGGCACGGGACTTTTTGACAGCCACTCCTCAAGATTTCGCCCCTGTCCCGAGAGGCTTTGGGAAGTGTTAGATGACATTGGAAGTAATAACAACAAGTAGAGAAAAGGCATCGGCATTTGCTGGTCCTGTTATAAGAAGATAGACACCACTGTCCAACATCATCCTTCATATATTCCATCAATTAAAAGAAAAAAATCAGAGGTATGGTATTTGTTCTGACATCTTATTTTTCTCACTTTTTTTAGACAAACCTAAGTTGTTTGTCCATAATACTTTAAATCATTTCTTTTATTTCAGAGTTCATCCGATGCAGACACAGATGAAGTTACTCAAATGAACAGTGAACATGACTATGTGAGTTCACAAATAATAAATAAAGAGCAAATAATACAAAACTTGGTAAAACTTGAAAATTTCATCACTTAAAATTTTACATTTTGAAAATGCCTGAATCAAAATGACCATATTAGGCAAGAACTTTTCAAAATTATCCAGAGGCCTTTTTTCAAATTTGACAAAATTTTCTAAGTGAAAATAAAAATTATGTAAGCAGAGACTCATCTTCTGAAAAAATGTTCAAGACTGACTTAGTTTTCAAGTGTTTACCATAAAATAGTATGGCTCAATGAGCCTAAATGCATTAAAACTAAGAGAACACAGAAATGTGAGCAATTCTATTTAATTCCTTTATTTCCTAAACACATACATGTATACTTTACCAAAATAATTTGATAAATGCCATACACAGTTATGTAAGCTGCTTTTCATTAACATTCACAATTTTATTTCAGGCATCATCTGCAGAGAGTAATACTGCAATAAACAGTGAACAAGGCCATGTGAGTAAAGATAAATAAAAATCCAGTAGCAAGTCCTCTTGACTTTTTTCTTTCACAAATTAAAGACTCACTTCCAACAGGCTTTTAGATTTTTTGCCCTTGGTATTAAAAAGTCGTTACTTTGATTTCAGATTACATTCACTGCAAACAGAGAAATGACTACTCCCAGACCAGTAAACAATGAACATAACTATGTGAGTAAAGAGAAATAAACATAATTCTATACACAATAGTTATTTTGCAATCTATATATTCTCTGAAATAAATATTACTACTACTAAGGGCCTATTGTACAAAACACATTAATCCTCACGTGATGCTTGTAGTATCCAGGGGTTTCTTTTGGATTTGGGGTATAGGGAGTCCAATATATGGATCTGAGATGTATCTAACCGAGCCATGTTCATCAGTCCGGTATGTTTAAAGACAAAAGGTCAAACGGTTTTCCATAGTTCAACACTCTTGTGGTTAGGATGGTGTGGTGAGCTTTCATGCCTTGCTTGTAGACATCTTTGGAGCACAGGGCTGGTCTTTTAACAATATTTACTCAAAAGCAATGGAGGCAAAGCGCTAAAAGCATTAGATGCTCTGCATTTTTGGAAAATTAAATAAGTAAATAGTCTTTCTCTTTGTCTTGGTCATTTGGCATATCCTGTAGGAAAGAACAATACGTTTTAGCATAAATATTAAAATTTTTTTCTAGATTTTATTTGCTGGAAGCCCAAACAGCAACACTCAGTTGATCTCCCAAAAAATAAAGAATCAGAAAGATTCCATGGAAGAGCTCCAAGAATCCATAGAAAAGCTCCATGAAGAACTGCAAATACTTAAAGACAAAGGTAAAATGATAATGATTAATCAGTATCACAGTCCATACACGGACTGAATTATCCTCCTTCAAGATAACATTAAAACTCTACATTTAACTATAGTGAGTCAAAATCACTGAAAATGTGTAGCCCTTGGCATAATTCTTTATGTCATTTTTTTTCCAGAAAATTTTGCTCAACTTCTTGAGACCTTTCAAAGGGCCTTATACACCCATTATGAGAATGGTGGGGTAAAGTTATACCAACCAGATGTAATTCAGGCCTTTTGTGATAAGCATTCCCCTGGGCTGTGGCAAATGATCCTCGAGGCCATAGCACCTGTCCGTGGATCTAGTCAAAAAAGAATGGAGCTTCAAAAGCAAAGAGTAGCTAGCTTGCTACATACACTAAGCTATTTTAAGTAAGAAAAACACTAGTAAAAATAATCTAGCATTAATGAAGTACACATTAATTTCAGCTCTAATAAATAGATGAGGTTAAAATACAAATGAAGTCTATGAATAAAAAAAGGAAAAAAAATGCACAATTTAGGACATCTAAAAAAAACAAATGATTTTACCTATAAAATTAATTATTGCTTTTTTCTTCTTTATACTAATTACTCTGCAAACAATCGTTGACATAAATGTATCCAAGAAGCTTTTTTTTCATATTCTTATTATATAGACTTGTATACTCTACTTACAGAAATCAGAAAAACAGCCACATGGTTAAAGATTCTGGACTGTTCCTGCACCACAGAGGACTGTCAAAGTCTGGCCAAACAATGGGTTCTATCATGGGCTGCAGTGTGTCCAATAGTACACTTACAAGACATAGAGAACATTTATCAGTACTCAACTCTAAATCAGTCACTCAATGCCTCAATAAAGTAGCTAAGGTGTGTATACCACCCTAGACTAGATAAATAAGCAGAAATTTAGATAACACAACTTTTTATACCCACTTTCACTCCTGATAAAAAAGACTTTCTATCTTAAAAAATTGTAATAATAAATTATCTACATTGGGCATGTGACAGGCAATAATCATTATTTCTTTACAAATTAATAACTAAAATAAACTTCAACAGCACCAGTGTTGCTGTTTTAAAGTAAAACATTACTGTATTTAAGCATTGATATTATTTACTTCAGAACAAGAAGCTACTACTTGGGTTCATTGATGACTTTCACAATGTGCACACAATAAGGGTTCCTACAGAACATCATGCATCATCAGCAGTGAGCATGGCCACTCTATTGGTTCAACAGGTTCCTGTTCCTGCCATTACCGCTTCTCCAGACCTCCATACCTCCGTTCTTGTGGACAAGAAGCTGTGCCGTGGGGGCATTGACATCTCTGCTGTCCAAACAGTCATCTCTAAACTTCAACAGAAAAGAGCTAGTAATTTATTTCAGTTACTGCCAGAGGAGTTACTTCAGCCAAATCAAACAATCTCAACAGCAACACTGGAAGAACTGAGGTATGTATATGTACATGACTATCATTTAATGACATTAAAATAATTGGTGTATCAAAATGATGCCTTTACAATGAATTATACCCAAATATTGCAATAAGCAACCTGACATAACTCCCAATGGTACATAAATATGTTTTGTGTTATCAGACAAACTTTCTTACCGACAATCAATGCACTGCTCCAATTAGTAATACCCTTCGGCAGAGGTCTCACGACTGCACCACACCTGTGCCTGGCCCTTGGAAAAAAAAAAAACAGGCATTTGTTTACACTGTAGCCTACTAGTTGACACCAAAATGAACCCTTGTAACACACAAGAAATGCCAGGAAAAAATGGAAAAAAAGCACATATTTTCTCTCACTGAACTACATTCATCTATAACAGTAAGTGATTGCTCCATTTAGTGGTTTCTGCCCATAAAAAGGAAATTTTTTGGAAAAATCACATCCCTGTGTAATCCTTTTATCTTGCACTGAAATTACAATACTTTACATTTTGTGCATTTTAGGCTTATTTCCAAAATAATCTATAAAATTCTTATTTTTCAGAGTTTACAATGAGGTGCAACATAGGGAGCTAAACAAGCTCAACACTACCTTGCTGATTGATGAAGTTCATCAGCCTCTTCATTCCTTAGCAGATTATGAAAAGGCATTCAGGAGGTTGTTTTTAAGTGATGAGCTCGTGGACTATATCAAAAGCAATGCAGTTTTTCTTCCTGGGGATTACCCAACTTTCTACTTCATGAAAAAACTCATAGCCCAACTGCCCATCACAGATCATCGCCTTCACGTTGTTCCACTTCAAGGTCCATTTCACGTCTTCTTAAACCTGATCGAGGATATTGTCATAACAAATCACGCCTTCTTTGCCAATCTGTATCGTGAAGTCTTTGGAGGGATTCTCGCTAAAAAACCAAAACCCTTTCGTATCAGTCTTGTCATTGTTGCTGCATACCTTGGCTGGCATCATATTCGCTCATCTATTCTTCATAAATTTCATCTATCTAAAGATTTGGAAGTTCTTTATATCCTCTTTCTTTTAGATACTCTCATTCCAACAGCATTTGTTTATTATTCTAAAATCTTTCGTACTGGAGACCTGATCAATTTCCGACTCATCACATCTCTCATTGCCATCATCTTCATCATACTTCGTCGCAAACATTACAACAAAGCTACTTTGGCAAGCATAAGCGACGACATTCATCATCAAGGTTTACCAGTCTATGAGCAAATCAAAAATTCTCATCTTAGCATTTTCACCGAAAAACTTGTGGAACTCTTTCACAGTGTTCTGCGACGTCACATTCAGCCACATTCCACCCATCAGCAAATTTCACAAAGGGCTAAAGAACTTTCGGCAGCAAACATCGATTCATTTTCAAGTAACTTCACCAACCAACCATCATCTTCATCCCACTCTAAAGACCTTACTTTGATCACACACAAAACTGCTGTATTCCTAGTCAAGTCATTTTCTGCAATAGCTGATCACATAGGCCAGGCCAACCAGGTAAATAAGGTTCAAAAGGGTTGAATAAAAGTACCTTGAGTGGTGGTAGTTTGGTATATTTTGCAATCGGCAAAAATTATCAGTTTTTCATAAACACTATTTTGGAATCAGAATATTCTATTTCAATTTTACCAACTTCGAGGACCTGTCCACTAAATTTTTCCCACTCTATGAAGATTAAGCCATTCCGGACTCTCCAAATTATCTTGCCTTTCTTTGTCCCAGTGATTATTTATAGAAAGTCTAATCTGAGCATGCATTTAGTGATATTTCTAATGCACAATTAATTTGGGGTGTTCAATAGCTCAACACCAATGCCAAATGTTATTGGAATATTTGGGATAAAGAAAGCTAAAATATGCAGTTACTGCACTATATTTTGAGTGTACAACAAAGTCTTAAATTCTCCTACCACTCAGGGCACTTTCATTCAACTGGGTAACTTCCCTTCGATTTTGAACATAGAATCCCACTCACAAGGTGGATTTATTTGAATCACAATATTGTAATGCTATTGTGTTCATACTAAAGGTTTTACATTATAAGAATTGAGATTAGGTGCCAATTGCGATTCAAAATGTTGTGTGTGAACAGGGTAAACAACAATGTCATAAAACTATAGTTTCAATTTTACATCAATTTACAGAGTGAAACGAAGCCAAAGGAACTTCCAAAGTACCATCTACCAGGGCTGCAAATTGATGTGGATGTGAGGAACATGCCTCTTGGATTTTCTTTTTACGATTTTGGCGTTAGCATACCAAATATACATGTGAGGTACATTGACAATTAGCAATTAGCAACTTTTTTTTTAGAAAATAACATTGAATGTGGAAATGGATAAATTTGCCATTTGAAAGTATGAGAAAAATGTCCTTTACCCCTTTTTTTTGCCAAAATGAACAGTTGTTATCCCTTTAACATTTAATAAGCTAAAATATAAATTAAAAACAAAATGTATGATGATATCATGCAATGAAATATTTCTTACCTTTTCAGATGTGAAAGCACAGAGTGTTTGGCTGATGAAAATGCAGAATTCAAAATACTCATGTGTGGGCACTCATTTCATATAGCCTGCATGCCCAACCAATGCCCTTTTTGCCTAAAAAACATAAACAAAAGACTAGCAGACCTTTCAAACACTTTTAATCTGTCATTACTACAAAAAAAAATGTCCGGATATCAAAAGAGAAAGTGATTGCTCTACAGACGATCTTTCCTCATCACCATCTAAAAGCCCTTATTACCATTCACAAGACTTTCACCATGATCTACAAAAACACATCAATTCCATCAGCACCCTGCCATTTCCAGCAAAAAACAACATCAAACAAACACAACAAGAAACCAAACAATCATACAAGCAAAACACTGTTATCACTCCCAAAATACACACAAACCCAGGCAAGCTAGCAGACAAATTAAAAAACCACACAAACTTACCACTAAACAATCTTCACTTCACAGAACTTAAGGACATTGAAAAGCTAGCATGCCCATGGCAGGGAACAACATCTCATGGCATTAAACTCATCAACACATGCCCCATGGATTTCATCCTCAGTTGCATAATCATATCTGCCATTAAATCACCTTCATTTCGGAACCTGCTTTTTTCGTTATCAAACCCCACTGCATTATCCCTCCAGCAAATGTACCATATGCTACACGCCACCAAGTCCTGGTCAGACATACGCCTTCATTGGCTGAAACTTACAAACAACAGATTTTTAGCCGCAAATCTGAACAACAACACCCTCAACTGCTGGGGTGAGGAAATGGACCTTATCCTCTCCCCCATTTGGAATTCATCCCTGGGAAACATGTCTGCAAAACCCATACACCATTGTCCAACCTGCAACCAAACCAGAGCAAGAAACCCAATTAAAACCCTTCCAGTGCACAAAATTCTAAAACAGTAAGTTATTACAATATTTTTTAAAATAAATGTTTCTTTAAAAATATTGTTTAACACATTAACTTTAATAATACTACATTTTTTGACCGAGTTAAGTTCAATTATTCTACTACATTTTACTAGGTTCAGTATCTTGATGTGTGATGAAATGAGAAATATTTGAGGCACACCCAAATAATTATATTGCACTCAGAATCACTATATATATATATATATATATATATATATATATATATGTGTGTTTTCCAGGCATGGAAGTGGCATCACACACCTGCAAACTGCAGTAAATGAAGTTCTAACACCAACATCTACAAAATACACAGATTCTAAGTGCCCACAGTGCAATACGACAGAAAGGATTCATTTTGAACTCGAAAGACAGCCTCCTTTGTTGTTGTTGTGGGTGTATCCATATGCACTGTAAGTGCAATCATGTCAAAATATATTAATAATTAGCATAATATGTATAAATTAATAAAAAGATTAAATAAATAAATATTCAAGAAATAGATAACATTAACAGTCTACCATGTTAGCTTCCGACTAAACCAGCTAAATTTTGTTTGGACCAGCATTTTTCTCCTTAAAGTTTCAAAAATAGAGATCTTTGATTAGTATTTTTCAGGAATGTACTTATGATTCTAAATTTAAAAAAAATAAAAGTAATGTTTGACAAAACCAACTGCTACAATCTTTTGCAACTATAAATATTAATGTAATAGGGTAAAATGTGTGGTTTCATTGGAAATTTCTAATTAAGGCCGTAAATCCTGATTAGTAGCTGGGGTCCTAAAGATAAGCGAGCTGAAAGTTTATGACACATGCTTTGCATTAAAACAGATTAACATTAACAATGTTTGTTTGTATTACATTTTTTTTTGCATATTTTTAATTTCAGGGAGCAACGTGGCATAAAGTTGACAGATGTGCCTAAACACTTAACTCTAGGCAACACAGAAAATAGGTAAATATCAAGCTGATAATTAATGACCTTGTTATTGTTTGTAAACATAAAGCACAATATGGGTATTATTAATTAGTTAACACCTCAAGACTGTTCAACTTGCTCTCAATCCCAATAATATAGATTATGTTACAAACCAAAAGTTTTAGAAAAATTGAAGTGATATATATTTGTTTTCAAATGTATAAAGGTTAGCACATTGAACAAGCTATACTTTACTTTCAGATATACACTGGTGGGCACTTCAGCTTACAGAGATAGTCACTACAGTAGTCACTTTGTGCGAGATAGGGTATTTATAAAGTACGATCCACTTCATTTACCTGGTGACTGTAAGACTGCACTGGATCTTTCAGTTCATAACAGCCCACAGATGACCAACACCTTAGTGTACATTTTATGATTTGTTTCAAGTCACTTACTTATTGGTTTGCTTGAAGACTTAAGGCTTTGGGCATGTCACTGGCTTATGTTAAAACTCCTTAAAGTAATAGCTGTATGTGATAATGTTAGAAATGGTCCAGTCATAAGCTTGAAAATTTGAAACAAGTATTTTAAAAACGTGAGATTGCACTAGTATGAAATGGATGTTTTCTGGGGTATCACATGGTGATACACATTTTTAATGCAACTGTTAAGAAAAAACTGTCCAGTGTAGTTTGCAGTGGTTTGGTGCCATTTCTATGTGTGGAAAACAAATAGGATTCTGAGTCAGAGTGTAAAGCAATACTTGGTGCACCTCAGACATTTCTCATCACATTATACATCAAGATGTCAGACCTGGTAATAATGAAGTAGAATAACTGGTAATGAAGCATGTGAAAAACTACCTTGATCAGAACTCTGCAGTTCACAATGTATTACCTGAACACATGATGACTCTTCTTTCTATTGCATCACTCTTCATTTTCTGAGCTTGATAATTTTTTCCAGGGGCAGACACTGTCATATGGCTATTGCTTTTGTTTACTGACTGTAAAGTGAAGTTAAATTACTGGCTCTGTATCACAAAAAAGGGTTACACTGCAGCAGGACCTTTTATCATGCTGCTTATCTATGTACACATTTTAATATCATTTTGAGATATTATCTTCATCCAAATTTTTTTATTTAAACAATTAGGATTTGCTGCTTGAAAAGCTTAGCTAGTACATCCCTTGGGATGCATGTTATTTGTCAAACACTGTGATATTGCAATTGTTGTCATTTATATAGTTAATATGTTAGATTCAAAAAAATAAATTCACAAAAAAAAAAAGTTAAGATGAGCGAAGTTATTTAGGACAGAGTAACTTCTTCAATATCTTCAATACCTTAGTCTAAAAGGATAACTAGCAACATTGTATTATACAGTAGTGGGTTAACAACAAGGACTTTATTTAAATAATTAAAACATTCTGTTGCGTGTGAGTAAAGTTATCTTACTAAACTCTGAATTTGATATATTTGTTATGATTTTTAAATCATGTCAGCACTATAAAGCTCGGAGAATTGCTGTTTAGGGGATGGGGAAGGGGGTTCATCTCAACTCAAAACATTTGGAGCATGAGTGGAATGATCTCAAATTATCAATTTTAATCTATTACCACGGCTACTGGGTGGACTTTTGTTTTAAACATATGTCCATATAATTGCTTGAGATTCTAAAATTTTACCTCCAGCCTGAAAATAATGCATTAGCTCTACTAATAATGATTTTAAAATGTACTGTGCTAAAGCATAACACAATGGCCTCAAAAAGGGTAAAATATTGACCAGTTTTTGCCTCCAGTGTTGATACGGGTCCCAAATTTTTATCTTATCTCTGATCTCCTCCACCAGAATACTAGTAAAGCAAATCAGTTTTCCCCTTGGCAGAGCCATACATAAGCTACAAAAAGATTCATCTGATCTTCATCAATAGTAGTGCCAATGCATAAATTTTGGTCCAGCTCAGCATAAAAAAAGGCCTTACGCCCAGTGCTTAAGGGAGGAAAACCTCCCAATTGGTTCTTTAAAAGAACGAGAAATCGCTTGGCAATAAAATCAAAACTTCTTGACATTTAGTTGTTGATAGAACTTGCAAAATTTTATGTAAACAATCGAGCAACAAAAGGGTTGACTACATACTTCTCAAGTTCACAAACACATGATGCTTCCAGATGGCATGCACAATCTTGCAGGATCCACAGTGCTGTATGATAAGGTAGAATTTTGTGATGGATCATCACTGGTGCCTCAATTATCAACCTGGTACTAATAAATGAAAATTGAAAAAAAAAAAAAGCCTGAGGAAATTACATAAGAACATCACGATTTACCAAGTATAAGGTGGATCTGATGTCTTCTGTTATTTTATTCAGATTTTTATCTTTCACTTCCTCTCAATTCTGTCTCAAGCTAATCTTATCATCTCTACAGGTCTATGTGGATAAATAGTGCATGGCCTCACTGTTGTGAGCAGATAAAACATATTTAAATGTAATTTTTGCCTTCCAATTATGACAGCTGAGCTTACTGCCAGTGAAATTTTACTGTATTACTTACTTAGTGTTTATTTCTGATGCAAGTTTCCACTGGTTCCTCTTTATTGGACTTTTCCTCCAAAACTAACTGTTGACTTCCAATGTATTCTCATTGGTCGAAAAACTTGAAGTTTATTTAAAAAAAAAAACATTTGAAACAAGTAAGGAAATTTCCACACTAAATTATTTTAAGACATTTCTCAAAGACAACCACATAATTATTAGATAAGCATCGAAAATGAGAGTTACAGGCTTGGGGGAATACAAAAATACTTAGTTCTTCTTTACCACGTAGTTGTAAGAGATAAAAGTCCCGGAGAATTTGTGAATATTGCTGAAAAATAAAATCGAGTTAATTGTCCCTTTTCTACACTATGGTAAACTAGTATGGTGTTCTAAAGTAGCTTTCCGTAGTTTGGGGGTCTATAAACTTGGCTGATTAACCCGTCAAGTTGACAGTTTAGTGTGAACAAAAAAAAAAAAATTCTTTGATATCAACCGTGCCAACGGAAAAAATCACACTTGTAAAATTACCGTTTTTGTCTCTAGTTAACATACGTGTTCTCGTACTTTAAATAGTCTAGACATTTTCACTCTTTCGTTGCCTACGGTATGCAGAGCGAAGAAAATGTTAGACTTTTACTTACCTACCACGAGGCAATGAATCCGCCATTTTGTGCTGTTAATTTCAAGTGGCGCTTTCGCACATGCGCAGTCGTTTGAAACCTGTGCTTGTGACATCAACAATTGCTGTTGTATTATGGGAAGACATTGAACATTGTGACATCAACAATTGTTGTATTATGGGAAGACATTGAACATTGTGACATCAACAATTGTTGTTACATTATGGGAAGACATTAAACATTGTGACATCAACAATTGCTGTTGTATTATGGGAAGACATTGAACATTGTGACATCAACAATTGTGGTTGTATTATGGGAATACATTAAACATTGTGACATCAACAATTGCTGTTGTATTATAGAAAGACATTGAACATTGTGACATCAGCAATTGCTGTTGTATTATGGGAAGACATTGAACATTGTGACATCAACAGTTGTTGTTGTATTATGGGAAGACATTGAATATTGTGACATCATCAATTGCTGTTGTATTATGGGAAGACATTGAACATAGTGACATCAACAATTGCTGTTGTATTATGGGAAGCAGTTGGCAAATACAATATTGCATAATGTCTCTGTAAGACTGATAACTCTTCACTGTTAGCTAAACATTTTTAAATGTTAGTCTATAGAAATGAGATCTTTCCAAAAAATTGTGAAATAGTTATTCCATTTATTGATTGAGGCAGTTGATAATGATTTTAAAAAATTATATATAAATAAATTGTTGAATAATTTTCCCAAATTTATTTTATTTTTACTAATTTAAATGAAAACAATGATTAATTCAAGAATTGATATAAAATCTGTAGGTATCATTGTGTGGATATAAAGAAGGGCTGTGTGATGATCCTCTTTAGCACAGAGTTCAGACACCTAGATAATGTCAACACTGGAAAGGTGTTTATGCAGGTGAATTATGAGTTTGTAAAAACAATATGCACTGCCTGTTGTTTTATCACTATGAAATTAGTTTAGAAGAATTCCTGCTTTAAAATGGCAATTCCATTGCACAGCCTTTAAATTGTCTTCAGTTATAGAAAAAGATCCAAAGAATGGCTTAACTTCTGAGTTATTACCATAATTTCTAAATGATATACATTATTTCACTAGATATGTCTGTCATGCCTACTGAACCTGCTAGGGGATAATTTATTATCATTTAGCAGGTTCAGTAGGTGTGTCAGACATCTAATTAAGCCACTTAAGCTGAAAGCAATGAGCGAGAAACCCTTTGGAGATGGATCGATCCTGTTAGATTGATCTAAGTATATGGGAACCCAGTTTTAATATTTGCTATGTCTAAAGGTTGATTTTCTCCTATTACATGAATTAATATTATATGAATCAGTATTATATAACCTATTTGGGTTTTATGTAAATATGATGATGGTTTACTCATACACTGTACTGCCATTGTTAATGAATGGTTGTGTTCAGTTGATAGTTTAAAATATTGAAAGACTACAGACAAAGTAGTATTGATGACTGGCCAGAAACCAAAAAATAAGATTTGGAACAATGAAAAACAAAAATTCATTTCTATTATAGACAGACCATACCTGTTGAGGTGAAAATATCTGATTTTTTTCAAAGAATTTACAATTCTTGTGTCACCTCTCTTGCCTATAGATGAATCTGCTTCATATAGTGAAGAAGATATTTGTTTGATGTGTGTATTTGTGTGTATATATTCTGATCTCTATGGGCCTCACAGACACCATAGGTCAACTTAGAGTGATCCAACTCTGTGCCTAGACTCTCGCAAAGTGCAATCAGCTTAATTGACTGAAGCGCCTCTGCAGGCATTGAATAGAATACAAAACAGCTGCTGATCGATTATGGAAGTATGTTGGAAACAAGAGGAGGCATGTCATTTACTTAAACTGTTTGCACTCAACATGAGTCCCTGCAAATCTACTATCAATGTTAGCTTTGTTTTTTACTTGATTTTTCATTTCAGAATTTTGGCACATTTCTTGTGGAAGTAGTGAACAAGGACAAGAAATTATGGGTGTTTACTGAGACTTTGGATGCCATCGTTGATCATCTGGACCTGTTGTCATGGAGATCAGGGTGACAGACATACTCCAGACCATATGGTACCACAGCTGACAGCTGAGGTAAAACTGCTCCCTGTGGTTTTATTTATTAATTAATTTATTTATTTATTTACCAAAACAACTAAAAACCTATATCAGCAGTAGTTCCATCATATGTGTAGTGGACAATATAAAAAAGCGTCATGTTTTGCTTACTAAAATGATTCCTGCAGTTGGGTATTTAATATATTCTTTTACAGTGTAATAATATCTTTATTTCAAGACATATTGATCAATTAAAGCAATGGATATCTTCTGAAAGAATATTGTGAATTTTTTCCAGATTCATGAACAGAAAAGCAGCCTGGGAGCCCACCTTCCTATCAGTATGACAGCAAGGACAAATCTGATTCAGTTCATAAATTACAAGTCTTAACCAGTAGATTAACTTAGACCCATTCCCTTACCTAGATCAATCTAGCAGGACCGAGCCATCTCAGAGGGAATTCTCACTAAATTTGAGTTCAGATTAAGCAGCTTAGAATATTATATTTTATACATCTGGCACACCTACTAAACTTTACATCAATCGAAATCAAGTGAAGTCCAATGCGTTTAATTCTAAAAAATAAAAGATAATATATACATATCGTAAACTTTGATGTTGTGAAAAACTCAAAAACTGGATTAGGGAAGAAAAGGAAGCCAATGTTCAGATTTACGCATCAGATATTATTTTCAGAAATGATGATAAAAAAAATCTACTAATTTCTCAGGTAAAATAATACATTTACAGAAAATCACAAAATGGAGGGCATCCATAATCCAGGGACATCGTTTTCTGAACTAAAAAATTATGCTTTGCTTGTCTTTATATGTATTTATTTTATACAGAAGTTACACATACCACGCAATAAAGTGGCATGGTAGGTATACGGATATGTATGAATGCGTATGTTTTTGAAAAATGTGTATGTGAGAAGTGGTTTGTATTGTATTGTACATTGTAATGTTTATTTCTTCAGTCTATTTAAAGAAAAATACATAGAGTTTTTAGAGAATGTACGCATCTGATTCTATTCCGAAATGTACATCTTTAATAATCCTTACATAGAATACACTGATAATGTTACTGAACATGTCAAACTACTGTCTCTAAGTCAGTAATTAAACTCATCACAGGCATCTGTAAGTAACAGGAGAACGAGAAGTGTAATTTAATGAATTTGCAGATTGTTACTTTTCATGAAATTTGTATTTGAAATTTATTTGAAATAAAGGAAATGTTTGCACACACTTGTAGAAAAGTGTACAACTACCAGGGTGGTTTTATTGGGTAGTGGGTCAAAGAGGGGGGGGGGGGGGGATAGAGAGTTCGAGGCCCATCTCGGCATGCCTATAGCTTAAGTGCATGTCTCTGTGGTTTAGGGGTACAGTGGTTGCCTGCTTCACAGATTAGATTCCTGACACATTTGGAAAACATCAGACTGGCTTCTGTCTTGAGAAATGTACTATTCTTTACATCATCTACTTTCCAGGGAAGAAATTTTAAGCTTACGGCAGCTGTGGACAATATGTCTACCAATAAATTACTGAGATCTCTAACAGTAGGGCCGTTCAATGGATTTTGTTTTGGTCATTTCCTATAAGTCCAGATTAGGGCGTTTTATGTTTACCTTGTTTTTTTTTTTAACTAGTGAAATAGGAAAAAAATTAATTCAACCAATAAAAATATTGGAAATCTAAATATCGGATTTTTTTTCATTTGAGACAAAACTAAATAAAGAACTGAATATTATAATATTTATTATTTTAAAAGTGGAATTAATATTAGATACTTAGAGAGAAAAAAACTACTTAAAACGTTTATCCCCTTAAAATCAGAAATCTAATATCGTCGGTGAGAAATGAAAAGAGAATTTGCTGAATGGGTTTGTGTGTGCGTGTGTTCAAATTCACAATCTATTTAAAGAGTATTAAAATAAAAGTATTTTGTGGTAATTTTCCTTATATCTGATCTACGGTGTACAGTATAAATGGGTGATGTAAAGAATTCTAATTAGGAAAAGTGAGTAAAATGCAAGTAAATAGAATGCTTTTTATTTTATATTCCGGAGTCTAATATATTATTCTTTCCAACCGAAAATGCTACAAATTAATTACATTCAGAACGTTGTCTGTGCCCAGCTCTTTGAAGGATGACCTCGTGCTACTGGCATTCAAAACACACATGAGCGCCAAAGAAACAGAAATGAAAGGATACACAGTAAAAAACGCGTTCTGAGAAGGGAAGAGAAATGTGGGTGGGGGTCGATACTACAGTCTACACACCAGGACTTGACTCTTCAATGATGGCAATAGATCATTCTTGGCTGGAATACATGATTCTAGGACCCTCCCCCCTCCCCGGACAATTCCTCCTAGACAACCCCCTCCCCCGAAGACGACCCCCCTAAGGCAATCCTATGATTATCTGTTTACCCATAGCCTGGAGATAGCGTTTTATGAAAATCAGGCATTTATAAATTTTCTCAATATCACATTTTCATTCTCATTATTATGTTCATTATGGGGGGGGGGGGGGGGGGGGGGATTTTCCGGGGGTGTCATGCTACCCGGATAGATGTTTGAGCTCTAATATTATCTGATGACCAAGATGAATAAGAACATTTGAAGTTTTTTTCAAATAATATGTCCACGAAATTGCTCTTGGGAGACAAGGATTAAGAAATCTAAATTGACTTATCAGCTCTATTATTTATGACAGCAGTTTCAATAAAATTTTGTTCGGGACTTCCAGGCCTTATAAACGGATTAGGAGTTTACTGACACTAGCCGCAGATCTTTCAGCACTAACGTTCATATTAACCACAAACCCCGCGACCAACACACCACACACTTATTTAGCACCAACAAAATGATATCTATAGCACTAACATTCATCCGCTCTGGTAATACTGCAAGACTAAAGACTCCTCAGGTAAACATTTAGCATCGTGGATCACCCCATACTTCATTACCCCAGTCAGAAGGTGAAAACAACCTGCACGCACTTGACATATATCACTGCACTCAATTCTGATGAATTGTTGACAGGCTTAGAGCTGATACACCTTTAAAATATCAATACATTCGTGACATCAGACATAACCTTGTTCGCACTGAGAGGTACATTTTTAAAGTTAAAACTGGAATTCTTCACTTTGTGAGGATTTATAACACGTAAATACTCTGCAGATGCTTTTACTACCTTTCGCAAGCTCTTCGGGTGGCGTTTTATTATTTTTGTTTTCAAAGTTTCTCGCTGGACAACACTGGACAAAACTATTTAGAATTGGCCAGAAAAATATCTGTGACGTTTTAATGAACAATTCTCTGTGTGGCCCTGGTAGGGGTTACTACTGCCCTTTCAAAAATACAAGCGAGACTCCGCTCCCGCTGATTCTGATGCTGTCTCAACCATGATTGTGACGGATTCCACAGATATCACCCCATTGTGTTAGTGAAGACATAACGTGAGACGGGGAGGGAGGTGTATTGCAATGAGTGGAGTGTTTGAAGGGGAATGTGGTGTGTGTGTGTGTGTGTGGGGGGGGGGGGGGGGGATGGATGTAGGAGAGAGGAAGGGAGACACAAAAAGATCAGTTCGTTACAACAGTCGTACTAACTCATGGGAAACAAATATTTTCAGGTTGTCCCCGACAGCATCTAAGAGACTTCTGGAAACTCGCCTCAGCATACCTGTGGCAGTGTAAGTAGTAGTACCAGTGCATGTAGTAGTAGGCATACAAGATGATTTAGTAGTAGTGGGAGTAGTAGTAGAAGGCTATGTAATTACTGGCATAGGCTGTATATGTATATAAATAATACTCACTGCACGTTCCTGTGATGACAATACAATTAAATCTAGGAAACCAATCGATTGAGCAATGAGCAGATCTGGCTTCAATCTCCCCCTTCTCCCCCCTCCCCCCCCCCCCCCCCCCCCCCACACACACACAAACGCGTGCGCGCAAACAGTTTTTGATAATAATAAAAATATGAGACTGAAATTTCTCTCAGGTGCGCCCGCAAACATTTCAAAATTGTACGCATAATTCCAGACCAAATATATAAAAAATTTTCCACATATCCAATCCTAGGTTTCAGCTAAGCATGCTAGTCCACAGACACTTACAGTACAAAAATACGGAAAAATTCATTTCGATTTCATGTTACGGCGTCTGTAAAAAATGTAGCCTTGGCTGATAATGATAAGAACGCTGCTGATGCTTATCTCTCCAGTGGTGATTTCCGACTTTAGTTCTAGATACGTGTGTGTAATTTAATATTGTCCATCAAAATGTAGTAGTAGTAGCTTGTAATTGAATTAATTTGGTTTTCGATTTTATTAATGTCTCAATTATACCTATTTTAACTGTTCTCCCCCTCTTAATCTTTCTTGCTACATGTAACTCAAAACATGTTCTCTGTCACTGTGATTAGACATTTCAAATGAGCCATATTCCGCATTTATTATGCTGTGGATATTTTTTGCTTTTACAGTACAGAGATTAGCCATCTGTTTAACCAGAGGCGCATCTTTTAATATCTAGTGAAAAACAAATCTATGGCCCTGGTAGAGGGTAGCCAGAGGCTGTGGTGTGTTGATTTTGATGCTGTCTCAACTAACGCGAGACGGTGAGACGGCTGAAAGGTTTATAAAGAAATGACCTGATAAATCAAATGGAAATGACAACATGATATTTTAGTTTAAATTAGATGTCGACGAATCTTTAAGCAGAGAAAGCTGGATTAAAAGGAAATATGTTGAAATAAAAAGGCACTAAAATGATGGGGGGAGGGTATGATGATGGTATAAAAGGTTTGGGAGAGTCGGGGAAATTGAGTTTTGAGAGCGTTCGGGTGTTTACTGATGTCCTTTAACTTTAACACACCAGGTTATACAAACTTTTACAACTTTTGTCTCTAAAAAACTGTACAGATTATTTTTTACTTATATAACTACCGTATGTTTCTACTATAGTAATTCACAAAGATGAACTTTAAAGATGACGTCTATTTAGAGAAAGCGCCATTACTAAAAACGCAGCACTAGAAAATTAACTGGCAAAGCGTGAACGCTACGAAAGGAACTAAAATTAAATAAGTTACAAATGGAACATAGAGTGCTGAAAAAATGTACGTGGAGTCAAAATTTGCTTACTTTTTTCACATCAAGTATGTTTGCCGACTTGCACGAAATATTGCACATTTTCATTTAATTATGCACTTAAGTCTACGAGTAACCAGAATATACATCAGAAAACATAAAACAGAAGTGCTAATGAATGCAATTTCGTGCTTTTCCTAGGCAATGGGCTAAAAAAAGAGTAGGACAGATTGCGGTTTGAAGGACAGAATGATAATTCAATTTTTTTAAATTAAAAAATGATTTTTTACGAATTGAGATATTTGGTACTTCACAAAGAAATCTCAGCAATATTTCAAAAATGTTCTAGTGACATAAAAAGTTATGCTAACGACGTGAGTGTCAACTCTGCCTGAGGTGTGCAACAAGCCACACAACGGAGACTGAAATATCGAAGCGCAAAAAATGACTTGTTTTAATTATTGATTAAAATAGGCTGTTAGTAGGCTATGACCAAGTTGTTAAACAGCCGATGGAATTCTTAAAACATTGAATGACTCTAAATGGAATTTAATAAATTTCTTTATTGCCTATTTGATTTTTCTATATCATTTTGTAAAGTCAGAGTATTTTATTGTAGCAAACTGCTAACAGCACAATTCTAACCGACGCGTTACTTTCCAAAGCATAAAAAAATAGTTTTTTTTTTTGTGTGTGTGTGTGTGTGTGTGTATGTGTGCGTGTGTCGGGGTGGAGGGCGTGGGTCTTGCGAGGGAATCTTCCTCTCTGGCAATTGTCAATGTTGACAGGTACGTATACGTAATGGTCCGGGAGAATCGAAGAAGTTGAGTTACAACAGGGTTAATGCTACAGTATTTGTCCTCAGAGTCTGTCTCAACATGATTGTGACGGTGTCCATGAATTTCATCATATTGTGCTAGTGAAGACAGCGATAAATGATAGAGGGCACTGATATGATAATCTTTTTCATAATTTCTACGGATTTCACAATAATTTTTTTATATCTCAGTGGCTGGACCCTGGTCATATCTGTTGCGATGCCAAACCCCCCTCCCGCCTTGCACAAGTATCTTGGTCGCAGTCCATTACAAATCCAAAGTCTCACCTCTTGCACAGCGCCATCTACACTCAACAATGTTTATATATGGCGCGTGCAAGTGGTGACGCTGAGAAAAGTCGGAATTTTCATCAAACGTTCTGTACACTGAGTGTAATCTTCCATCAGGGCACTTTTCTTAGATGGTTTTGTTATATATTCTGTTGGCAAACATTATCGGTAAGTTCAGGATAAGACATCTGAAGGGAAGAACACATATGGCATCGACTGTGTCAGTTGTGCACTGTTCACATCACAATGCAATGTAGCACGAAAATTCATGCGTTATCACTCCTATTGACCTTGTGTTAGCACACTGTGTGCTAGTACAGCCAGTACATATCAGAATCGTCAATCGGAGTGCTAACGCATGAATTGTCGTGCTAGATGCAATGTGCTGGGCTACAGAACGTTGACGCTACAGATTAAAGACATTAAAAGTGCTTTTGAAGAACTGACAAGATTTCAAGCTGTCATCTACTTCAAACTCCCCATTCAGAGAATTGACTGGAGAACTGATGTTGTTTCTTCTATTGCAATTTATAAGAAGGCCTTCTTCCTCTTGAGTAATCTGTCGAAATAGTAATATATGAACTGAACTATGAATAACACAAACTTCCCATGGAGTGTCCACTTACGTGAACTAGCAAGGCCACCCCGCGTTTCAATTCAATTCAATTCAATTCAATTCAATTCAATTCAATTATTTCTCTTGTTTTCACATTGAGAACATGTAACCAATTTCCAATATTCTTTTGGAATTTTACTTCTCATGTTCTTAATTTTTTTTTTAATTGGCATCTATAATTAGTAAAAGATTTATCCATTACAGTTTTATAATGTTTCTGAGCATCAAGAACCACTTGTTTAAATAAAGTGGATCCATATTTGTTATATTTACAATGACATTTACAGTACTCCTTACGTGCGATACGACACTCATTGCCGAACTCCTCTTTATGCTTTTTCGGGGTATATTTAGTTTTATTGTTGTTATATCTATAAGATCCAAATGTTTTCTTAGCTGAACTCAACAATACTTCAGCAGTCTTTTCAAAAATTGAATCAATTTCCTTTTTCTCCACACTGCCAAGATCCAATCTTTTGAAACCATTTTCAATTTTTTTGTATATCAATAATACAAACTACGTCAATTTTTCTCTTATATTCGTCAGCTTTATCAGTATGCCATTGTTTAATTCTTTCTATGTGTTCACCCACATCTATATTACCCTCTAGAGTACACCTATTAGAGTTCTGTTGGATTATACTGAGGTGGCAAACCAGCGGTAAATGAATATCTGAATAAAGACAGTTAAAATTTAAAATCTCAAAATATGTGACAAAATTTAAGAAGTCAGCATTAAAAATAAAATAATTTACCAACTTGATCATCACTACCCACTCTTACATTCATTATATACAAGCTGTGAGTCTAAGAGACCATTCCCACAGATATTTAGATCGATCTATCCCCCTGGGGAGTCTCACTAGATTGCTGTCAGCTTAACCGGCTGAAATGTCTGTCCCGCCTACTAAAAGCTGTAAGAGGGTAAATAACTTTTGTGCGCGCTTGGCTCCTGGCAGCGGACAGCAATTAAGTGTGAACCCAATTAAGTGTGAACCCAAATGGATCGATCTAAATCTGTGGGAACCCAGTCTTACAAAAATTTAGTAAATAATTAACAAAGTTGTTAACTGTACTGTCTTTACTCATAGGTTTTACACTGGTCCCATTTATCTCTAGTTTATGGACATCTGTTAAATGATCAAAATTTTTACCAAAAGCTATTTCAAATTCAGACAGTTCACTTTCATCATAATAGTCATTTTTATCGCCCACCCTTGAATTAAAATCTCCGGTAATACAGACGTGGCTATAGTTAACACATAAATTAATGTATTCAAGTTCTATTTCAGCAAATGCATCAGGTGAGCTGTACCTTGATCCCTCAGGTGGGATATAAACAATTCCGGTGTTTGGGTCAAACGGTGGATTGTCAATGTAAAGTTTGTCTACCTTCAAGACAGCTTTCTTATCCTGGTTCTTAGCTTCCTTTAGGTGCGGAATCAGCATCTTTCTTCGTTCGTTTATTTTCTTAGGAAACTGCTCATTGACTCTGAATCATTTATTTCCTTAGGAAATTGCTCATTGACTCTGAATCGTTTTCCCTTCAGCGCTCACAGGGCGGCTTTCCTCAGCATTACCTTGTCCGTTAATTAATGATCCACACTTTGCGATGGTTGGCCTATGTTTCCCCAGTGTATGCTTTTCCATGCGGTGAACCCTTTTCAAATTTTATTTCGTCAATGATTCCCAGAAACTGCTATAAACGCACCACTTTATTATCAGTACTGGTATAGTATATGCTTCAGCCTTGACTTACAACAACAGTTTATTTTTTAATAAATTTACTGAAATTTCATTATTTTAATATTTTGGATCTTGAGGAAAAAGCCTGATCACTGAATTTTTTGTCTTTTCCAGTCCTGGCCATCATCTGTCCATCATCATCTGCCACAATGGAACACAATGACTCCAGACTACTACACTGTCCTAGCAGGCACAGGACTATACTGCCACAATGGAACACAATGACTCCAGACTACTACACTGTACTAGCAGGCACAGGACTATACTGCCACAATGGAACACAATGACTCCAGACTACTACACTGTACTAGCAGGCACAGGGCTATACTGCCACAATGGAACACAATGACTCCAGACTACTACACTGTCCTAGCAGGCACAGGACTATACTGCCACAATGGAACACAATGACTCAAGACTACTACACTGTCTTAGCAGGCACAGGACTGTACTGCCACAATGGAACACAATGACTCAAGACTACTACACTGTACTAGCAGGCACAGGACTAAACTGCCACAATGGAACACAATGACTCAAGACTACTACACTGTCTTAGCAGGCACAGGACTATACTGCCACAATGGAACACAATGACTCCAGACTACTACACTGTACTAGGAGACACAGGACTACTGAACTTCACATGTAACAGACAAACAGGATGATGGATGCAGCAATTTTCAAGACAGTCAAATAACAATATGAGTTTCATGAATCAAATTTTCTTACCTCCCAACGTACAGACATTAGCTTTTTCCGTATTATTGTACCACCAGCGTAGGCGCTGGCGGTACACATGGTTTTAGTCCCGACCCGTATGTTCCGCCGGCTCCTGCGGCTCCGCCGCCAAGTCACCGTTACCGCTTCTCCTCCTAGACGGTAATGGCCTCCATACCCATCTCTTGGATTTAGGTCACCTATAATCTCAACTCGTTCCACGTAAAATTTGGGCTTTGTCGGTATTGGGGTCTAGGTGTGGCACTCATTGCAATGCACCCTTGTCCAAAAATGGCAAAATTAAATGCTAATTATCTCCCCTACGGAAGGAATTATGGGAAAAATTTCTACAGACAGCTTTCCAAAAGTCATATGTGTAGATTTCAAATATGCCCTTGGATTTGACCTTTGACCTTTATTTCAAGGTCAAACGGGCCAAAATTTTCAAAAAAACAAAATTTTTGCCGAAAAAAAAATTATTTGCGGTCTTATTCAGACACCACACAGACTTAACTAATAATATTAATGGAAAGCGTTACCCTTCAGGTCATCTTTCATCTCTGTGAATTTGGGGTCAATCGGTGCATTTTCACGGGAGTAGCGGCCATAAGATATAGAAACTGATACTGAAAACTGTCTCTAAATCGGGAACCGTTAATGCTAGACACCCATTCTTTTTTGCATTTTGTAGAGCATGTAAAGCCCAACACTGGAAGTGGTCTCCGTTTTTTTGTATTCCATACGGTTTTCGAGTTACGCTGTATCAAAAAGTACATATTGGTGGTGAAAGCAAAATGTGCAGTACGGTAATGGATAATAAATTTTGAACTCCGGAAAAATAAAACATAAGGCTTGGCAAAGCAGACAACTTGTGGTCAAAAATGACATTATTTCATCAAATTTGAACATCTGGAACTTCAGAGCACCTCCTATTTCAAGAATTTTGACCAAAATGACCTTTTCTTTATTTTAATTAATTTTTTCTGTAGGAAATTTATGGCACATTATGGTAACTCCAAAATTATAAAATTTAGTCCCTTATATCTCCAAAACTGGCAGAGATAGGTCCATAGTTACTATTGAAGTTGAATAGGAAGTCATATACTGGCAATCTACATGTGGCCTTAAAATTGACCTTTGACCTACTTTTCACCATGAACTGAACTTTGCAAATTTTGCTTCCCTTTTATCTCCAAAACTGGCAGAGATAGGTCCATAGTTACTATTGAAGTTGAATAGGAAGTCATATACTGGCAATCTAAATGTGACCTTAAAATTGACCTTTGACCTACTTTTCACCATGAACTGAACTTTGCAAATTTTGCTTCCCTTTTATCTCCAAAACTGGCAGAGATAGGTCCATAGTCTCTATTGAACTTGAATAGGAAGTCATATACTGGCAATCTTCATGTGACCTTAAAATTGACCTTTGACCTACTTTTCACCATGAACTGAACTTTGCAAATTTTGCTTCCCTTTTATCTCCAAAACTGGCAGAGATAGGTCCATAGTCTCTATTGAACTTGAATAGGAAGTCATATACTGGCAATCTTCATGTGACCTTAAAATTGACCTTTGACCTACTTTTCACCATGAACTGAACTTTGCAAATTTTGCTTCCCTTTTATCTCCAAAACTGGCAGAGATAGGTCCATAGTCTCTATTGAACTTGAATAGGAAGTCATATACTGGCAATCTTCATGTGACCTTAAAATTGACCTTTGACCTACTTTTCACCATGAACTGAACTTTGCAAATTTTGCTTCCCTTTTATCTCCAAAACTGGCAGAGATAGGTCCATAGTCTCTATTGAAGTTGAATAGGAAGTCATATACTGGCAATCTAAGTGTGACCTTGAAATTGACCTTTGACCTACTTATTATCATGAACTGAACTTTGCAAATTTTGCTTCCCTTTTATCTCCAAAACTGGCAGAGATAAGCCCATAGTTACTATTGAAGTTGAATAGGAAGTCATATACTGGCAATTTACTGTGACCTTAAAATTGACCTTTGACCTACTTTTCACCATGAACTGAACTTTGCAAATTTTGATTCCCTTTTATCTCCAAAACTGGCAGAGATAGGTCCATAGTCTCTATTGAAGTTGAATAGGAAGTCATATACTGGCAATCTGAAAGTGACCTTAAAATTGACCTTTGACCTACTTTTCACCATGAACTGAACTTTGCATATTTTGCTTCCCCTTTATCTCCAAAACTGGCAGAGATAGGTCCATAGTTACTATTGAACGTGAATAGGAAGTCATATACTGGCAATCTAAGTGTGACCTTGAAATTGACCTTTGACCTACTTATTATCATGAACTGAACTTTGCAAATTTTGCTTCCCTTTTATCTCCAAAACTGGCAGAGATAGGCCCATAGTTACTATTGAAGTTGAATAGGAAGTCATATACTGGCAATTTACTGTGACCTTAAAATTGTCCTTTGACCTACTTTTCACCATGAACTGAACTTTGCAAATTTTGATTCCCTTTTATCTCCAAAACTGGCAGAGATAGGTCCATAGTCTCTATTGAAGTTGAATAGGAAGTCATATACTGGCAATCTGAAAGTGACCTTAAAATTGACCTTTGACCTACTTTTCACCATGAACTGAACTTTGCATATTTTGCTTCCCCTTTATCTCCAAAACTGGCAGAGATAGGTCCATAGTTACTATTGAACGTGAATAGGAAGTCATATACTGGCAATCTAAGTGTGACCTTGAAATTGACCTTTGGCCTACTTATTATCATGAACTGAACTTTGCAAATTTTGCTTCCCTTTTATCTCCAAAACTGGCAGAGATAGGCCCATAGTTACTATTGAAGTTGAATAGGAAGTCATATACTGGCAATTTACTGTGACCTTAAAATTGACCTTTGACCTACTTTTCACCATGAACTGAACTTTGCAAATTTTGATTCCCTTTTATCTCCAAAACTGGCAGAGATAGGTCCATAGTCTCTATTGAAGTTGAATAGGAAGTCATATACTGGCAATCTGAAAGTGACCTTAAAATTGACCTTTGACCTACTTTTCACCATGAACTGAACTTTGCATATTTTGCTTCCCCTTTATCTCCAAAACTGGCAGAGATAGGTCCATAGTTACTATTGAACATGAATAGGAAGTCATATACTGGCAATCTAAGTGTGACCTTGAAATTGACTTTTGACCTACTTATTATCATGAACTGAACTTTGCAAATTTTGCTTCCCTTTTATCTCCAAAACTGGCAGAGATAGGCCCATAGTTACTATTGAAGTTGAATAGGAAGTCATATACTGGCAATTTACTGTGACCTTAAAATTGACCTTTGACCTACTTTTCACCATGAACTGAACTTTGCAAATTTTGATTCCCTTTTATCTCCAAAACTGGCAGAGATAGGTCCATAGTCTCTATTGAAGTTGAATAGGAAGTCATATACTGGCAATCTGAAAGTGACCTTAAAATTGACCTTTGACCTACTTTTCACCATGAACTGAACTTTGCATATTTTGCTTCCCCTTTATCTCCAAAACTGGCAGAGATAGGTCCATAGTTACTATTGAACGTGAATAGGAAGTCATATACTGGCAATCTAAGTGTGACCTTGAAATTGACCTTTGACCTACTTATTATCATGAACTGAACTCTGCTAATTTCTTTCTCTTTTAACTCCAAACCTGGCAGAGATAGGCCCATAGTTACTATTGAAGTTGAATAGGAAGTCATATACTGGCAATTTACTGTGACCTTGGAATTGACCTTTGACCTACCTTACGATGAACTTAACTTTGATTGTACCATTTTTAGTAATATATATGTTTTTTGCATATTTTGAAAATTCTTGTTGATTGCATTTTTACAGCTTGTCAAGCACAAGACTGGTGGCTGTGTTCCTTATTTTGTATATGTGGGGGTCTATACGAATGCGCTTGCTCCAGCTGGTGGTACAATATTCGGAGGCGGTATCGCCTCTCTGATCCTCTAGTTTGTTTTACTTTAAGTTTATTAACTGGCTTTGCTTGGCAAAGAAGCAGGTTACTTTTGAAAATTGGCACAATCCATTTACATTTACGGTAATTATTCCTGTTTTTTTGCACTACTTATGGTGATGTTCACCCCGTAACTGCCAAACCTTATTTTTGTTTTATATTAAGTTTACTGAGTGGATTTGTTTGGTAAAGAGGCAGGTTGCTTTCGAAAAGCGGCCTGATTGGTTAACATTTACGGTAATTATTCTGTTTTATTTTTGTTTGAATATTTCATCTTTCACACATTAGCATTTTCAGTGTCTTTTATAGCCCATGAAACTGAATTACTTGCTAGTTCTTCAATATCCATGTTACTAAGCATATCTTAGAACTCACTCTTTGATGTTTTGAACATGTTTTCATTGCTGGAAATTGTGGATAATAGCCTCATTTATTGAGTTCAATATAGCATTGATGACACTTTCTGAGTGGTTAGATTTGCAGTGAATATGCAGTTTTACTGTATTAGGTTTTTTGTATGGTCCAAAATATCTGTCTTTTAGGTTAAAGGTCACATCTAAGAGGTTAACAGAGTTGTATGAGATGTTGGTGACCTTTGTTTATATCTATATATACCATGTTCAGCTTGTTTTTGAGAGGGGATCCTCTCAAACGTGCATTTTTATTGAATTTACATAACAATTAACGGAAATTGCTCATTAAATTTACATGTGAGTATCAGGAATTTTTAAACTTGTCTACCTATTTTGCCTCTTTAAAAATTATACTTCTCTATTTAAGATACTCAAATTCTATTTACTTTGCCCATTTCATTTATACTTGGCTTATAGCTCTATATAGCAAGCATCACCATTAATTAGCTTGTGGTCTTCAAAACTGATTTTAATTAATTAAAATTATTTTTACACTTGATTCTTCATGTTTGGATTTAATGTCTTATAAATGACAAGTATTTTTTTTTTAATGTGATTTGTGTCATTTATTTTTCTTTATACATGTTGCACTGGAAAGTTTTTTTCATAAAAACTTTTAACTTTTGTGTTTCTCAGCAGTTCCAGTACTATCATGTCTGGCTCCATGATCTTTGATGTGCCTTCCCAGTTTTTTCTTATTTATTTATTTTTCATTTATTTTTACTGCTTGTTAACCTCTCATTGGTGGAAACTTTTCAGCCTCTTGCAATGTGCTGTGAAACCTATAGGTTATAAGTTATATAACTTTGCCTGGTTTTTCTGAAATGGAGAAACAGCATATGAAGTCTTCATGTCAAAGAGAAAGGTGCATGATGTTCCTGACCCCTTCCAGTCACTTTATTCTTCAGCTCTTTCTGACCTTTTATCTTGTAGTCAAACCTAATTGTTAACTTTTAATTATCAATTCTATCATTTGAGGGCTTTAAGAGATAAAAGCTGTTGTCGAATTTAATACAGATTGGTTAGGAACTGAACACTTGCATGCATTAATATCATACCTGCTACATGCATGTTAGGGTGATATACATGTAGATTGAACAAAAGCATGTGAATATCTTCTTTTAAAAAGTTGGTGTGTCTTGGCAAATTGACACCATGCCGGGTGTCCCTTCCCCCTGAGGGCAATTCCTCTGTCCACCACTTTAGCCTTTAAAAAGTTATTTGTCAAGATTACTCTTACAGTGGCCTTGGTTGTTCAAAATAAAACATGGAATGTAAAGAAACCCTTGATTACCCATCTATCTTTTAAGATGGAATAAAATCTACCATGTTTCCATGTCTTTAACTAAAGTTCCACTCAGAGGTGGAGTTTTTGGGCAGGAGAATATCTGGCTGGAGAGCTGTACCCTGTGAGGAATTGATAAAGGTATAAAAATACCTAAACATGTGGAACTTTCATTTTCTTTTTGAGTTTAAAAGCAAGTTATTTTAATCTTATATCATCATTTTCTCATTTTGATATAAAAAAAAAAGATTATACTATTTGTGGCTTTACAAATTTTCACTCTATGGTGAAAGCTGTGGGCAGCAGCACCTCTGCCCTCAGAGAAGGGACACCCAAATTATTGTGTATTGCAAGGTTGACACCATGATGGGTGACCTTGCCTCCTAGGACAGTTCCCTTACCAAACACATCCAGCTTTCAGATTATCTGAAAATTAATTTTCATTTATTATATCGGTATTATCATTTCTTTTTCAGACTGGTTCCTTGCAACACAATACACAATATGACTAGTAAGGTATATAATGATGGGCTTGTGTGGGACATCTTTTCTTCCAGGTATGCCTGTCTCTACAGTCCATTACTCTGCTGTTAGTAAATTCCATATGAAACAATAATGTCCCAATTACAGCGCTATTTTTTTAAATTTTCAGTGTTTATCATCAGACTTTGGAAATAATTTCTCTTTCCTTAACTGTTGCACAACTTGTGTATTGGGCTGTGTTAAAAGTTGTACAATCTTAAATCTCTGCCTTGTGGAAGGAGGGATTCCTGGGTGTCCTTAGTTTTTTTTTCACCCATTTTTTATTCTCTGATGGTTTTCTCTGAATTGTTTACCTGTTACGAATAACAGTTAGTGTGAGGTGTTGCCTTTTGAGTAACAGATTTGTGTTCAAAATGATAAAAGTTGAAAATGGAATTGATATGTGCATTTATTAGTTAATCCGTTTTTTTCTGAATATTTTTTTCCTCTTTGAATCTTCTTTTATAAAGTTATTTTCTTTTATGTATAAAGCAAGCATGACATCGATTTAGTTACATTTTTATGTACAGACACAGACGTGTCTGTACATATTGCCATCACCTGCGTCTGTCGTCGCCGTCGTTGCCGGCACCGTGCACTTTCCTTGTAAACACGATAAGTGGAAGGCAGTTTTACTTTTTGGCTATATTTTTACAGAGTTGATGAATATTCATAAAACGCAGGTCAAGTTCGAAAATCAGCATGATCCGACCATTATTGTAGAAGTTATGCTGTTTTTTCACTTTTCAGCATATATGCAACACTGTAAACACATTTCAAGGAAAACTGATAGGCCTGTTGTCATGAAACTTACAGGAGTAATCGATCTTATTAAAACGCAGGTCAAATTCGAAAATCGGCATGATCGGGCCACTATTTTAGTAGTTATGCTTTTTTTTCACTTTTCAGCATATATGCAACACTGTAAACACAATATAAGAAAAACAGATAGGCCAATTGTCAATAAACTCACAGGAGTGGTCAATCCTGCTAAAACACAGGTTGAGTTCAAAAAGCAGCATAATCGGGCCATTATTTTAGAAGTTAAGCTGTTTTTTCACATTTCCTCAGATTCAATTCTTAGGCATGTTAACAGTTTCATTATTTAATTAATAAGATACGTAAAAGTGTTTGTTTGACATTTCCTGCATCTTTACAACATTGTTAGTTGATTTTGTAAAAATGATGGTAAACTTGTTATGGTGTATTGTGTAATAAAGTTTCAAAAATGGAAATAAACTCATATCATTGCAGTTTGTCAGATTCAATCATTCACTATGTTCAGAATCTCAGAATGGAAGAAATTGGACATTTAACACTGCTCTATTGATATTTTTCCCATCTCATCAATTTTCTTAGTTGATCATATAAAAATGGCAGCAAACTGTTAATTTTGTTTTATGTTACAAATTGTTAAAAATGGGAAAAAAACATTTCAGAACAGTGCTGTCTTGTTTACATTTTGGCATTTTCAAGTTGTGACTTTGAAGTTCCATGGGCCTGATGACCTTTGATAGTCACATTTTCTGAAAATCCATGATACGTATATTTTATTATTAAAAATTGATGGTCATTATGCTGCTAACCATTATGTAATATTGCATCAGAATAGAAGAAAACACAATTTTGGGTGCTGCTGCCATGATGACCATTATGGGAAAATCATGTTACTTATGATTGCCAAACTTTCAAAAAAAAAAAAAAAAAAAAAAAAAAAAATACAGGACTAAAATGCAGCCCGAGTTGGAAAAGCAGTCTAATCGGCTTCTTTTTCTGGAAGTTATACATTTTCAAAGTGTGAACTTGAACTCCCATGGGCCTGAAGCCTTATGCTTGTTACACATTTTACTTACATTGGTATTACCTGTTGAGCATAATTAAAATTTGATGTTGAATTTGCAGTTTTACATAATGCACTTTTGCATCAGAATTGACAGTAGCCTATTTTGTGCATAGTTATTTCCTGTTTTTTGTCTGTACATTTGACAGCTTTGCTGCCTTGTTTAACGATTACACTTGTACTAGCCAGTTTACGTTGTATGAGCCTGGCATGTATGTATTCTTCTCCAAATTGTTCAGTGTGTTTAAACTTGAACATCTACAACTGTGGTCCCTAATTTACTGCAGCATTATCTTTACAAGTTAAGGTATGTATTAGCTAGTATGTGTATGTGCATGTTTCATGAGTGCATTAAAGGAGTACATAATAATAATAATGTACAGACATTTCTGTCAGGGCTCTGTATTCAGCGCTGTTAACATCTGGCACACTTTGTAATAAAACTTCCTGCCATGACAGTAACCAAGAGTTGGGTTTGTTTTTGTTTCAGTAAAAGCAGAGAATGACATAAAGTGGTCATTTCTTTTTAAGTTGAGTGATGTAGAGGTTTTAAATTAAAACCCCATGAAGGAAATTTTCTACTTTAAGGGACAGTTCATAAAAATAAAAACATTTGAAAGTCACATATGGATATAGTTATAAATGAAAAAAAAAGTTTGGATGAAAGTCAAAGTTTTTGAACTATAATCAAAATCCATTTATGGTGTACGGGCCAAATTATTTGTTTAGGCCCATATTTGAGGATGTGGGTTTGAAAAAATTGCCCTTTTTGCTGGAAAGGGTCCAAAACTTATCATGGTATCCCAAGTTGGATAAACTGAAGGAATAAAGAAAATTCACTTTTTCAGATAACAACAACCCCCCTTCAGCATCCCACCCTTCAACATTGCTGGCTACATATAAATATTAAAATCACCTTTTAGCAAATTTTTCTCTTTTATTTAGAAAAGAAAGAAAGACAAAACCCATTTAATAACATATAATCAATATTTTATTGTACCAGTAAAATAAAGGTATTTTAAGAAAATGATATTCTGAAGTGTTCAAACTGGCTGCCACAGAGCTAATAATAGATGTGCACTGACCACCCTGAAGATGAAAATATTAAAATATAATTCAGTTAAAATGTGTTAGTTGTAAAAATATGTTGACAGTAACTCTACAACCACCAGCTCCTGGCTGCTATCATATAATTACTCCTTTCATGTACAGTTTTACCAGCTGTCTGACTAAGTTTTCCTGTAAAACTCTTTAAGTTAACTTTGTTATGATGTCATTAAAGCAAAGAAACAAGAAAAGAACTTTCTTGTGACTGTATAATGAATCCGTTTTTTTTTTTTTTTATAAATACTGTAATTTTTTCATTTCTAAATGTCCGAAATAATTAGATTTAATAATGAATGATAATAATTATAACCATTTATGTTCTTGGCCTGCATCTGAAGCAAGATGTGAAAAGATTTAACATCCTCCTCCTCCACCTTGATTGGCAGCAGTCCTTGGGAGCTGAAATATATGACACAGTATTACTTACTAATATGCAATAATAAATAACCTTCAATAAGCAGTAAGTGCATCTTATTACCTCCGCCAAGGAGGTTATGTTTTCACCCCTGTTTGTCTGTATGTTTGTTTGTTTGTCATCAACATAACTCAGAATGTTATGGACCGATTTTGATGAGATTTTCAGGAACTGTCAGAAGTGGGCCAAGGAAGAGATGATTAGTTTTTGGTGGTGATCCAGATCAATAATCAATCAATAATCAATAATAATAAAAAATTGCTGCCTTCTGCACTCTGCACTCTCAGTGCTTTTCTAGTTTCATGTATGAATTAAACTGCATCAAAATATTAACCATTGTTTAGAGTTAACAAATTAGCCAAGTATCATTTTAAACTTGCAAAAAGCACAAACTGTGTTGACACAACATAAGGAATGTGTATGCACGTGTGTGTGTGTGTATGTGTGTGTGTGCATTCACAGTCACATTCCATCAGTGTAATAAATAGATCCCTATTCTATTGCCCCTGCTGTCTTAACCTCTCTCCTTCATATGCATATGTCTGCTGTCACAGCTGTTGTGTCTTGAACATCAACTGAAGAAAAAAAAAAGAAACCATACTTGTCCACAATAAGGCTATCACATATTCAAAGATATACATGCAATAAAAACAGATAACAGTGAATTAACTTAGTAATTGTGCAAGAGAGTCCGCTTATTGTGTTGGTAAATTTTTAGAGTGTGTTTAATGAATGCCTGTAAAATTGGTGTATACCATCTTACCTCTTTCGATCTTTAATGCTCTCAGCATCTGACATACTCTTTCTGTCTTTTATGTCGACTGAAGACAAAAATATGGAATAGAAACTATCTGTGTACAAATAGGATTTGGGCAAAAATACAGAACTGAAAACTCATTCAAAGTCTATTCATTACAAAAATTAATTATTTTCATGAAGACAAGATTTAGTATTATAAGACCAGGTTGCTTGAGCAACACTGTTCGTATGTACGTGTGCATGTTAGTGTGTGTGTATGCATGTGCATGTTTAATATGTGTATAAAATCATAATTTAATCTGGGCTCCATTCGACCAGATGCATGAGGAGGCATGTGAGAGGCGAGATATATTACAAGGACCAAAACTTTCACCCTGAAAATCAACAGCTACAAGAACCAAGACTTGCACCCTGAGAGTCAACAGCTACAAGGACCAAGACTTGCACCCTGAAAATCAACAGCTACAAGGACCAAAACTTGCACCCTGAGAGACAACAGCTACAAGGACCAAGACTTGCACCCTGAGAGTCAACAGCTACAAGGACCAAAACTTGCACCCTGAGAGACAACAGCTACAAGGACCAAGACTTGCACCCTGAGAGACAACAGCTACAAGGACCAAGACTTGCACCCTGAGAGTCAACAGCTACAAGGACCAAGATGTGACTTGCACCCTGACAATCCATATTTGCATTTGAATAAACTTGTTTTATTTTTGATAAGTAGATTTTGTCTGTAAACAACATATATATAAAAACTTGCACATTAAAAATAAAACAATACATTGTTTAGTTGCATATACCTCTTACACTTTAACTAACTTCATGTGGTTAAAGCCTAAAATGATTACACAAACTGCATTTCTATATACTGATAACTAATAAATATTAATATTAGCAAGAGCACAGCTCAAGAACAAATTTTTTCATCTCTTAGAAGTATTGCAGAGGTTGTGATAGTTGTCATTGCCACACAGCATTTGGCAATGATGGGTGCTTTTGTCATATGATAATTGCAGGTTAAGGCATGGCAAAAGGATTAATCCTGGTCCTATACATCCTTCCCAGATAGCATGCAAACATTGGGCCAACGTTGCCTTGGTTGCCCATGCACATGTTGGCCCAACGTTGGGTTTCCATCTAAGTGCTCACTTTGGCCGACGGTTGGCTGAACGTATTTGGCCAACGTTGGCCCAACGTTAGTCAATTTCAATACTAAAGCATTGCCAACATATTACCAACCAAACTATGTTGGCCCTACATTGGGCCAACTAATATTCAACATGGGCCAAACAATTACCCAACCTGTAACCAACAGTGTATTAATGTTGGTTCTACTAATAACCAACATCGATCCAACTATTACCCAACCTCAAACCAACATTGCATTAACATTGGGCCAACGGTAGGCCAACGGGTCACCGAGGTATCTGCAATTTGCACAATGATTAATGACCCAACCTAAAACCAGGAGCACAGTGATTTACATCATTGAACCAAAGGCAAAATAATTTTATCCAGAATCACATACGTAGTAGGGCACTGTAATAACATGTCTGATGCACAGGCAGATCAGTGTCCTGATGAAATATCTTAAGCATCTGAAATCTGCAGACTGCAAGGTATAACTGAAAAATTAGCAAGCTGATTAATGGATGAATTCTTCAAAGGACTTGATCTGCCTGTGTTGTGGTTGAAACAAAAAGATTAGTGATATATTTTAAACTGTTTAATTAATTCATAACATTACACTGAACAAATACCTTCAACCAACTAAATAATGTGATGTGAATGGAAAAATAATACAAAAATACATCTCAAGGAAACTTTTTATAAAGATATTATAATATTAAATTTAAACAATTGTTAAATGATTCATGTCAAGAAAATTATTACCAGTCCTGTGAAAGAACTTTCCACCTTATTCCTGGAGTCAAGGCAGTTTTTTCACCCAATCCAAGAATCACAATTATTTCAATTTTAAAAAAATCTTCATTAAATTAAATTTAAATCCAGAAACCCTTGATTAATATCAGGTAAGATGTTTAAAATTCAAAAGAACTGTCATTAAGTAGATAAGTTACTAGTAAGTCTATAAAATCACATAAAGTCTCTTCCTTCAGGCAAAATCTCAGACATTGTCTATTTAAATAAAATCAGTGGTCATACGAATGTAATCTTCATTTTTCTTTCTCTTTCCTGTCCTGCACCTGCATGATCTTTGGCAAAGCATGATTAGTTAGGTGTATCTTCAACATCTTTTTCTTAACAGTCACAGAGGAGTGTACTTCATCTACAAATTAAAATATTAAAAATTTAACTTGAAATATAATGCTGGAATTGATATGCATATGCATTATATGCATAACATTTTTAGGTGCTTGACTATACCTCTTCCCACATCACTGTGTTCATATGCATTATATTAGTAGTTGTGTATTATAATATAATATGATAATCTCCCCATATTCTCTAAGTTAGGCAAAAGCTAATATCTTTAACTTTTACAATGGAGTGTCTGTGTGCAGTTATTTATAGCAAAATTACTAGTAGTTCTTTCATGTACACTTGACCATGAATTCAGTTTTAAAGGGTTCAAAATCCCATACAACTGTACTGTACAACTGAATACTACAATGTATATTATTTAGTCATTCCAACAACTTTATCAAAGAATTCACTGGCAAGGATTCATACAGACACATAAGAACAATTGGCTTTCAAGGACCTTTAAGGCTCTAACTCAAGTATTTTTCAAGGATTTTTAGGTAATAGCCCAGGCAAGTTATACACTTATACATGTACTGTACAATTATTCTAAAGTGTACATGCCAAAGGAAAAAAATTATTTCTATTCAAGCCTAGAAGAAATTAATAGAGTTTTCAATAGAATATCTCTAAAAAAAATTCTAACTACATAATATTTATTGCACACTCACACACATACATACTGAAATTAATAATAATAAATTGCAATATTTGTAATAGGTAAACTTGAACAGCACCATTTACAATCAATCTTTACCTTAAACTGCACTATTTATACTTAATTCATGACAGTATTGATAAACAAAGTTTATCTGGAATTGAACTTTGGGCAAAGTTGCACACCCATCATTCAATTAAAAACCCAATTTGAATCAAGGCCTGAAAATGTTAGAAAACACATGCAAGTCGGGGCACCACAAAATGTGGTATACCCACTATCCAGGGCCGTAGCCTGAGCAAAATGCCAGGGGGGGGCAGTAAGCGGACACGAGGGGACAAAGCCCCCGAGGGGGGAGGGGGTGTCCCCCTCCCATGGTGTGGAAAATTTTTAAAAAAAGTATGTATAATACTGCATTCTGGTGCATTTTAACTGTTATTTATTGCTCAATCAGAAGTCAGAAATTGTGGGTTCATTTTGCCATAAGTACAGTAATTTTTTCAATACAACACGCCAATTGGCCTGGGGGATAGCTCCCTAAGGGAGGGTGAGCTTTTTGGCATGAAGTGAGTTAGTTTAAAACAGTACTCCTTTGTAAACAGATTGTTGAATGATTGTCTAGTGGCCATGAGTGCTTTTTCTCACAGAATTGATACCAACTTTGCAATTTTTTTTTTACCTTTGCGATTATTATTATTATTATTTTTTTTTTTTGCACCTAAAATCCCAGGGGGGGCAGCTGCAGTAAAAGTACAATCAAAATTATAAACATACTTCTATATAGTTATATTCTATGCAGTAAAAGTACAATCAAATTTATAAACATACTTCTATATAGTTATATTCTATGCAGTAAAAGTACAATCAAATTTATAAACATACTTCTATATAGTTATATTCTATGCAGTAAAAGTACAATCAAATTTATAAACATACTTCTATATAGTTATATTCTATGCAGTAAAAGTACAATCAAATTTATAAACATACTTCTATATAGTTATATTCTATGCAGTAAAAGTACAATCAAATTTATAAACATACTTCTATATAGTTATATTCTATGCAGTAAAAGCACCACAAATGCTATAAAGAATAAATATTGTACTTATGAAATGATGTATCTGAATGTTTGATAACTTTTGCCCATCAAAAAGATTGAGTGTTTACTATATGTTCTTTATTTTTGTGAAACAACTGTAATTTCCTTTTAAAGGCCGGCACAAATTAAGTTAAAAGTGATGCATTTGCAGGTGTGTGTGTGTGTGTGTGTGTGTATGTGTGTGTGTGTGTGTGAGAGAGAGAGAGAGAGAGAAAGTGAGAGAGAGATGAATCATATGTAAACATCGACTAAAGGAGAGAAAGAGAAAGAGAAATTAATCATATGTAAGAAGCGACTGAAAGACCTCCACAGAATAAGGACCTGTAGATTAATTTCTAGTAAATGAAGTGCAGGTCCTCTGGACCTTCAGCACCTTCAAAGTTTTCCCCGTGTTTAAATTTGCAATACACAAATGGAAAATAAAGGTATGAAAACAAAACACAGATGCTAGCTGCCATATCCTCAAGAGCATTAAGATTGGTTCACCTAACCAGACTGAAAAACCAAAGTTTTGCTGGCAAAAACAATTCCGTAATGGTAAAAACCAACAGTCCCTTAAAAGATTATTTGCCTATCACTTACTGACAAGACATGCAAAAACACATATTATTCATCTGTGTTTATATATTGCCATTTTTTATGACACTATTCCACTCGAAATGCCAAACCAATGCTGCAATAAAACTTATTTTGGGTTTATGTTTTTTTTTCTCAAAATTGATACAATACATTTGCACACACCCCCACACCCCGCAGGCAAAAAGTAAACATGTTTAAAGCCAAATTTAAGATTCATATATTTCAAAACATGCCTAGACTATGGTAATTAGATTACAATGTTGTATCTTTCACAACTTCTAGTACCAATTTTGCTACTCGCCAGTAACTAAGAGAACATTCAGTGAAATCGATGCACGGATATTCCTTTGGTGTATAAAATGTTACATAATTATATACTATATCGTCTCGTTAAGTTTATTAGTATAAAACTCGAAAGGCCATTGTATAAACACCTCTACATCTTACCGGTCTCTGGGCTACTTTCTCTTGGAGCTGCGCCCCCCCCCCCCTCCCCTCTTTGAAAACGAGGCTAAGTCTAATAATTTTCTAAATAACCGCCAATGCGAGCTAGCCGTCTGCTCCCACAGGGTATTCTGTACATTATTATGTAATTCAGGTGACAAATGATCAGAGAGGTCAGTAGAAGATGGAGAAGACAGATATTTAGGGTACGTTGCTACAATTGCCACATCTCAGCCAAAAATTAAGCACAAAAAATGACATCAAGTTGCAGGGTATGAAATTCGTATAAATTTGAAGCTGGACAGCAGGGCTGGCAACTTGAAAAGTAGCCAGCCCGGACCAAAAGTAGCCAGTCCTGAATTTTTTTTGAAAATTACCTGATTGAACCTATTGCAGGCAAGAAAATATTGAAACAGGGCCTCTTAGTCTCAGAGTGAATATAATCAAGTATATTCTTCACTGTCAGCATCTGAAACGTTATGCTCTGAACCCAAATCGGAAAAGTCTGATTCACTGTGATTGTCATAATCAGAGGTTAGTTGCATAACCCGCTTGTTACAAATGCTCCATGGGCATACTTCTGAAATCTTTCTGGTTGTTGCCTTTGGACAGGTGGTCATAAATTTGACGTGTCTGATTTTGAATCCAATCTGTTCATCAAAACCATTTTTTTTCCCATTAATACCTCTTGGTAAACTTTGTAAACATTAATATGTGTAGTCATACATGTAATGTATTTTTTACCAAGATATTCAGTCAAATGAGACTGGAAAATGCAGTGGATTTATTTTCAGATAAAAAGTCATTTCTTCATACTTGTGAACTCCTGAATATTTAATCTTGCATATTCGTTTTGGCCAAAAATTGAATTTTCCTGGCATAAACGTCAATTTTCCCCGTACTTACCAATGGTCAACGATCCCATTCCTGCGTTCAAAGTTAGTCCAGGGTTTTTTTTCCTAAATGCTTGTTTTTTTGTTAAAATCTCTTAAGAGATTTTAACTGACGGAGCCCTCTCTGACATTGCATAAGTCACGCGATATCGAGCGGGGTTTTCTGATGACCTACTTAAAACCGCAGGAAAAGCAGACAACAACAACACTTTATTTCAATAAAATAAGATTTATACGATATAATCGTCTTTCTGCTCAGAATGCACTTATATCTACAACGTGTGCAGTTCTGGGCTTTTCATTATCCAACACACTGTACAAAAACTTGCAACTTACGTTTGAGGATTGTGTCATGCGCCTGCTATATCTTATCCCGCCACATGTTATTTTGGTCTCGAATGCACGCGAGAATCCGCGTGATGCACCAACATCCTTGGCAACGGATGCCTTGACGACCAGGAAGAAAGGCACCGAAAGCCCTATTGACAAGCAGTTTTTAGTTTTACTACAGTAACAGCCGTTTTAGTGGTGAAATGCAATATAATATATTTCCATGTGTTGTCTAGAATGTATTACTTGCGGAATTTTGAATCTCAAAGGAAGAGTTATTATTGCTTTAACATGGTTTCGATCAGGGCTTTTCCCAGGGTTTGGGGTGCAGGGTCCACTTATTGTAAATCTGAAATTTGATAACAAATTCACATGAAGTTTAACCAAGTCTTTAAAAAATACTGTGAGCTGGAGATCCCCCAGGGGGGGGGGGGGGCGCAGTGTTATATTATCTTATTAAAATATTCAAAATTTTTAATATTTGAATAAATTTCATTAAAAATGGAAGAATATTCATTGTATAATAGTTTACTTATATAAATGTCACAAATTTTAAAGTTTTTAAATTGATATTGCTTTCTTCAATTTGCTTTCTTTAGGGGTAACATGTGTTTGGTTTTTTTAATATACAGTATGAATTAAATAAAATCAGTCATTAAAAAAATTCCCCCTTTTTATTTAAATTCTCATATTTTTATTACTAATTTTCTTCCTTACATCAATACCACACTGGTATATGATAGCATTGCTTATTTATCAAATTCCAGCACCAAATTTTGAACTGTAAATAACACAGGTGGTGCTAGAGTCATAAAATAAAACAAATAAAGCAAAATTTTAGGCTGTGCAAATAAACAACATTTCAACAAGATCTTCAGTCCCAAAGTTTGAATTTCCAACTTCATATGGTTGTGAGGAGATAGCGTGCAACACATTTGATTGACAGGCAGTATGCCTTGACAACAAACTAGATACAACCAGTCCAATCTGGCTGTTGTACCCAGTACTTGTGTAGTTTCTATTTAAGGAATGGTCTTTGTTACTAGAGCACTTAGATTTTTAAGCATATAAATATTCAGTATTCAGCCTGTTATGTGGATAAATTTTGTCTTGTGAAGTTCTGGAAGGTGTTCACTTTCATAATTTGGTGGTAAGTTTGCTTAGACTTCGTTTTGGGACCACATGTTTTGTACCAAATGTAGGCCACTCTTTTCAATGCAATCCAGGAAGAGAGTATGCAACAAAAATTTCTTTTTCAAGATTTTTGTTCTTAAGTTCTAATAAAACATAACCTGTTCGTCGGACAGCCCACCCTGCAAATTCACTAGTCCGAACTGAATTTTTACTTGTGGAGCCCTGCTTTGGTGTCATCATACACTTTATTTGACTGTCTGATACCTTCCTGTGTTCTTTTCTTACGTGCTGGGGCATCACATACATTATTAGCACCAAAATACTTACAGAGGGTAGACTGCGACAGGGGTAATCCTGACTGCGACTTAGGCGCAATCTTGTATAATCCACGTGCGTCGATTAATTTTTTTATGAGAAAGACATCGTACAAATATAATTATAGATTATAGAAGAAGCAAAACTTAAACTGTGTAATTAGACGAGATTGTGTGAATTTGAATGACCACACATCGTTCGTCACTTGTCTCAGAAACAAGCATATAAATGCTGCGTTTGATACTTTGTATCAGATGTTTCATAACACGGGTCTTTGCGTTAGGCATGCAGGGAACACATTGAATAACCATGTACTTTCGGTTTTCGTTCGAGAGTGTCGATTTCTTGAAGGGCTAGCCTCATTGTTTTAGTTTTATTTCAGCCAAATCTGCTTAATATGAACGTGCATATTGATATACAATTATTTTAGAGGCCAGAAAATGGCCAGACCGACGGACTGGCAACTTTTGGAAAGAGACCGGGTGACAATTGAGCCGTCCCGGGCTGCTGGTCCTTATTTCCTACCCTGCCTTAAGGTTGAAAAAAAAGTGTTGATCGCTGTTGATATTTCGCAACGGTTGCCATGGAAATAATGGATGAATTATAGAAAATAATATCTTGTCAGATTTTTCTTGGCATACTGTAACTTCCCAGAAAATTTCAAATGGATATTTTACTCCATTCAAAAGTTATGCCAATTTTGTTTTATTTATTGGGCAATGAGGTGACACTTTTGGCTTCCACTGTTACATATATGCTTGGATACCAGACTTTTTCAAAATTTTATGGGCGACTAGCATTCTTTTAAATTTAATAACTTTTGATTGGCTTGCTTGATTTCCAAAAAATAAAATGTTTTGGAAAGCTCATGAATTTTTCTATCACATAAGATCCTTTAGGCTGATATTTATCTTACTATCAAAGTTGACCTGACCTCTCTAGTGGAATGAAACAAGGCAAGATCTAGATCATCAATATGCCCTACAAATAACTGTTAAAGGGATAACAACTGGTTGTTTTGGCAAAGAAAGTATATACCTGGGGAAAACAATGATTTTCCAAAAATCCCATACCCATACTAACAAATGTTTAATTAATCCATTCCAAAATTCAAAGCTAGTCCATGTTTTTTTTTTCTAAAAAGTTTTTTTCTGGTAATAATCTGTAAAGTGATTCTTACGGAGGCATAAACAGCCACCTGGTTTGTTGACAAGCATTGTAAAGTCTGCTACTGAAGAAAATGTGGTGCTTCATTAAATATGTTTATATTATTTCAAGGTTGAATAAAATTTTATATATAAATGCCAAAATAAGATGTTGTAATGATCTACATACTGTATGTTCTTGCAGAGTTTTCGAGAATGGATGAAAGTGAACATGTTGGCTTTAAATGATAGTATGACTTAGTTGATATGGTTTACATCAATGTTCAAGGCAAATAGGAAAAATGCAGCAAATGCCAACATTGCATAGGAGATGTTCTTATAAAACCATCTAGTTCTGTAAAAGAATGCCAAAATATGATGTTGTAATGATCTGCACATTGCTTTATGAAATAGTTTTTTTTTTTTTCATCTGATTTTCTTCTTTTACTTTCAGGGACTCCCGGCTACTGAATTTCCAGGAAATAGGATATATGCTCCATGAAAGATCTAGGGTTCAGATCCAGACTGCCATGATGCTGTCAGACTTGGTTGTCCAGCCATGTAGCTGGCAGATAGGGTTGTCCTGCTATTCTGATGTCAGTCTCCATTGTCCTTCCATGTTCTGGCAGTCTCAGTTGTCCTGACATGTTGGCAGTCTCGGTTGTCCAGTCATGATGCTGGCAGACTTGGTTGTCCTGCCAGAGTTCTCGCAGATTCGACTGTCCTTTCATTCTGATGGCAGGTTTGGCTCTCCTGCCATGAAACTGGCAGTGTATGTGGTCCTGCCATGTAGCTGGAATACATTGGTTGTCCTGCCAGAGTTCTCGCAGATTCGGCTGTCCTGTCATTCTGATGGCAGGTTCGGCTGTCCTGCCATGAAACTGGCAGTCTCAGTTGTCTTGCCATGTAGCTGGCAGACATTGGTTGTCCTGCCATCGTTCTCGCAGATTCGGCTGTCCTGTCATTCTGATGGCAGGTTCAGCTGACCTGCCATGAAACTGGCAGTCTACGTGGTCCTGCCATGTTCTGGCAGTCTCGGTTGTCCTGCCATGTTCTGGCAGTCTCAGTTGTCTTGCCATGTAGCTGGCAGACATTGGTTGTCCTGCCAGCGTTCTCTCAGATTCGGCTGTCCTGTCATTCTGATGGCTGGTTCGGCTGACCTACCATGAAACTGGCAGTCTACTTGGTCCTGCCATGTTCTGGCAGTCTCGGTTGTCCTGCCATGCTCTGGCAGTCTCAGTTGTCTTGCCATGTAGCTGGCAGACATTGGTCGTCCTGCCAGCGTTCTCGCAGATTCGGCTGTCCTGTCATTCTGATGGCAGGTTCGGCTGTCCTGCTATGAAACTGGCAGTCTACTTGGTCCTGCCATGTTCTGGCAGTCTCGGTTGTCCTGCCATGTTCTGGCAGTCTCGGTTGTCTTGCCATGTAGCTGGCAGACATCGGTTGTCCTGCCAGCGTTCTCGCAGATTCGGCTGTCCTGTCATTTTGATGGCAGGTTCGGCTGACCTGCCATGAAACTGGCAGTCTACGTGGTCCTGCCATGTTCTGGCAGTCTCGGTTGTCCTGCCATGTTCTGGCAGTCTCAGTTGTCTTGCCATGTAGCTGGCAGACATTGGTTGTCCTGCCAGCGTTCTCGCAGATTCGGCTGTCCTGTCCTACTGATGGCAGGTTCGGCTGACCTGCCATGAAACTGGCAGTCTCAGTTGTCTTGCCATGTAGCCGGCAGACATTGGTTGTCCTGCCAGCGTTCTTGCAGATTCGGCTGTCCTGTCATTTTGATGGCAGGTTCGGCTGTCCTGCCATGAAACTGGCAGTCTCGGTTGTCCTGCCATGTTCTGGCAGTCTCGGTTGTCCTGCCATGTTCTGGCAGTCTCAGTTGTCTTGCCATGTAGCTGGCAGACATTGGTTGTCCTGCCAGCATTCTCGCAGATTCGGCTGTCCTGTCATTCTGATGGCAGGTTCGGCTGACCTGCCATGAAACTGGCAGTCTCAGTTGTCTTGCCATGTTCTGGCAGTCTCAGTTGTCTTGCCATGTAGCTGGCAGACATTGGTTGTCCTGCCAGCGTTCTCGCAGATTCGGTTGTCCTGTCATTCTGATGGCAGGCTCGGCTGACCTGCCATGAAACTGGCAGTCTACGTGGTCCTGCCATGTTCTGGCAGTCTCGGTTGTCCTGCCATGTTCTGGCAGTCTCAGTTGTCTTGCCATGTAGCTGGCAGACATTGGTTGTCCTGCCAGAGTTCTCGCAGATTCGGCTGTCCTGTCATTCTGATGGCAGGTTCAGCTGACCTGCCATGAAACTGGCAGTCTGTGTGGTCCTGCCATGTTCTGGCAGTCTCGGTTGTCCTGCCATGTTCTGACAGTCTCGGTTGTCCTGCCATGTTCTGGCAGTCTCAGTTGTCTTGCCATGTAGCTGGCAGACATTGGTTGTCCTGCCAGCGTTCTTGCAGATTCGGCTGTCCTGTCATTCTGATGGCAGGTTCAGCTGACCTGCCATGAAACTGGCAGTCTGTGTGGTCCTGCCATGTTCTGGCAGTCTCGGTTGTCCTGCCATGTTCTGGCAGTCTCAGTTGTCTTGCCATGTAGCTGGCAGACATTGGTTGTCCTGCCAGCGTTCTCGCAGATTCGGCTGTCCTGTCATTCTGATGGCAGGTTCGGCTGACCTGCCATGAAACTGGCAGTCTACGTGGTCCTGCCATGTTCTGGCAGTCTCGGTTGTCCTGCCATGTTCTGGCAGTCTCAGTTGTCTTGCCATGTAGCTGGCAGACATTGGTTGTCCTGCCAGCGTTCTCGCAGATTCGGCTGTCCTGTCATTCTGATGGCAGGTTCGGCTGACCTGCCATGAAACTGGCAGTCTACGTGGTCCTGCCATGTTCTGGCAGTCTCGGTTGTCCTGCCATGTTCTGGCAGTCTCAGTTGTCTTGCCATGTAGCTGGCAGACATTGGTTGTCCTGCCAGCGTTCTCGCAGATTCGGCTGTCCTGTCATTCTGATGGCAGGTTCGGCTGACCTGCCATGAAACTGGCAGTCTACGTGGTCCTGCCATGTTCTGGCAGTCTCGGTTGTCCTGCCATGTTCTGGCAGTCTCAGTTGTCTTGCCATGTAGCTGGCAGACATTGGTTGTCCTGCCAGCGTTCTCGCAGATTCGGCTGTCCTGTCATTCTGATGGCAGGTTCGGCTGACCTGCCATGAAACTGGCAGTCTACGTGGTCCTGCCATGTTCTGGCAGTCTCGGTTGTCCTGCCATGTTCTGGCAGTCTCAGTTGTCTTGCCATGTAGCTGGCAGACATTGGTTGTCCTGCCAGCGTTCTCGCAGATTCGGCTGTCCTGTCATTCTGATGGCAGGTTCGGCTGACCTGCCATGAAACTGGCAGTCTGTGTGGTCCTGCCATGTTCTGGCAGTCTCGGTTGTCCTGCCATGTTCTGGCAGTCTCAGTTGTCTTGCCATGTAGCTGGCAGACATTGGTTGTCCTGCCAGCGTTCTCGCAGATTCGGCTGTCCTGTCATTCTGATGGCAGGTTCGGCTGACCTGCCATGAAACTGGCAGTCTACGTGGTCCTGCCATGTTCTGGCAGTCTCGGTTGTCCTGCCATGTTCTGGCAGTCTCAGTTGTCTTGCCATGTAGCTGGCAGACATTGGTTGTCCTGCCAGCGTTCTCGCAGATTCGGCTGTCCTGTCATTCTGATGGCAGGTTCGGCTGACCTGCCATGAAACTGGCAGTCTACGTGGTCCTGCCATGTTCTGGCAGTCTCAGTTGTCTTGCCATGTAGCTGGCAGACATTGGTTGTCCTGCCAGCGTTCTCGCAGATTCGGCTGTCCTGTCATTCTGATGGCAGGTTCGGCTGACCTGCCATGAAACTGGCAGTCTACGTGGTCCTGCCATGTTCTGGCAGTCTCAGTTGTCTTGCCATGTAGCTGGCAGACATTGGTTGTCCTGCCAGCGTTCTGGCAGATTCGGCTGTCCTGTCATTCTGATGGCAGGTTCGGCTGACCTGCCATGAAACTGGCAGTCTACGTGGTCCTGCCATGTTCTGGCAGTCTCAGTTGTCTTGCCATGAAGCTGGCAGACATTGGTTGTCCTGCCAGCGTTCTCGCAGATTCGGCTGTCCTGTCATTCCGATGGCAGGTTCGGCTGACCTGCCATGAAACTGGCAGTCTACGTGGTCCTGCCATGACACTGGCAGTCTCGGTTGTCCTGCCATGACATTGGCAGTCCCGGTTGTCCTGCTATGACATTGGCAGTCTCGGTTGTCCTGCCATGACACTGGCAGTCTCGGTTGTCCTGCCATGACATTGGCAGTCCCGGTTGTCCTGCCATGACATTGGCAGTCCCGGTTGTCCTGCCATGACACTGGCAGTCCCGGTTGTCCTGCCATGACACTGGCAGTCCCGGTTGTCCTGCCATGACACTGGCAGTCTCGGTTGTCCTGCCATGACACTGGCAGTCTCGGTTGTCCTGCCATGACACTGGCAGTCTTGGTTGTCCTGCCATGACATTGGCAGTCCCGGTTGTTCTGCCATGACACTGGCAGTCTTGGTTGTCCTGCCATGACACTGGCAGTCCCGGTTGTCCTGCCATGACATTGGCAGTCCCGGTTGTCCTGCCATGACACTGGCAGTCTTGGTTGTCCTGCCATGACACTGGCAGTCTTGGTTGTCCTGCCATGACATTGGCAGTTCCGGTCGTCCTGCCATAACATTGGCAGTCCCGGTCGTCCTGCCATGACATTGGCAGTCTCGGTCGTCCTGCCATGACATTGGCAGTCTCGGTCGTCCTGCCATGTTCTGGCAGTCTAGGTGGTCCTGCCATGTTCTGGCAGTCTTGGTGGTCCTGCCATGTTCTGGCAGTCTAGGTGGTCCTGCCATGTTCTGGCAGTCTAGGTGGTCCTGCCATGTTCTGGCAGTCTTGGTGGTCCTGCCATGTTCTGGCAGTCTAGGTGGTCCTGCCATGTTCTGGCAGTCTTGGTGGTCCTGCCATGTTCTGGCAGTCTTGATGGTCCTGCTATGTTCTGGCAGTCTCGGCTGTCCTGCAATGATGATGGCAGTATTTGCGGTTCTCCTATGAAGCCGTTAGTCTCGGCTGCCCTGCCATGATGCTATGTTAGGTCCAATCCTATTCTCATTATTATACATGTAACCTGTAGACATACTTTAACATGGTCTGAACATTGTCATTTTTGCAGCTGACATACAAGTTTATGTTACATGCAAGAGCAACCAGTCTGCAACAATCACTCCTATCGAGGATTGTCTTGCAGAGTTTTCAAGTAATGGATGAATGTGAACATGTTGGCTTTAAATGATACTAAGGTCGAGTTGATATGGTTTACATCTACCCTCGCCCAGGGCCGCAGTTATTATTGTGGACATATTTGCTGAGGCGACCCTGTTATGTTTGGCCAGGAGGAAACAATTAATTCTGCACATGGGCAGAAGGCTTTGTACTTGCTCTGCAGTACCTCAATGAGAGCTGGGCTTTGCGCCAATATAATTAACACTTGTCATGCAACCTGCCTTGTCTTGTCTGTCTGCTAAAGGGCTGTTTTATTGTCACGAATGAGCAATTCACTATCTTGTTTACTGTCAAGGGGACTTTGCAGGGACTTGCTAAGTGACTGTGCCTGAGTAGTTATGCAAACATTTACAAGCCATGTAATCATCCTTGAGATTTCAGTACAGGGTGACATCAGACCAAAATGATTGTCTACTTATCTAGAGACGTATCTGCGAATATCTGTGGAAAATCAATCTGTTGCTCTCAGTGTTCATTCTAGGATGCGCCCTTGCGTCATTGGCGCAGAAAAAATTAGGTTGACGCAATACGTAGTGTGAGCTGCGCCAACAAAATTCAAGAGAATTAACAGCGACGCATTTTTGTGTTCTAAATGCGCCCTCCAATTTGGCAAATTCACGACCGAAGTTTGATTGTTTACTCGACATCTCTTGACATCAAGATCTTATGTTAGACGTAATGAAGATATTCTTTGCTCGTCGCAGTTTTTAACAAGTATCTTAATTTATGCAAATCAGTGGCGATCGCCCCTCCTTTCTTGAATCCCTGATAGGCTGAGATTAATTGTCCATGTAAATCAATTGATCAACCCGTACATTGTACATGATGGCGGAGAAGAAGCAAGTGTTATTTTAAGTTTTTTTAAGAAAGTCAATCCCAAAGATCACCCTAAAACGGATCAGAATAGTAGCGACGGAGACAATGATCATACACAGCAGACATTTCCAGCGGAGAAGAGAGCTAAAGTAGATGTATGTGCTGCTGTCACGACTTCTGATACCGCGTCAACTAGCAATGCAAGGTCATTCCAAAAAAAGTGGAGAGATACTTACAAGTGGCTTGTATACGACAATAACGCAAACTTGATGTATTGCAGCTTATGTGTTGAAAAAAAGAAGGACAATATATTTTTTCAAGGGACTAATAACTTTCGAACCAGTACCCTTATGCGCCATGAGACATCTGCTGACCTCAAGCTTGCCATACAAGAAACGTCGGAATCAGCTCAAGCTAAACAGGCTTTTTGCAGAGCTTTAGAAGGTAAGATATTATTTTTTGTCAATATTTATTTGTAACACGGAGCATGAGCCATCAAAGTGACACTAGTGTATGTTGTTGATTATCGTGACGGTCCCGGACCCACGTGTTGTAGTTATATTTGTGTAGGTTGAAGAACTCTAGAAAGTGCATTCTGGGATATCGCAATGCTGAACAACTATGTAAACAATGCGTTTGCTGTGTAGCATTGACACAGGGCATTATGCTCATGTTTTTTCCCTGAACATTATTTTTTGTATATATATATATATAGATAAAATTTTCACATTCATTTTTATGTACAGACACAGATGTGTCTGTACATATAGCTGTCACCTGCGTCTGTCGTCGCCGTCGCCGTGCACTCAGCGATAACACGATAAGTGGAATACCGTTTTACATTTTGTATTCAAATTTACAGAACTGATGAATATTCATAATACACAGGTCAAGTTCGAAAATCAGCATGATCGGGTCACTTTTAGGGAATTTATGCTGTTTTTTCACTTTTTTCAGCATATATGCAGCACCGATAACATGATAAGTGAAAAACCATTTTACCTTTTGGCTTGAATCTTACAGACTGATGAATATTCATAATACGCAGGTCAAGTTCGAAAATCAGCATGATTGGGTCATTTTTAGGGAATTTATGCTGTTTTTATGTATTGCCATCACCTGCGTCTGTCGTCGCCGATGCTGTCGCTGTGCACTTTCCTTGTAAACATGATAAGTGGAGGGCAGTTTTACTTTTTATGTACAGACACAGATGTGTCTGTACATATTGCCATCACCTGCGTCTGTCGTTGCCGATGCCGTGCACTTTCATTGTAAACACGATAAGTGGAAGGCAGTTTTACTTTTTGGCTGTATATTTACAGAGCTGGTGAATATTCATAAAATGCAGGTCAAGTTTGAAAAATCAGCATGATTGGGCCATTATTGTAGAAGTTATGCTGTTTTTTCACTTTTCAGTATATATACAACACTGTAAACACATTTCAAGGAAAACCGATAGGCCTGTTGTCATAAAACACACAGGAGTAATTGATCTTACCAAAACGCAGGTCAAGTTCGAAAATTGGCATGATCGGGGCCACTATTTAGTAGTTATGCTTTTTTTTTCACTTTTCAGCATATTTAAAATTTGATGCTGAATTTGCAGTTTAACATAATGTATTTTTGCATCAGAATTGACAGTAGCCTATTTTGTGCAAAGTTATTTCCTGTTTTTTGTCTGTACATTTGACAGCTTTGCTGCCTTGTTTATCTTTACAGACATTTCCAGACAAATCTGGTCTTCCGAGAAACATGATGGGATTGATAGTAAGTGGAGTGGATTTAAACTTTATGGCGGAGGATAATACATATATAGTTATTGCAGTTTTAATATTCTAGTTATATGTGATAAATGTATCAATTGCTGTATAATTGTAAACAGTGGATTAGGAAATTATATAGAGTATATATTTGTATGATTAACTTATTTAAATAAAGTGGAGTAAAGTTAGTATGTTTTAATTGTTCTTTCAGGGTAATGTTGCTGAAGTTCACTCTCTTCGCCCAAAACTGATGCAGTATGAATATGTGTCAGTGTTCAAGTAAGTAAGAAACAGATTCAACTTAAAATATTGAAGGAAAAAACGGTGCATTTGGCATTTCAAAGGCTCACACTAGGATTTCACATTTTTATTTTGAACTTGGGGAGCAGTTTTATGCTATAGATTTATACATACACGACTTATCTAGCAAATGTTTCTTGATATATGAGTACAATATATTTTGCATATTTGTGTAAATGTTTTTTTTCTTTCTTTCTTTTTTTTTTTTTTTTTTTTTTTTTGAGAATTGCTTGCTGGCATATTTTCTGAACTACAAAAATCACCATTGCCCATTGATTCAGAAAAGATCTTAGTCAACACCATATTTGACTTGTTTCAGAGCTCTCCTGGATTCTGACAGTGATGGTATTGAAGTAAGTTACAATGCAGCAGGTGTACTGTCCCACATGGCATCAGATGGAGTGGAGGCGTGGACCTTGACGGATCTTCCCCGTAGCCAGGTGCTCCGAGCAATGGTGAATGCCATTCAGAGGTGGGATCTGAACACAAACAGGAACATCAATTACAGGTGAGGGGACCAAGCTCAGTTTATTAAGAAATGACAGGGATGTGTAAATATGAAACTGGTATCATTAGATCTGTAAACATTCATGTTGAAAAATATTCATATAAGTTAGATTCATAGAACAGCTGGGGGGGGGGGGGGGGGGAGGAGATGCATTAACATCAGTTGTCCTCACCTCACATTACTCACAGCTTCAATCTTAAACAATTCTTGATGGGATTTAGGTGAACTGACAACAGGATTCTTAAAAATAGGCGTGCATCAAATTTTCATTAAAACTTTCTTTTGTTGGTATGTGAATATTTTAAAAATGTTTTCACACAGTAGATGAGGAAGAAAATACCTAAGTGGTAAATGAAAAAGAAAAAAGAAAAACTTATGAATTTGAATGATAAAACACTGAAACATGTTAGCTACGTGAAAAGAGGTACAGTTACTAACTGTTTTTATGTACAGACACATCTGTTGCCATCACCTGCGTCTGTCGTCGCCGATGTCGATGCCGGCGCCGTGCACTTTCCTTGTAAACACGATAAGTGGAGGACAGTTTTTTTTTATGTACAGACACAGATGTGTCTGTACATATAGCCATCATCTGCGTCTGTCGTCGCCGTCGCCGTCGTCGCCGTCGCCGTCGTCGCCGTCGCCGTGCACTTTTACCGATAACACGATAAGTGGAAAACCATTTTGCCTTTTGATTTGAAACTTGCAGAACTGATGAATATTCATAATACGCAGGTCAAGTTCGAAAATCAGCATGATCGGGTCACTCTTAGGGAATTTATGCTGTTTTTTCACTTTTTCAGCATATATGCAGCACCGATAACACGATAAGTGGAAAACCATTTTACCTTTTGGCTTGAAACTTACAGAACTGATGAAAATTCTTAATACGCAGGTCAAGTTCGAAAATCAGCATGATTGGGCCATTTTTAGGGAATTTATGCTGTTTTTTCACTTTTTTCAGCATATATGCAGCACCGATAACACGATAAGTGGAAAACCATTTTACCTTTTGGCTTGAAACTTACAGAACTGATGAATATTCATAATACGCAGGTCAAGTTCGAAAAACAGCATGATTGGGTCATTTTTTAGGGAATTTATGCTGTTTTTTCACTTTTTTCAGCATATATGCAGCACCGATAACACGATAAGTGGAAAACCATTTTACCTTTTGGCTTGAAACTTACAGAACTGATGAATATTTATAATACGCAGGTCAAGTTTGAAAATCAGCTTTATCGGGTCATTTTTATGGAAGTTATGCTATTTTTTCATTTTTTTAGCATATATGCAACACTGATACACGATAAGTGAAAAACTGTTTTACCTTTTGGCTTGAAACTTACAGAACTGATGAATATTCATATTACATAGGCAAAGTTTGAAAATCAGCGTGATCGGACCAATTTTATGGAAGTTATGCTGTTTTTTTCACTTTTTTCAGCATGTATGCAATACCGCTAACGCATTTCAAGAAAAATCAATTGGCCAATTGTCTTGAAATTTACAGGGGAGATCAGTCTTACTGAAATACAGATGGAGTTTGAAAATGGTTCAGTTTTGGTGAAGTTATGCCTTTTTTTGTATATAAGTGTTTTTTTTTTCCTTTGATTTAATTCTTAGGCATGTTAAGAATCTCCTCTGTGAACTAATTAAATATGTAAAGGTGTTCTTTTGACATTTTCTGCATCTTAACAATATTGTTAGTTGATTATATAAAAAAGATGGTTAACCTGTTATTGTGTATTATATAACAAAGTGTCAAAAATGGAAATAATAATAAACTCATATCTTTACAGTTTGTCAGATTCAATCATTCACCATGTTCAGAATCTCAGAATGGAGCAAAATGGCAATTTAAAATTGTTCTATTGATATTTTTCCTATGACAGCAATTTTCTTAGTTGTTCATTTAAAAATGACAGTAAATTGATTATTTTGTTATATGAAAAAAAGATGTTGAAAATGGAAAGAAAATCAATTCAATACAGTTATCTTTTGTTTACATTTTAGCATTTTGAAAGTGTGACTCTGAACTTCCATGGCCTTGAAGACATTTCCATGTCACATTTTCTGTAAATCCATGATACTTTTATTTTATTATTAAAAATTAATGGTCATTATATTATATTGCATAAAAGTTGAAGAAAACCCTAATTTTGGAAATGGCTGCCGGAATGACCATTAAGGAAAAACCATGTTACTTATGATACTCAAACTTACTGAAAAGTTTCGTAAGACTGATGTGCAGTTTGTGTTGGAAAATCAGTGTGATTGTTTTCCGTTTTGGAAGCAATGTAGCTCTATAGAGTGCTATATGGGGCTACTGTGTATGGATGGTGGTAATTGCCCCTTGGGATAGTCACAAGCTAAATTCAGAGCTATAAAATCATTTGCCTAATTGATTTCCAAGTGCCCATTAAATAAGATTACATAAAACACACGCTGAGACTTCCCAGTAAAGTCCCATAGGTTAAGCTCTCTTAACTGTGTCACATAATTAGGAATCTATGATAATTATGCAGGTAAATGTTGTTTAATATTGCAAATAAGTTAACAAAACAAAACAAAAAAATAGATGAATAACAGTGTCTTATTATCCTCAAACACATTGGGGTTATTCATATCATGTTATTACAGCAAGATTAAAAGTTTGAATAGTAGCTTTAATGGGATATTTTTGTGTTTTCTTTTTAATTTTTTTTTTCAAACACTGGCATTTTCAGCTCCCATCCACCTGAAGCTCTTCACATTTTCTGTATTTCCACATAAGCAGTTGCATTGGTTTTTATGTCTTTAAACATTATGTAATATTATTTTATGCACTGTCATCATTATTTAGATATTGGGATTTTCATTATGTGAATTTGGTCCTGAAACTGTAATCTTATTGCAGGGGTGGATTGAGGCCATCTTCTGGGTCTTTCAGATTTTAAAGTTCACATTGATGGGCATCTCTTTTTTCTGTTGGAAGACCATCAAAAATGTAGGATGGATCAACAAAGATAATTTGGAATACTGTCAGAAAATATCTCTGGATCAGCTCCTGTTATTGACGATGTCACCTGTTGTGCATGATTAAATTTCAGCGTTGATTGACAGTGCTATTGTAGGCATCAAAATTGACAAAATGAACCATTTTCTGCATTTTTATTTTGTGTTTTTGTCTGTACATTTGACAGCTTTGCTGCCTTGTTTTTTTTTTTGGCTTTATATTTACAGAGCTGATGAATATTCATAAAATGCAGGTCAAGTTCGAAAATCAGCATGATCTGGCCATTATTGTAGAAGTTATGCTGTTTTTTCACTTTTCAGCATATATGCAACCCTGTAAACACATTTTAAGGAAAACCATTAGGCTTGTTGTCATGAAACTCACAGGAATGGTCAATCTTACTAAAACGCAGGTTGAGTTCGAAAATCAGCATAATCGGGGCATTATTTTTAAAGTTATGCTGTTTTTTCATATTTCCTCAGATTCAACTCTTAGGCATGTTAACAGTCTCATTATTGAACTAATAAGATACGTAAAAGTGTTTGGTTGACATTTCCTGCATCTTTACAATATTATTAGTTGTACCACCAGCGTAGGCGCTGGCGGTACACATGGTTTTTGTCCCGATCCGTATATTACGCCGGCTCCTGCGGCTCCACCGCCAAGTCACCCTTACCTCTTCTCCTCCTAGACTACTAGGGCCTGCGTACCCATCTCTTGGATTTAGGTCACCTATAATCTCAACTCGTTCCACGTAAAATTTAGGCTTTGTCGGTATTGGGGTCTAGGTGTGGCACTCATTGCAATGCACCCTTGTCTAAACATGGTAAAATTAAATGCTAATTATCTACCCTACGGAAGGAATTATGGGAAAAATTTCTACAGACGGCTTTCAAAAAGTCATATGTGTAGATTTCAAATATGCCCTTGGATTTGACCTTTGACCTTTATTTCAAGGTCAAACGGGCCAAAATTTTCAAAAAAAAACAATTTTTTTACGAAAAAAATATTATTTGCCCTGTTATTCAGACACCACACAGACTTAACCAATAATATTATTGGAAAGTGTTACCCTTCAGGTTATCTTTCATCTCCGTGAATTTGGGGTCAATCGGTGCATTTTCACGGGAGTAGCGGCCATAAGATACCGAAACTGAAAACTGTCTCTAATTTGGGAACCGTTAACGCTAGAGGCCCATTCTTTTTTGCATTTTGTAGAGCATGTAAAGCCCAACACTGGAAGTGGTCTCCGTTTTTTTGTATTCCATACGGTTTTCGAGTTACGCTGTATCAAAAAGTACATATGGGTGGTGAAAGCAAAATGTGCAGTACGGTTATGGATAATAAATTTTGAACTCCGGAAAAATAAAACATAAGGCTTGGCGAGGCAGACAACCTGTGGTCAAAAATGACATTATTTCATCAAATTTGAACATCTGGAACTTCAGAGCACCTCCCATTTCAAGAATTTTGACCAAAATGACCTTTTCTTTATTTAAATTAATTTTTTCTGTACAAAATTTATGGCACATTATTGTAACTCCAAAATTATAACATTTAGTCCCTTATATCTCCAAAACTGGCAGAGATAGGTCCATAGTTACTATTGAAGTTGAATAGGAAATCATATACTGGCAATCTAAATGCACCCTGAGCTTCAGAGATAACTTGACACTAACCTCTTCACCATTAGCCTATCTTCATCGTGTCAAGTTACCTCTGACCACATTCGATTGCCTCCGCCGCCCGCCAATCAAATTTAAAGCCCGCACTCAATGACTCATTGAACAATCTAGCCAATGCACGCGAACGAGTCAAAGCGCGCTTTGTTCAAATCCGGACCAATCAAAGATAAGGCTGAATATCAGGGACTTGCCGTAACCTGTGGGCAGCACGCAAAATACATCATCCCTCAGTAGATAATTATGCAGGGCATCAAACTGCTCTGGTTTCAATTATGATATACTAGGAAGTCATATACTGGCAATCTAAATGTGACCTTAAAATTGACCTTTGACCTACTTTTCATCAGGAATTGAACTTTGCAAATTTCCGTTCCCTTTTATCTCCAAAACTGGCAGAGATAGGTCCACAGTTACTATTGAACTTGAATATGAAGTCATTAGAGGCAATTTACTGTGACCTTAAAATTGACCTTTGACATACTTTTAACCATGAACTTAACTTTGCAAATTTTGGTTCCCTTTTATTTCTAAAACTGACAAGATAGGCCCATAGTTACTGTTGAATTTGAATAGGAAGTCATATACTGGCAATCTAAGTGTGACCTTGAAATTTACGTTTGACCTACTTTTTATCATGAAATGAAGTTTACAAATTTTGGTTCCCTTTTATCTCCAAAACTGGCAGAGATAGGTCCACAGTTGCTATTGAACTTGAATAGGAAGTCAAATACTGGAAATTTACTGTGACCTTGAAATTGACCTTTGACCTACCTTACTATGAACTGAACTTTGATTGTACCATTTTTAGTTATATATTTTTTTTTGCATATTTTGAGAATTCTTGTTGATTGCATTTTTTACAGCTTGTCAAGCACAAGACTGGTGGTGGTGTCCCTTTTTTGTGTGTGTGGGGGTCTATACGATCGCGCTTACCCCAGCTGGTGGTACAATATTCGGAGGCGGTATCGCCTCTCTGATCCTCTAGTTGATTATATAAAAATGGTGGTAAACTTGTTATCGTGTATTGTGTAATAAAGTTTCAAAAATGGAAATAAACTCATATCATTGTAGTTTGTCAGATTCAATCATTCACTATGTTCAGAATCTCAGAATGGAGGAAATTGGACATTTAACACTGCTGTATTGATATTTTTCCCATCTCGTCAATTTTCTTAGTTGATCGTATAAAAATGGCAGTAACCTGTTAATTTTGTTTTATGTTAAAAAATTGTTAAAAATGGGAAAAAAAAACATTTCAGAACAGTGCTGTCTTGTTTACATTTTGCTATTTTCAAGTTGTGACTTTGAAGTTCCATGGGCCTGAAGACCTTTGCTAGTCACATTTTCTGAATATCCATGATACTAATATTTTATTATTAAAAATTGATGGTCATTATGCTGTTTAACATTATGTAATATTGCATCAAAATTTGAAAAAAAACCTATTTTGGGCACTGCTCCAATGATGACCATTTAAGAAAAACCATGTCACTTACTGTTCTCAAACTTATAGGAAAGAAACATGGGACTAAAATACAGCTTCAGTAGGCAATGCAATCTGTTTGGTAATTCTTACTGCCAGTTAAACAGTTTTTTTGTGAAAATTTAATTTTTCACTTATTGTTTTATGTTAAAAAATTGTTAAAATGGGGAAAAAAAAACATTTCAGAACAGTGCTGTCTTGTTTACATTTTGCCATTTTCAAGGTGTGACTTGGAAGTTCCACGGGCTTGAAGACCCATGCTAGTCACATTTTCTGAAAATCCATGATACGTATATTTTATTATTAAAAATTGACGGTCATTATGCTGTTAACCATTATGTAATTTGGCATCAGAATATTGAAGAAAACACAATTTTGGGTGCTGCTGCCATGATGACCATTATGGGAAAACCATGTTACTTATGATTGCCAAACTTTCAAAATAGAAATACAGGACTAAAATGTAGCCTGAGTTGGAAAAGCAGTCTAATTGGCTTATTTTTCTGGAAGTTATACATTTTCAATGTGTGAACTTTTTACACATTTTACTTACGTTGGTATTACCTGTTGAGCATAATTAAAATTTGATGTTGAATTTGCAGTTTGATATAATGTACTTTTGCATCAGAATTGACAGTAGCCTATTTTGTGCATAGTTATTTCCTGTTTTTTGTCTGTACATTTGACAGCTTTGCTGCCTTGTTTCACTTTTTTTCAGCATATATACAACACTGATAACACGATAAGTGGAAAACCGTTTTACCTTTTGGCTTGAAACTTACAGAACTGACGAATATTCATTATATGCAGGTCAAGTTCGAAAATCAGCATGATCGGGCCATTTTCATGGAAGTAATGCTGTTTTTTTTTACTTTTTTCAGCATTTTTATAACACCAATAACACGATAAGTGAAAAAACGTTTTACCTTTTGGCTTGAAACTTACGAAACTGATGAATATTCATAATACACAGGTCAGGTTTGAAAATCAGCCTGATCGGGCTATTTTTATAAAAGTTATGCTATTTTTTCATTTTTTTTTTCAGCATATATGCAGCACCGATAACACGATAAGTGAAAAACCATTTTACCTTTTGGCTTGAAACTTACAAAACTGATGATTATTCATAATACGTAGGTCAAGTTTGAAAATCAGCGTGATCGGACCAATTTTATGGAAGTTATGCTGTTTTTTTACTTTTTTCAGCATATATGCAATATCGATAACACATTTCAAGGAAAATCAATTGGCCAATTGTCATGAAATTCACAGGGCTGATCAGTCTTACTGAAATACAGATGAAGTTAGAAAATAAGCTCGATTGGTTAGTTTTAGTAAAGTAATGCCTTTTTTTGTATATAAGTGTTTTTTTCCTCAGATTTAATTCTTAGTCATGCTAACAATCTCATTTGTGAACTAATTAAATATGTAAAGGTGTTCTTTTGACATTTTCTGCATCTAAACAATATTGTTAGTTGATTATATAAAAATGATGGTAAACCTGTTATTGTGTGTTGTGTAGTAAAGTGTCTAAAAATGGAAATAAACTCATATCTTTACAGTTTGTAAGATTCAATCATTCACCATGTTCAGAATCTCAGAATGGAGCAAACTGGACATTTAAAGATGTTCTATTGATATTTTTCCTATGTCAACAATTTTCTTAGTTGTTCATTTAAAAATGACAGTAAATTGATTATTTTGATTTATGTAAAGAAATGTGTTGAAAGTGGAAAGAAAATCATTTCAGTACAGTTATCTCTTGTTTACATTTTGGCATTTTGAGGGTGTGACTCTGAACTCCCATGGCCTTGAAGACCTTTCCATGTCACATTTTCTGAATATCCATGATACTTTTATTCTATTATTAAAAATTGATGGTCATTATGTTATATTGCATAAAAGTTGAAGAAAACCCTATTTTGGACATTGCTGCTGGAATGTCCATTAAGGAAAAACCATGTTACTTATGATATTCAAACTTACTGAAAAGTTTCATAAGACTGAAGTGCAGTTTATGTTGGAAAATCATTGTGATTGTTTTCTGTTTTGGAAGCAATGCAGCTCTATAGAGTGCTGTATGGGGCTACTGTTTATGGGTGGTGGTAATTGTCCCTTGGGGTAGTCACAAGCTAAATTCAGAGCTATAAAATCACTTGCCTAATTAATTTCCAAGTGCCCATTGAATAAGTTTACATAAAACACACGTTGAGATTTCCCAATAAAGTCCCATAGGTTAAGCTCTCTTAACTGTGCCACATAATTAGGAATTAGTGATAATTATGCAGGTAAATATTGTTTAATATTGCAAATAAGTTTACAAAAGAAAAAATTTGTGTAACGCCAACATTAATGCTATAGATGAATAACAGTGCCTTATTATCCTCATACACATTGGGGTTATTCATATCATGTTAATACAGCAAGATTAAAAGTTTAAATAGCAGCTTTATTGGAATATTTTTGTTGTGTTTTCTTTTCATTTTTTTTTTCAAACACTGGCATTTTCAGCTCCCATATGCATCCACCTGAAGCTCTTCACATTTTCTGTATTTCCACATAAGCAGTTGCATTGATTTTTATGTCTTTAAACATTATGTAATATTATTTTATGCACTGTCATCATTTTTCAAATATTGGGATTTTCATTATGTGAATTTGAACTCTCATGGTCCTGAAACTGTAATCTTATTGCAGGGGAGGATTGAGGCCGTCTTCTGGGTCTTTCAGATGACAGTCAGATTTTAAAGTTCACATTGATGGGTATCTGTTTTTTCTGTTGGAAGACCATCAAAAATGGAGGAGGGATCAACAAAGTTAATTTGGAATACTGTCAGAAAATACCTCTGGATCTGCTCCTGTTATTGACCATGTTACCTGTTGTGCATGATTAAAATTCAGTGTTGATTGACAGTGCTTTTATAGGCATTATTTATTATTGCATCAAAATTGACAAAATGACCCATTTTCTGCATTTTTATTTTCTGTTTTTGTCCGTACATTTGACAGCTTTGCTGCCTTGTTCATAATTTTAGTGTGTGGAGAGATTTGGTCTCTGTTCATGGTGATTAAGGGAAAAATAAAGTAAGGGATTGTGTGCTGGAGTAATGTTTGCTGGTACCTTCAACACTATTAAACATTTTATGCAGGTTATAATGTCCAAATTCATATTTAAAGTAATGTTTATAAAACATTTTTAGGTAAAGATGGAGCAATCATGTCAGCAATGAAGTCCGTGTACTGGCTAGTTCAAGAGGGCATAGCAATTCGAAAGTTTGGAAGCCTAATAGAGTTGCTACGGCACCTGGATTGCCCCAACCTTTCATACTTAGACCAAGGAGGCAATGCAAAGTATAATTCTGATACAGCAGGGTGGGATATGGTTGCTGCTATTGCTGCCACAGTTGAGGAAGACTTGCTTCAGAAAATGAAGTCTTCACCATTTCTAACAATACTAGCAGACGAGAGCACTGATATAACAGTAACAAAAAAGTTGGTTATATGTGTCAGACTTTTAGATGATAACTTTGTTCCTTCTACCCACTTTGTAGCCGACATAAATGTCACAGATGGCAAGGGTGCCACAGTTGCAGCAGTTATCAAATATTAAATCAAAGGAGATCCCCCTTAGTAAGATATATGGTTTTGGTTCTGATGGTGCAGCGAGCATGACCAGCATGGGAAATGGAGTTGCAGGCAGATTGCTTGCTGAAAATCCTGCGATGGTTCACATACACTGTATTGCCCACAGATTGGCTTTATGTACTAGCCAGGCAGCAAATGCTATAGACTATATGAAGGACTATCAATCAACTATTACCAGTATATTTTATTACTTTAAAGCATCATCTGTCAGGGTAAACAGAATCACAGCTATTCAGGAGCTGCTGGATGAACCTATTTTAAAGTACAATGAAGTCCATGAGGTTCGATGGTTGTCCTACTACAAAGCAATAGAAACAATCTACAGGACTTATGGGTCATTAGTGTCCTATATGTCTGAAATGGGGGCAAGTGATGCCAAGGCAAAAGGTTTTGCAAAGAAACTTTCACAATTCAGTTGTTTTTGTCACCCATATGCTTTTGTCCATCCTCAGCATTGTCACAGAGCTATGATTACTCTTCCAAAAGAAAGATCTTGACCCAGCCTTGGTGGATGTTAATGTGAAGCATGCATTGAGAGAACTGCAAAAGCACAGGGACCATGCCACAAGTAGTGAAGGGTTGTCTGGTAAACCTGGCAGCTACATCGAGGAATTTCTCCTGAAGGTGGGAACAGGTCAACGTAATTTCTTCAGGGACCACCTTCTGACTTGTTGTGCTAATTATGAAAAACAATGCAAGGCAATTCAGTGTCAATTTATTGACAATCTCATTTAACAACATAAATGCCAGATTTCCCCAGGATCACTTGGATATGGTAACAGCATTTGGGTATTTGAGCATGAGACCACTAAGCTTTTTGTCTGAGTCAGAAAGAGAAAATTGGGGTGAAGTCCCTATACAGAAACTTGCTAGCCATTATGGTAACATTATTGAACATCATGGGTCCAAATCAGTGCCAATAATAATTGAAAAACAAGGTATGAGTGAATGGTCTAAACTCAAAGAATTGGTTTTCAGAATGGGGTATGCGAGAGATGCCACCTGCAAACTGTGGAGCATTATCAAAACTCACCATAGTGAAGACTTTCCCAATTTGTTGAAGCTGGCTGCAATCTCCCTCATCCTTCCGATACACACGTCAGATTGTGAGAGAACATTAAGTTCTCAAAACTACATCAAAAAACCACAGAACAAACAGACTGTCTGAAACAAGACTTCAGCAGTGCTTGGTCATTATGATAGAAGGAAAGGCAATTGGGGACTTTGACTTTAAGAGTGCCTTAGATATTTGGAAAAAGGAAAAGAAATGTAGAATTTATAACAAGCAGTGAGCTGTACACTTTGTAGGTATCAAAAAAGGGACAGATTCTCTTAGTGATTTTTATGTTTGTGATATCATTCAATCTGGTAGCTTTTTATGTGCCATCTCACCTTATATAATTAATTAAATTTCATGGATTTTTTCATAAATTGAAGCCAAAAATGGCTTTAAAATCTTGTTTTAGTAAGAATTTGATTATTGGTGAAAGAATCATCAACATATTTCAGTGTAATCTTATATTTGTAAACAAAATTTCGAGCGTGTAGTCTCTTATTTTAGAAAGTTGGGATAACCTATTGAATGTGAACCTGCAAGCCAAAATATTATTTTTATGATATAAAGTATTTTTCATCTCTGAATATTAAAACCACAGCAGTAAAACACGTGTTACATATTATTATTTAAAGATTTGAAAAAGGGCCCACTTCAAAATGTAATGACCCACTTCTTTTTATGATGGGGGCCCTTTGTCCCATATTGAAACATTCCTAGAATGAACACTGTGCCCTGGTAGAGGATAGTTTACATCAAGGTTCAAAGCAAAATGCAGCAAATGCCAACATTTGCATAGATGTTCTTATAAAACCATCTAGTTCTGTAAAAGATCTGGTAGTTACCCTCAATGGAAATGGCACTGTGTGGGGAAGCATGTATCTGAAGTGTGTAAATCAGCATCTTATGCACTTGGAAAAGTAAGAAAAGTGTTTTATAACAGAACCACTGAAAAATTAGTAAATCTATTTAAAAAAATCATCAAGATAAGATTACTGCAAGTCTCCTCTTTGGTACATGTGACTATCAGACAAGTTATTCAAAACTCGGCTGCAAAACTGGTTTGTCAAATAAAGTGCAATAGTGCACATCATATAACTCCCATTCTGAAAGGATTACAATGGCTACCATTGAAGCCATCCAGCTAGCAGTCTCGGTTGTCCCGCTATGTTCTGGAAGTTTCAGTTGTCCTGCCATGATGCTGGCAGTCACACTTGTCTTGCCATGTTTTGGCAGTCTCGGTTAACCTGCCATGCTGCTTGCAGTCTTGGTTATCCTGTGATGCTCAAATTAGAAAACCAGTTCTATAGGATTATCTTTTTTTCATTAAATTTTTAATATTTTTGAAATATTTTCATTTTTCTTATTCTGGCATTTTCAAAGTGTGTACTTGAACTCTCAATAGTCTGAACCTTTTGGTTTTTTTACATTTTATTAAAATCAGTTTTATCTGTTGTGCATTTTTCAGGGAGTGGTTACAAGGCAGCAAGAGAACTGGTATAGACCTGTCATTCAGGATTAATTAGTGATTTATGTCATCCAGTGATTCATGTCTAGATGTCTTACCAGTACACCTGTGGCAGAGTACCCCAGAATGGACCTTTTTCTGACAAAAAGGGCAGTTCTTTCGAACCCCCGAACCCCCCTGGCTACAGGCCTGCTACCTGACAGCAACAGCCAGCAAACAAAGCCACGTGTTATCCTTTCCACCTTACTTAACTGCAGGCAATCCGTCAATAGAGAGTGCAGTGAAAAAATTACAAATGGTTTAAAATTAACATTTAATATGTAGTATGCATTTTCAACTGAGAACAAAATTATTAAAGGCATTTCTTCATCTGAATCATAAATGGTACCAGACAGTACCAGAAGCGATATACTGTTAATACTATACTGTTAATATTCCTGTTTATATTCCTCCAATGAAATGCAGATTATGTATTTGTAAAAAACACATCAACTTATTAGCTCTTGGTAGTTTTCACGCAGCCTGGTTTTGGTTGAAATAAGAATTTTCCTCATGTACTCTTAAATATGAATCTGCACTTAAGTGTGAAACTGAGTGATCCTGATGACCACAGTGTACAGCTCTTCGTATCTTTTGTGATCTTATGTGGGCAGTTTGCCTCTATGACATATACTTGTATATATATGAACAATGAACAGTTCACTTAATAATGTGATGCTCATATAGACCAATATATATCTTGATCATAAAGTTTGTTTATTGTTTACATTGCATAATTTAGTCTTTTACAAAGCCTTTTTCTGTTTTTTTTTTTTTTTTAACTTGCAGTAATGAATAAACTTAGAATAGTTATCATTGTCAGGAAGATAATATTGATGGTTGTTTTCTTTGTCATTTCCTGGGTAAAGTATGAAATGGCAATTTGCATTATTTAACACACATTGGTACTGTAGTGAAGATGTAGATGGCATCCTATTCAAATTGATTATTTTTTATACCACTTGGGTACAGTCTTCTGTTGAGCATTTTTGTAATTCGAGTGTTTAGAAACACTTCTGTGGATTTTTAGTTTATTTCTCTTGAACAATCTCCAAACAGTGAAGGGAAACATGGAAGGAAGCAAGTATTTTTTTTTTGTTTGAAATGAAATGCAGTTTTAGTATAGCCCAGGAGCCACTGGCTCATATGACAGTTATTTAGGAAAATATTAGATTTGGCCTCGTTTTCAAAAAGGGAGCGAATAGCTCTAAGAAAAAATGGTGGGAGAAGAAGGCATTGAGACAGGTAAGATGTACATATGTTTATACAATGACCAGTTGATTTATATGCTAATAAATTCAAAAAGATGATACAGCATATGCTTCAGTTACATTTTATACCCCAAAGGAATGTTCGTGTATCGATTTCACTGAGTATTTTCTGAAGTTACATTCGTCTTCCAAAATGGCAGCATACAAAGCGGCATTGTAACTGTGTTTTCGAATTGTGCCAAATGTAGATGGACTTTTTCCTTTGTCTGTTCAGGTTTTTCCATAGTTTGACATTCATTTTTGAACATAAAAAATTTTTGAGCATTGACCAAACCTGTAACTTGGTGGTTTTCGATATTTCCAACGAGGTTTATATACTGACAGCCGATGAAAACGCATCAGAAAACTTTCTTGTACTTTTGTACTCTTGTACTTTTACCTAGAATTGATTCCAACCATATAAACGAGTACAGATGCACTTATTTGGTCAAAAGAGAGTGGGCTGACCACTCGGATGTTTAAAATTTCCACTTTATTGATTTTGTGGTCAGCTGTTACAAAATTGTGTTTTTCCTTGGTGTGAATTAATCAGGTTCAATATATGGTGATTAATTAAGCCTATTTAAGGTAGTCACCAAATCCAGTATGACACATGACAAAAAAAGTAATGTGATGCCACGTCTGACACTGGAAGAGCGACTGGGGAGAGATTTGATCACGTGACCTTGCATTTTAATGATCTTTTCTGATCTTTATTTCACCTTGTGTGACTGAATAATGGGTCATATTTCACACGAAATATTCCAAAGGAACTTAAAATACTATTCGAAAGATAAATGATGCGTTTTCATTGACTATCAGTATATTTAGCGTATACGTAATCAATCTTTTTTTTTTTTTTTTTTTTTTTTTTTTTTTTTTTTTTTTTTTTTTTTTTTTTGAGTGCTAGAGTATCTGCTGGATGTGTCAACAAAACTGGTTCTTTAGTTAGGAGAACAGATCCTAATGCTTTTGAGAATACGGCATCGTACATTACATGTATGCATTGTTTTTTTGCCATAACTTTATTTTTGTCTTGCAAGTTGACTGCTATATATGCTCTCTTTCTCTCTCATCACACGCAAACTCACACACACACACACACACACACACACCTGCATACACATGACTTATTAGTTTGTGAAAGAAAATTGTTTCATGAAATAAAAACCTTATATTTTTTAAACTATTCCTTTGTTTTAAGTTAGAAATATTGTGTATTTTGTGAAACAAAATGTACCAGTACAATAATTAGTGTGGTAGTTGTGAACACTGTAGTTTGTAGACATGTACCCCAGTATGTATTTTCTACCAGCTTTATTACCAAGATTGTTATTTATTATTTATATCGAGTTTAGTGTGCGTGTTGTTGTGTGTGTGGAAAGACATTTGCAGTTAGAAAAGTGTTTTTATGTTACTTTTTAAAACTTTTTAATTTGATATTTTTCTAGGCTTGAAGAACATGAATGGGACCAGGATTAATCATTTTGCCATTCCTTGGCAGAATGCACCTATCATTTCCAAATGCCGTGTAGCATTGAGCACCGTCACAACCTCTGACATTCTTTTAAGAGATAACTAGTATAACTAGATAACTCAGTATAACTAGTTTGTCATATTATTTTACCGGTAGGTTTGAACCATGCACCAAAAGTAGGGTATATTAAGTTTAATGTGCAAGCTTTTGCATACATGACGTGGCTTGTAAACAAAAATTATTCTTAAAAAAACAAAAGTTAATTCAAATGCAAATATGGATTGGTGTCGGTGAGAAAAGAACTGCTGACCTTGGGTAAATTTATAAAATATTATTTGTTAAAATTGGTCCCGTTTGTAAAAGTGGGTGGTGTGTTTGTTGGCTAACTGTAGCCTATATGTACTGATCTAGATGTGTAAAATAAATCACTAGATGTGTAAAATAAATGAATGTTGCGAAAATAAAAAATAACACTTTTTGCCACAAATCTGCATGTATATTTGCAAAGCTTTAATCCCTGTTGGCTGTCACAATATTGATACTTTGTTGACTTGTGTTATAAAAGTTGCTCATAATTATGTAAAAAATTTATAAATTGAGTCAATTGATAAAAAGTACTCATTTGTTTTTTATTTGTCTTTTCATAAAAAGAAACTCATCAATCCACCTCGTGTAATAGATAAATGCTTATTTACAGAGAAAAAAATGAGATAATTATACTTTCGTTTTTCCCATTCTTCCTGTGCAAGTTTTGTTTCTCAATATATGTGCGAAGAATAATCCAAAACGAAGCTAGATTAGAATGTACTAAGTCAAAACGAGGCACATGGATATTGCAAGCACTTTTTTCTGCATACTCTGCTGTGAATTGATTTGTGCCAATGCTGGATGAAGGTGAAGTTCCTTACTTGTTTACATTGACATGAAGCTGAATAAATTTGCCACAACTTGCTGTAATTTAAAATTCCGACCTGTTCTCTAAGAATGCAAGCACTGGAGATAAAGTTAAATTTCCGTACATAACGAAACTCTTATACATGTACCCTTAATAGCCGAGATAGTCCACCTTTTCTGACATCCTATAAATCAAAAAAAAAAAATTCCCATTTCAAAAATCTATAACTTCCGGGTTTTTTTAAACCACCTAGCGGCAGACCGGTGGGTTCTGGGCTGGTAATGTTTTTTATATAAATTTTTAATGGCATACTTTTCTTACCTTCAGAACATTTCAAGTATAAATGCTTCTGACACTACAATAGGCCTATTAATTCAATAATACTTATTTTTGAAGTGTATTTTTTCATTGCCAACAAATTACATTAGGCCCTACATGTTTTTAAACAGCTGCACTGGCTTTAAGTTAGAGTACGGGTCTTACTTTAAATTTTAGCTATTGTTTATACAATATTTTACCAGTCACCCAGTCCTTACTGTACTAAGTCCAGAAGTATATTCTAAATGGTAACTTAAGATCATTTAATAAATAACTTATTACACCATGTAAATAACCGAATTTGTCTTGAAATAATAGCAAAAAATTCATTTTTTCTGTGAATATTGTTCTAACTACCGGTTTTATTATCAGTTCATGGTTTGTCATTCTTAATTTGCAGAGTATAATTTATCTTGATCTCCCAGTGTTAGTGAGTGTGTCGTTCAAATTCACAATATATTTAAAGAATATTAAAAATAAATATTTCGTTGTAGTTTTCCTTATATCTGATCAACAGTGTATTGTATATAAAATGCAAAAAAGGGTACACAGTAAAAAACGCGTTCTGGGAAGGGCAGAGAAATATGGGGAAAAGAGGAACTTAATAAAGTTGAAGTGTTTTCCGTTTATACAGTCCATAAAAGTGTCTTATTTTTCTACCAGTAGGCGTTTATATGTGTACCACAGACGGTACAAATAACCGCCAATCTGCGCTTAGTTACTGTAGACCTACTCCCGCTCCACCAAGCATTTTCCTCAGCTAGCCTATGGCCCAGAAGATATAATTATAAAGAGTGCCTTTTTTTTAAAAAACCATGTCGGTCAAAAAACATTTTATTTGTGATGAGACAAAAAAAAAAAAAAAAAAAACTGAAGCAACTCTGCTTGTACCTATGGAAATTGTATCGAATTCCGGGCTGTTGTGCAAATGGACCAAATTTATCCAGAGTGGACATTTTCACAGCAAACAGAGTTGTTTCGAACAGTTCGACCCACCCACCCCACCCACCCAACTTGGCTACGAACCCGATTATGGGTACTGATACCTAAAATCGTTGAGATTCGGATTTTGTCTTCGGAAAGTGGAACATAAGTGACACCGTTTCAAAATAATCGTTATCTTATTCATTTATCTTTTCATCACCACCACTGGAGGATCCAATTAAGGTGCAAATAACCTGACATGTTAGCCTTTCTTCCTTTCTTTTCCTCTGGATTTCCCTGTAGTCAGTCCACAAGAAGAACACCACAAGCGTCACAAATAACCTGGCAGCTAGTGTACATGTACATGTAGGCCATGATCAGCCATCGCCCCCGTGGATATCCAAGCGCATTTTGGTTTTTGTCGCGAGTACCAAAGATGAAATAAACGGTGTAATAACATAGGGATATTTGTTCTCAACTACAACATTTTCCTATGCGTCAGGAGAGCGCTGGAGAACAAATTGCTGCACATAGCTGCCACAAGGGGGGACTCTAGTCAAACGTTGCATTTTCTTAAATTAAAAGAAACAAAGAATATTTTAAAGATTTGGCATTATCTGATTGCATTTAGACCCCCTACAAAGAAAATTCAGCAGGCAATGCCGAACTTTCTCCATTCTTCGTTCACACAACTGTACTCGCCTAGTGTAGAAATGGCACATTAAAGATGAACAACTATGTAGCCTACCTCACGTGGAGAAGGCCGTGGGGAGGGACAGGGACGCGGAGAAGGCTGTGGGGAGGGGCAGGGACGTGGAGATGGCCCGGGGGGGGGGGGGGGGGGCAGGGACGTGGAGAAGGCTATGGGGAGGGACAGGGACCCGGAGAAGGCCACGGGGAGGGGCAGGGACCTGGAGAAGGCCACGGGGAGGGGCAATGTGGGGTCAATACACACTCTACACATCAGGACTTGACTATTTAATGATGGCAATGGGTCAGTCTTGGCTGTTTACATGTTTCTCGGACAATCCCTTCAAGACATCCCCCACCCCGAACAATTCCCCCAAGACACCCCCCACCTTCTCAGAAAAAATACTCTGGTTTTGAATTATCTATATTATACATCTGTTCCATTAAAACATTTCTTGTTTACCCACCTCTGCCTGAAGACAGAATTTTATTAAAAGCAGGCATTTATAATGTTTCTCAATATGACATTTTCATTCTCATTGTTATATTCATTACAGGGGGAATGTCCGGGAAGGGGGAGGGGGTCCTGATTACATGGATAGATCTTTGAGCTCCAAGATTATCTAAAGACGAGGATGAATAAGAACATTTGAAGCTTTTTTCAAATAATACGTCCATGAAATTTCTTTGGGAAGACAAAGATTAAGAAATTTAAGTTGACTTATCAACTCTATCATTTATGGCAGCTGTTTCAATAAAAATTTTTGTGCAGCGTATGTGCAAATGAAGCGTTCCGCGTGTTTCGACAGTGATTTCATTGGTAGATACACAGCGTGGTGAGCTGCCGAGTCCTATTAGTCTGTGGTTTGGGACAAGTTGAAGGCAGAATCCATGGACATGATCCCAGAGCTGCGATTGTCTGTCGCTGGGATCGAGAACTAAACGTTATCTGAAACAGACATGGAAACAAAACTTAAATTTCCGCTGATACACACCATTATTCAATCTTGCGTTTTAATAAAATGTGATCACATCTCTTAATTGATCTAGTCTGTGTAAACAACATAAAGAACAGTTCTCTAATATTCAGAGACCAAGTTCGGTGTTTCGAATTTTATATAGTATTGAAAATATGCAGTTTTGGACAAAGTTCACAATTTCACACCTTTCTATTTTTCGAGAAAAGAACACCAACCAATTTGTAAGTATACATACTGTATACTTACAATTGAACAATCTGTTTTAATAAGGGTAATGTGCCATTAGACTGCGGTGTTTCGCTTCTGATGCTGTCTCAACCATGATTGTGACGGACTCCACAAATATCACCCCATTGTGTTAGTGAAGACTGGACGTAAGACGAGAAGTGGGGGGCGGGGGGGGGGGGGGGGTACCTCCCTCTTGTGATGCACGGCAGATGGCATGTGAGTGCATTTCAATGATTGGAGTGTTTGAAGGGGAATGTGGTGGAGTGGGAGGGGGGATAACGGGGATGGATATAGGAGAGAGGAAGGGAGATATACAAAAAGGTCAGTTCGTTACAACAGTCGACCTACCTTACAGGGAACAGATATCCTCAAGTTGTCCCCGACAGCACGTTGAGTCTAAGAGATTTCTGAAAACTCACCTCAGCATACCTCTGGAGCGGTGTAAGTTGTAGAACCAGGACATGTAGTAGTTGTAGTACAGTGTAGTAGGACTATATGGTGTAGTAGTAGTAGTAGTAGTAGTAGTAGTAGTAGTAGTAGTAACAGTAGTTGTAGCATACATGTAGGCAATAATAATAATAACTGGCTAGGGCTGTATATCAGTAATACTCACAAACACGTGGCTGTGAATACAATACAGTTAATGCCCCTATTTCACACAGACCACGAATCGCCAGGAGTTGACAAATTTCAGGATTCGTGGTTGAATCGTAAACAGTAATGAGTTCGTGAAGTTATTAACAGATTCGTATATATTCGTAATCAGTTCTTGCAATTCTTGACCAACAAGAATTCGTGGCAAAAACTTTGATGCCCCTATTTCACACAGACCACGAATCCCACGAATCGCCAGGAATTTACAAATTTCAGGATTCGTGGTTGAATCGTAATCAGTTCGTGAAGTTCTTAACAGATTCGAATATAATCGTAGTCAGTTCTTGCAATTCTTGATCAAACGGGAATTCGTGGCAAAAATGTTGAGCTGTTCAAAATTTTGGCCACGATTCCAAAAAAATCATAGTGAATTCTTGACAATATTCCAGCCGAATCACACAAATATTCGTAACACTATCGCACCTGTATCGTAACTGAATCGTAGAGCGTGTCGAATTAGGCCAGAAAATTTGCAAAATCTCACGAATCCTCACGAATCCTGAAATTTGTCGATTCGTGGGATTCGTGGTCTGTGTGAAATAGGGGCATAAATACAGTTAAACAAACCAAGGGATCAATGTGCGGATCTCGTTACAGCACGCTTATTTAATGGTTATATCATACAGCAACAAGGAGACAAATTACCTCTAAATCAGAAAGCTCCATGAAACGCGCCGTGCATCATTTTTCAGACTTTGTTGTAGCACGTATTAATAAACACATTTACCCCTGGAAATTAACTTAAAATGTGTAAAGGACCGATTTCACACACACACATACATAAACATAAAAATAAATAAATAAATAAATCACATAATATAACATAAGACCAAAACATTTAGAAATTGCACGCATAATACCCCGACAAATATAGTTAATTTTTTTCAAATATCCAATCTTGGGTTACATTTGTCGTACATACGATGTCCGCATGGTGTCCTTGTATTGCCTATTTGCTGCTCGTGGGGCGTCCGCTACTTAACTTCACGGTCATGTGGGAGAAATGGTACGGCGCCCGTACCGAACGTAAGCATGCTAGTCCATAGACACTACAAAAATACGGAAAATTAATTTCTATTTCATCGTGCGGCGTCTGTGAAAAATGTAACCTAGGCTTTAGTATAACGTAAATCTTTACACCTAATGCTTTCGTTTATAGCCGTTTTAATCTTTTTTTATTATGGCAGGTGTGATTTTTTGCATTTTTGCCCAGAAATTGACTAGTTTCTGACAATAATGATGATACCCCCCACACACACACACACATTAACAATCTCCGACATATGTTCTAAGATATTTGTGTGAAATTTAATCATCCGTAAAGATGTTCCTGCTCATAAGTGAATTAATTTGTTTTTCGATTTTATTTATGTCTCGGATAAACCTGTTTTTATCTCCCCCTCCTTCTCTCGCTCGTTTTCTTAATCTTTGTTGCTAACATAAAATATGTTCTCTGTCACCGTGAAGACATTTCAAATTAGCAATCTCAGTTAATACGGGAAATGAGCCATAGGCTTCCCTCTACCAAGGCCGCAGTTATTGTGCTGTGGACATAAATTTGCTTTTACAGTACAGAGATTAGCCATCTATTTAACCAGAGATGCATCTTTGAATATCTAGTGAAAAATCAATCTATGGCCCTGGTAGAGGGTAGCCAGAGGCTGTGGTGTGTTGATTTTGATGCTGTCTCAACCATGATTGTGACGGACTCCACAAATATCACCCGAATGTGTTAGTGAAGACATAACGCGAGACGGGGAGGGGGGTGAAATGTTTATAAAGAAATGACCTAATAAATCAATGGAAATGAAAACATGCTATTTTAGTTTTAATTAGATGTCGACGAATCTTTAAGCAGAGAAAGTTGGATTAAAAGGAAATATGTTGAAATAAAACGGCACTAAAATGATGGGGGGTATGATGATGGTATAAAAGGTTTGGGTGAGTCGGGGAAATTGAATTTTGAGAGCGTTCGGGTGTTTACTGGTGTCTTTTAACTTTAACACACCAGGTTATATAAACTTTTACAACTTTTGTCTCTAAAAAAAACTGTACAGATTATCTTTTTAATATATATAACCACCGTATGTTTCAGCTATAGTAATTCCTAAAGATGAACTTAAAATACATGACGTCTATTGAGAAAGAGCGCCATTTCAAAAATCGCAGCACTGGAAAATTAACTGGCAAAGCGTGAACGATACGAAAGGAACTAAAATTAAAATGGGCTAAAAATGGAACATAAAGTGCCGACAGAATTTACTTGGAGTCAAAGTTTGCTAATTTTGAACTACACAAACTGTCAGCGTTTAATTTTCACATCAAGTATGTTTGCCGACTTGCACGAATATAGCACATTTTCATTTATGCACTGGGACCTACTTGCGTGACAATTCAGAATATATACATCAGAAAACATAAAACAGAAGTGCTAATGAATCAGCCGAAATGCCGACATTGGCAATGGACTAAAATAGTACGGTTTGAAGGACAGAAAGATAATTTTATCTTATTTTTTAATTAAAAATGAATTTGTTACGAAGTGAGATATTTGGGACTTCACAAAGAAATCTGAACAATATTTCAAAAATGTTTCAGTAACATAAAAAGTTAGGCTAACCACTGAGTGTCATCTCTACCTGAGGTGTGCAATAAGCCACGCAACGCAGACTGAAATATCGGGGCGCAAAAATTGACTTGTTTTAATTATTTATTAAAACAGGCTGTTAGTATGACTAAGTTGTTAAACAGCCGGTATAATTCTTGAAACATTGAAAGACTTGAATTGGAATTTAATAAATTTCTTAACTGCCGATTTAATTTTTTCTGTATCATTTTGTATAGTCAAAGTATTTTAGCAAACTGCTGACAACACATTTTTCTATATCATTTTGTATAGTCAACGTATTTTAGCAAACTGCTAACAACACATTTATAACCAAGGCGTTTCTTTCCAGTAGCGCGCGCGCGCGCGTGTGTGTGTGTGTGTGTGTGTGTGTGTAGTGGGGGGGGGGGGGGGGGCGTAGGGCGTGCGCGGGAATCTCCCTCTCTGGCAATTGTCAATGTTGACAGGTATGTAATGGTCCGGGAGAATAGAGGAAGTTGAGTTACAACAGTGCAAATGCCAAAGTATTTGACCTCAGAGTCTGTCTCAACATGATTGTGACGGTGTCCATGAATTTCATCATATTGTGCTAGTGAAGACAGCGATAAATGATAGAGGGCGCTGATATGATCATTTTTCTTATAATTTCTCCGGAGTATAATAATAATTTTTTTTAAATACTCAAAACTTTTTGTACTGAATAGTTACACTTATTTCAAAACTAACCAAATTTCATGAATTTCATTTATATGAAAACGTCGAGACGTCTAGGATCAAGAAGCCGAAACAACTAAAGCTAATTATTTTTAAACTTTTACCTATTTATAATAACACGCTTTATACAGACTTGACATTTAATATGGAATATTTTTTTCCAAAACATAATTCATCAGTTTTTTCCTATTTTGCTGACTGATAAATGAAAATAAGGATTAAAATCGTGTTTTAATAACTTTTGATAATCTCTTCGATGTCATTGTGACATCAGTTCATTAATTGAATTCCTCAGTGAAGCAAACAAATATACATTGTCTATCTTAAGTCATACGACAACCATTGAAAGCGATATTTTGGATCTCCATATTTTCCAAATTATTGTCTTTAAAAGAGTTACACGCCCCACAAAGGCCCCCCATGTCAGTGTCTAGTCACAGCAACAGTCGCTGTTACGCTTGACCTCATCTTGCTGCTACCAGAGCTTTCAAGCCGCAAGGCATTTCTTATGATAGGCTTTTTAGAGTTTAATTTGGAATAAGATTCCAGAATACAGTTAAAACTTGTCCAATTTGGCTCAGTTTTGATGTAGGACATGCAGGCCGTTGATTCGGCGAGTAATGACCTACCCACATTTTGTCTATGTGGTTCAAATATGGCGATTTTGATGACCAAGGTAGCTACTCATTCCCTTGGTTCTGTAAGTTATCTGCCATTAAAAGTGCTCTGTGTGAACCGGCAACCTCACCCTGCAACCTGAAATTGTTCCTAAGGTGCCCCCTATCAAATAATAGTCATTTAGTTCCCAGATTATTCCTTTATTTGATCTGGTTCAGGTTTTCATCGATGACTACTATTGGTGTTTTGGCACCAATGTGGTATCCACTCCAAATACTGACACTGTCAATGACCCTAGTCACTTAAGAAGTGGCACACGCTTCGTCGCAGGCCTCTTCAGGATGTCTGTAAACTCTGTTTTGACCAGTTTAGCGGTACAGGTTAAATCTGACCTCAATAAAGAAAGCCACGTGGTTTCAGTGTTTTACCCAGAAACTGTCATGGTCCCCAATTCATTAGAGAAACAGACTAGGCTGCTTTGCTGTTTACAGTGGCTTCCTCAGAGGTCGCCTGGAATCCTAACCTGCTGAAATCAGTTTGGCGTTCGCTAAGAACCCTGAAAAACAAGTTTTGGTGACAATTTGTCCCTCATTCAAAACGGGCTGGGTGGTTTTGGTTTAATTGCAGCAGCATATCCTGAAGGACAGTGAGTCCTATACCCTGGTGGTAAGACGTCGATATGCATTGGGCTTGGTCTCTGTGTAGGGCCTCAAACTGCGCATAACTCTATAAAACTGTGTAGACCGTTCCGTTTGACACAATAATCTGTCTGACAATGTCTGTGTTTTTCGCGCCATTCTGGCACAGCTTAACAGTTTTGTAAAACGCTGCTTAACCCGTTTACGCACTGCCAAAATGGCCGTTTACGCACTGCTGAAATGCATTCTTCAGGCCGAGAGAAGCAAAATTAGCTTGGTTGCTATTTCCGAGACCTTGAGCATTTTCAATATGGCCGCCAATTTATGAGGAAAAATAGAAAAACGACCAGAGGTCACCGGGTAAACTTTATTGACAGCTTTTTTGAACGTGCATCCTATCAGGAGAGCACAACAGTACTAGTGAATACACTTAAGCCCGTTACATATAGCAAAAAAGCCAAAATGGCCGTCAAACATATGGCAGAAAGTAAAAAAATAAAGCTGCAAAATAAGTTCGTTTTTTGCAAATTTAGTCTTATTAAAAACATATCCACCATTTCTATTTATGTCCATTATGATTGCTTGTTACTCATGATCCTAAACCATCAGAAACTGCTTATTTGACATTAATCAGATGGTGGCAGACGGTGCCATCTCCTGAGAGTCCATTTGCCACTCCGACAAGCCCCATAGTCAAAGCTGGCTATGTTATATCTTGCAAGCTTTTTTAAAAGAAATTATTTCATCTGGGTTACAAAACTTAGAAAAGCTTATTGAACTGTTTTACATTGGTCTGTAGGTCTTCCTAAGCTTCCTTCGCTTAATTCCATGTCTTACCTTGAACTCCATATTGATATCGCGCTTTATGTAGTTGATGCAAAATAACTTTTTCGTTAAACCCAGCTCCTATGACCTGCACTTCCTGCTGTTTTAATTAGGGTCCAAGATGTTAGTGTCCCTGTCTTAGAGGCGCATTCAGACTAGCGGACTAACAGATCTGCAGATGAAATATGGCAACCGACTTAAAAGCTTGCTGGTTGATTCCCGAATAGATACTGAATAAATTCCCCTCGGGGATTAAGCAACAAGCTTTCAAGTGAGTCGACGATATTTTATCCGCGAATCTGTTAGTCCACTGTTCTGAACGCATTCATAACAGATGATCCGAGAACTAACTGATCCGCCGACTGAATATGGCCGACCTAACATACAAAGCGATGCTGCTAATTCTCCAGTGGTCTCCCTGCCTCCACACGCGCCATAAAACGGATTGAATCTTAGCTCCAAGGTGTAATTGCTATGCCCCTGCAGCTAAGTCGCGTGTAGAGGCGAGGAGATCGTCAGGGGACTATCAACATCGCTTTTAAGTGGGGTCGGCCATATTTAGTAGGCAGATCTGTTAGTCATCATCTCTTGTGAATGCACTCCTAATCAGCTGTTCTGAATGCGCTCTCAGAGGCATAACAGCAATAGGCATATTAAGAGAGTGCATCAGTCTAAACTTTGAACAGATGACTTTCTTCAACCAGATTGCCTTTCATTCATTTCACAAGTGATATTGTGGTCTGAGTTGATCCTGCGAGGGCTTCGGGTTTTGATATTTTATCTGGAACGTTTGAACCTAGCTCTTCCAAACTTTTTTGTCTTTGTTCCCAATAGACTACAATGTGACTGCTGTAGTCGTTGGGGTTGTGTAGTCATCCCTTTGGTCTTTTGATCCTTTCTGCAATGATCTGCATACAATGTACTAATAAACAGTATTATCAAGACGTTCCACTTGCTTCTCGTTCTCCTATTACTAATAAGCAACTAATAAGCAACTTTCAGATACACTATTCCCTTAAATGGTTGGTACACGTCAAAAATAGCTTCACTTCTTGGGATATTTTACTCTTATTTCTAAAATGCAACTTTAACAAATCTAGTCCAATATTTGTAAAATTTGTACAAATGATGCTTAAAATCAATAAAAATCTGTGAAAAGCAAATCAGTTGACAATGTCTAATGAAAAAGATTTTTTCAGAACATATAAATTTCAGAAAACTGACAATGACATTGAAAACACTAACAACGCTATGCCTTAAGATAGTTAAACGTTAATAATTTTGACAAATCAAGTCCAATATTTGTGAAATTTGTACGAATCATGCTTAACAACAATAAAAATCTGTGATAAGCAAATCAGTTGACAATGTCCAATGAAAAAGATTTTTTCAGAACATATAAATTTGAGAAAACTGAAAATTACATTGAAAACACTGACAATACTATGCCTTAAAATCGTTAAACGTTAATAATTTTTACAAATCTAGTCTAATATTTGTGGAATTTCGACAAATGATGCTTAAAATCAATAAAAATCTGTGATTAGCTCATAAGTTGACTGTGTCTCATGAAAAGGATTTTTTCAGAGCACATAAATTTAAGAAAACTGAAAATAACATTGAGAAGTCAGCCAAATTCAGTGCCTTAATATAGTTAAACATTAATAATTTTGACAAATCTAGTCCAATATCTGCGAAATTGGGACAGATGATGTATAACAACAATAAAAATCTGTGATAACCTCATCAGTTGACTGTTTCTCATGAAAAAGATTTTTTCAGATGATATAATTTAGAAAACTGAATGTTACATTAAAAAGACTGCCAAAGTCAATGACTTCAAATAGTTAAATATTTATAATTTTGACAAATCTAGCCCAATATTTGTGAGATTTGTACAAATGATGCTTAACAAGAATAAAAATCTGTGATAAGCTCATCAGTTGACTAGGTCCAATGAAAAAGATTTTTTTAGGAAAATAAATTTGAAAAAACTGAAAATAACATTAAACAGACTGCCAATTTCCATGGTATAAAATAGTTAAACATTAATAATTTTGACAAATTTTGTCCAATATTTGTGGAATTTGGGCAAATGATGCTGAACAATAATAAAAATCAGTGATAAGCTTATCAGTTGACTGTGTGTAATTGAAGTGTAATTGTCCTCTGAAAAAATTATATACCCATTCAAGACTTCTCCTTACTACCAATACCAGATGCAGATTCCTCCTTACAATCAGTTTCTGGAAGCGGGTTTAGCACACCATTTGACAATGTCCTAAAGCTTGCCACATGCCATCTATTGTACACATGGGTGAGACAAACCATTGCTCTTGCTGTTGGCTTTCACTGCGTGTTTTTTCTTCAGGAATTATCCATGACCAGACAGGAAGAATCAGTTCATCAAAAAACCCACCACGCTGTATGGAAAAGGTCACCTGGAAAAAGAACAATATATTTGAAAAAAGTGAAAATTAAATTTTTACAATTGACAAATTTTACAGATTAAAATAGTTCAACATTAATAACTTTGATAAAGTTAAGCTTAACAGTTGACTGTCTCTAATAAAAAGGATATTTTCGGAACTGAAAGTAACACTGAAAAGACGGCCAAATTCCACGACTTCAAATAGTTAAACGTTAATAATTTTGACAAATCAAGTCCAATATTTTGAAATTTGTACAAGAAATGCTTAACAACAATAAAAATCTGTGATAACCTCATCAGTTGACTGTTTCTCATGAAAAATATTTTTTCGGACGATATAATTTAGAAAACTGAATGTTACTTTGGAAAGACTGCCAAAGTCCATGACTTCAAATAGTTAAATATTAATAATTTTGACAAATCTAGTCTAATATTTGTGAAATTTGTACAAATGATGCTCAGCAACAATAAAAATCTGTGATAAGCTCATCAGTTGACTGGGTCCGATGAAAAAGATTTTTTTAGGACAATAAATTTGAAAAAATTGAAAATAACAAACTAACAGACTGCCAATTTCCATGGTATAAAATAGTTAAACATGAATAATTTTGACAAATTTTGTCAAATATTTGTGGAATTTGGGCAAATGATGCTGAACAATAATAAAAATCTGTGATAAGCTTATCAGTTGACTGTGTGTAATTGAAGTGTAATTGTCCTAAAAATATATATATATATATTCCCATTCAAGACTTCTCCTTACTACCAATACCAGATGCAGATTCTTCCTTAAAATCTGTTTCTGGAAGCGGGTTTAGCACACCATTTGACATTTTCTACAGGAATTAGCCATGATCAGACAAGAAGAAACAGTTCATCAAAAAACCCACCACGCTGTATGGAAAAGGTCACCTGGAAAAAGAACAATATATTTGAAAAAAGTGAAAATTAAATTTTAAAAATTGACAAATTTTACAGATTAAAATAATTAAACATTAATAACTTTGATAAAGTTAAGTTTAACAATTATGTCTCTAATGAAATGGATATTTTCGGAACTGAAAGTAACACTGAAAAGACTGCCAAATACCATGACTTCAAATAGTTAAACGTTAATAATTTTGACAAATCAAGTCTAATGTCTGTGAAATTTGGGGACATGATGCATAACAACAATAAAAATCTGTGACAAGCTCATCAGTTGACTGTGTCTCATGAAAAATATTTTTTCAGAGCATATAAATTTGAGAAAACTGAAAATTATATTGAGAAGTCTGCCAAATGCGGTGCCTTAATATAGTTAAACGTTAATAATTTTGACAAATCAAGTCCAATATTTTGAAATTTGTACAAGAAATGCTTAACATCAATAAAAATCTGTGAAAAGCAAATCAGTTGACAATGTTCAATGAAAAAGATTTTTTCAGAACATATAAATTTGAGAAAACTGAAAATGACATTGAAAACACTGACAATGCTATGCCTTAAAATCGTTAAACGTTAATAATTTTTACAAATCTAGTCTAATATTTGTGGAATTTCGACAAATGATGCTTAAAATCAATAAAAATCTCTGATTAGCTCATAAGTTGACTGTGTCTCATGAAAAGTATTTTTTCAGAGCATATAAATTTGAGAAAACTGAAAATAACATTGAGAAGTCAGCCAAATTTAGTGCCTTAATATAGTTAAACGTTAATAATTTTGACAAATCTAGTCCAATATCTGCGAAATTGGGACAGATGATGTATAACAACAATAAAAATCTGTGATAACCTCATCAGTTGACTGTTTCTCATGAAAAAGATTTTTTCGGATGATATAATTTAGAAAACTGAATGTTACATTAAAAAGACTGCCAAAGTCAATGACTTCAAATAGTTAAATATTTATAATTTTGACAAATCTAGCCCAATATTTGTGAAATTTGTGCAAATGATGCTTAACAAGAATAAAAATCTGTGATAAGCTCATCAGTTGACTAGGTCCAATGAAAAAGATTTTTTTAGGAAAATAAATTTGAAAAAACTGAAAATAACATTAAACAGACTGCCAATTTCCATGGTATAAAATAGTTAAACATTAATAATTTTGACAAATTTTGTCCAATATTTGTGGAATTTGGGCAAATGATGCTGAACAATAATAAAAATCAGTGATAAGCTTATCAGTTGACTGTGTGTAATTGAAGTGTAATTGTCCTCTGAAAAAATTATATACCCATTCAAGACTTCTCCTTACTACCAATACCAGATGCAGATTCCTCCTTACAATCAGTTTCTGGAAGCGGGTTTAGCACACCATTTGACAATGTCCTAAAGCTTGCCACATGCCATCTATTGTACACATGGGTGAGACAAACCATTGCTCTTGCTGTTGGCTTTCACTGCGTGTTTTTTCTTCAGGAATTATCCATGACCAGACAGGAAGAATCAGTTCATCAAAAAACCCACCACGCTGTATGGAAAAGGTCACCTGGAAAAAGAACAATATATTTGAAAAAAGTGAAAATTAAATTTTTACAATTGACAAATTTTACAGATTAAAATAGTTCAACATTAATAACTTTGATAAAGTTAAGCTTAACAGTTGACTGTCTCTAATAAAAAGGATATTTTCGGAACTGAAAGTAACACTGAAAAGACGGCCAAATTCCACGACTTCAAATAGTTAAACGTTAATAATTTTGACAAATCAAGTCCTATATCTGTGAAATCTGGAGAGATGATGCATAACAACAATAAAAATCTGTGATAAGCAAATCAGTTGACAATGTCCAATGAAAAAGATTTTTTCAGAACATATAAATTTGAGAAAACTGAAAATTACTTTGAAAAGACTGCCAAAGTCCACGACTTCAAATAGTTAAATATTAATAATTTTGACAAATCTAGTCCAATATTTGTGAAATTTGTACAAATGATGCTAAACAACAATAAAAATCTGTGATAAGCTCATCAGTTGACTGGGTCCGATGAAAAAGATTTTTTTAGTGCAATAAATTTGAAAAAACTGAAAATGACATTGAAAACACTGACAATGCTATGCCTTAAAATCGTTAAACGTTAATAATTTTTACAAATCTAGTCTAATATTTGTGGAATTTTGACAAATGATGCTTACAATCAATAAAAATCTGTGATAAGCTCATAAGTTGACTGTGTCTCATGAAAAGGATTTTTTCAGAGCATATAAATTTGAGAAAACTGAAAATAACATTGAGAAGTCAGCCAAATTTAGTGCCTTAATATAGTTAAACGTTAATAATTTTGACAAATCTAGTCCAATATCTGCGAAATTGGGACAGATGATGTATAACAACAATAAAAATCTGTGATAACCTCATCAGTTGACTGTTTCTCATGAAAAATATTTTTTCGGACGATATAATTTAGAAAACTGAATGTTACATTGGAAAGACTGCCAAAGTCCATGACTTCAAATAGTTAAATATTAATAATTTTGACAAATCTAGTCTAATATTTGTGAAATTTGTACAAATGATGCTAAACAACAATAAAAATCTGTGATAAGCTCATCAGTTGACTGGGTCCGATGAAAAAGATTTTTTTAGGACAATAAATTTGAAAAAACTGAAAATAACAAACTAACAGACTACCAATTTCCATGGTATAAAATAGTTAAACATGAATAATTTTGACAAATTTTGTCGAATATTTGTGGAATTTGAAAATGATGCTTAAAATCAATAAAAATCTGTGATAAGCTTATCAGTTGACTGTGTGTAATTGAAGTGTAATTGTCCTAAAAAAAAATATATATATATATACCCATTCAAGACTTCTCCTTACTACCAATACCAGATGCAGATTCCTCCTTAAAATCGGTTTCTGGAAGCGGGTTTAGCACACCATTTGACATTTTCTACAGGAATTAGCCATGATCAGACAAGAAGAATCAGTTCATCAAAAAACCCACCACGCTGTATGGAAAAGGTCACCTGGAAAAAGAACAATATATTTGAAAAAAGTGAAAATTAAATTTTAAAAATTGACAAATTTTACAGATTAAAATAGTTCAACATTAATAACTTTGATAAAGTTAAGCTTAACAGTTGACTGTCTCTAATGAAATGGATATTTTCGGAACTGAAAGTAACACTGAAAAGACTGCCAAATTCCATGACTTCAAATAGTTAAACGTTAATAATTTTGACAAATCAAGACTAATTAATGTGAAATTTGGGGACATGATGCATAACAACAATAAAAATCTGTGACATGACATTGTGGAATTTTGACAAATGATGCTTACAATCAATAAAAATCTGTGATTAGCTCATAAGTTGACTGTGTCTTATGAAAAGGATTTTTTCAGAGCACATAAATTTAAGAAAACTGAAAATAACATTGAGAAGTCAGCCAAATTCAGTGCCTTAATATAGTTAAACATTAATAATTTTGACAAATCTAGTCCAATATCTGCAAAATTGGGACAGATGATGTACAACAACAATAAAAATCTGTGATAACCTCATCAGTTGACTGTTTCTCATGAAAAAGATTTTTTCGGATGATATAATTTAGAAAACTGAATGTTACATTGAAAAGACTGCCAAAGTCAATGACTTCAAATAGTTAAATATTTATAATTTTGACAAATCTAGCCCAATATTTGTGAAATTTGTACAAATGATGCTTAACAGCAATAAAAATCTGTGATAAGCTCATCAGTTGACTAGGTCCGATAAAAAAGATTTTTTTAGGAAAATAAATTTGAAAAAACTAAAAATAACACTAAACAGACCACCAATTTCCATGGTATAAAAAAGTTAAACATTAATAATTTTGACAAATTTTGTCCAATATTTGTGGAATTTGGGCAAATGATGCTGAACAATAATAAAAATCAGTGATAAGCTTATCAGTTGACTGTGTGTAATTGAAGTGTAATTGTCCTCTGAAAAAATTATATACCCATTCAAGACTTCTCCTTACTACCAATACCAGATGCAGATTCCTCCTTACAATCAGTTTCTGGAAGCGGGTTTAGCACACCATTTGACAATGTCCTAAAGCTTGCCACATGCCATCTATTGTACACATGGGTGAGACAAACCATTGCTCTTGCTGTTGGCTTTCACTGCGTGTTTTTTCTTCAGGAATTATCCATGACCAGACAGGAAGAATCAGTTCATCAAAAAACCCACCACGCTGTATGGAAAAGGTCACCTGGAAAAAGAACAATATATTTGAAAAAAGTGAAAATTAAATTTTTACAATTGACAAATTTTACAGATTAAAATAGTTCAACATTAATAACTTTGATAAAGTTAAGCTTAACAGTTGACTGTCTCTAATAAAAAGGATATTTTCGGAACTGAAAGTAACACTGAAAAGACGGCCAAATTCCACGACTTCAAATAGTTAAACGTTAATAATTTTGACAAATCAAGTCCAATATTTTGAAATTTGTACAAGAAATGCTTAACAACAATAAAAATCTGTGATAACCTCATCAGTTGACTGTTTCTCATGAAAAATATTTTTTCGGACGATATAATTTAGAAAACTGAATGTTACTTTGGAAAGACTGCCAAAGTCCATGACTTCAAATAGTTAAATATTAATAATTTTGACAAATCTAGTCTAATATTTGTGAAATTTGTACAAATGATGCTCAGCAACAATAAAAATCTGTGATAAGCTCATCAGTTGACTGGGTCCGATGAAAAAGATTTTTTTAGGACAATAAATTTGAAAAAATTGAAAATAACAAACTAACAGACTGCCAATTTCCATGGTATAAAATAGTTAAACATGAATAATTTTGACAAATTTTGTCAAATATTTGTGGAATTTGGGCAAATGATGCTGAACAATAATAAAAATCTGTGATAAGCTTATCAGTTGACTGTGTGTAATTGAAGTGTAATTGTCCTAAAAATATATATATATATATTCCCATTCAAGACTTCTCCTTACTACCAATACCAGATGCAGATTCTTCCTTAAAATCTGTTTCTGGAAGCGGGTTTAGCACACCATTTGACATTTTCTACAGGAATTAGCCATGATCAGACAAGAAGAAACAGTTCATCAAAAAACCCACCACGCTGTATGGAAAAGGTCACCTGGAAAAAGAACAATATATTTGAAAAAAGTGAAAATTAAATTTTAAAAATTGACAAATTTTACAGATTAAAATAATTAAACATTAATAACTTTGATAAAGTTAAGTTTAACAATTATGTCTCTAATGAAATGGATATTTTCGGAACTGAAAGTAACACTGAAAAGACTGCCAAATACCATGACTTCAAATAGTTAAACGTTAATAATTTTGACAAATCAAGTCTAATGTCTGTGAAATTTGGGGACATGATGCATAACAACAATAAAAATCTGTGACAAGCTCATCAGTTGACTGTGTCTCATGAAAAATATTTTTTCAGAGCATATAAATTTGAGAAAACTGAAAATTATATTGAGAAGTCTGCCAAATGCGGTGCCTTAATATAGTTAAACGTTAATAATTTTGACAAATCAAGTCCAATATTTTGAAATTTGTACAAGAAATGCTTAACATCAATAAAAATCTGTGAAAAGCAAATCAGTTGACAATGTTCAATGAAAAAGATTTTTTCAGAACATATAAATTTGAGAAAACTGAAAATGACATTGAAAACACTGACAATGCTATGCCTTAAAATCGTTAAACGTTAATAATTTTTACAAATCTAGTCTAATATTTGTGGAATTTCGACAAATGATGCTTAAAATCAATAAAAATCTCTGATTAGCTCATAAGTTGACTGTGTCTCATGAAAAGTATTTTTTCAGAGCATATAAATTTGAGAAAACTGAAAATAACATTGAGAAGTCAGCCAAATTTAGTGCCTTAATATAGTTAAACGTTAATAATTTTGACAAATCTAGTCCAATATCTGCGAAATTGGGACAGATGATGTATAACAACAATAAAAATCTGTGATAACCTCATCAGTTGACTGTTTCTCATGAAAAAGATTTTTTCGGATGATATAATTTAGAAAACTGAATGTTACATTAAAAAGACTGCCAAAGTCAATGACTTCAAATAGTTAAATATTTATAATTTTGACAAATCTAGCCCAATATTTGTGAAATTTGTGCAAATGATGCTTAACAAGAATAAAAATCTGTGATAAGCTCATCAGTTGACTAGGTCCAATGAAAAAGATTTTTTTAGGAAAATAAATTTGAAAAAACTGAAAATAACATTAAACAGACTGCCAATTTCCATGGTATAAAATAGTTAAACATTAATAATTTTGACAAATTTTGTCCAATATTTGTGGAATTTGGGCAAATGATGCTGAACAATAATAAAAATCAGTGATAAGCTTATCAGTTGACTGTGTGTAATTGAAGTGTAATTGTCCTCTGAAAAAATTATATACCCATTCAAGACTTCTCCTTACTACCAATACCAGATGCAGATTCCTCCTTACAATCAGTTTCTGGAAGCGGGTTTAGCACACCATTTGACAATGTCCTAAAGCTTGCCACATGCCATCTATTGTACACATGGGTGAGACAAACCATTGCTCTTGCTGTTGGCTTTCACTGCGTGTTTTTTCTTCAGGAATTATCCATGACCAGACAGGAAGAATCAGTTCATCAAAAAACCCACCACGCTGTATGGAAAAGGTCACCTGGAAAAAGAACAATATATTTGAAAAAAGTGAAAATTAAATTTTTACAATTGACAAATTTTACAGATTAAAATAGTTCAACATTAATAACTTTGATAAAGTTAAGCTTAACAGTTGACTGTCTCTAATAAAAAGGATATTTTCGGAACTGAAAGTAACACTGAAAAGACGGCCAAATTCCACGACTTCAAATAGTTAAACGTTAATAATTTTGACAAATCAAGTCCAATATCTGTGAAATCTGGAGAGATGATGCATAACAACAATAAAAATCTGTGATAAGCAAATCAGTTGACAATGTCCAATGAAAAAGATTTTTTCAGAACATATAAATTTGAGAAAACTGAAAATTACTTTGAAAAGACTGCCAAAGTCCACGACTTCAAATAGTTAAATATTAATAATTTTGACAAATCTAGTCCAATATTTGTGAAATTTGTACAAATGATGCTAAACAACAATAAAAATCTGTGATAAGCTCATCAGTTGACTGGGTCCGATGAAAAAGATTTTTTTAGTGCAATAAATTTGAAAAAACTGAAAATGACATTGAAAACACTGACAATGCTATGCCTTAAAATCGTTAAACGTTAATAATTTTTACAAATCTAGTCTAATATTTGTGGAATTTTGACAAATGATGCTTACAATCAATAAAAATCTGTGATAAGCTCATAAGTTGACTGTGTCTCATGAAAAGGATTTTTTCAGAGCATATAAATTTGAGAAAACTGAAAATAACATTGAGAAGTCAGCCAAATTTAGTGCCTTAATATAGTTAAACGTTAATAATTTTGACAAATCTAGTCCAATATCTGCGAAATTGGGACAGATGATGTATAACAACAATAAAAATCTGTGATAACCTCATCAGTTGACTGTTTCTCATGAAAAATATTTTTTCGGACGATATAATTTAGAAAACTGAATGTTACATTGGAAAGACTGCCAAAGTCCATGACTTCAAATAGTTAAATATTAATAATTTTGACAAATCTAGTCTAATATTTGTGAAATTTGTACAAATGATGCTAAACAACAATAAAAATCTGTGATAAGCTCATCAGTTGACTGGGTCCGATGAAAAAGATTTTTTTAGGACAATAAATTTGAAAAAACTGAAAATAACAAACTAACAGACTACCAATTTCCATGGTATAAAATAGTTAAACATGAATAATTTTGACAAATTTTGTCGAATATTTGTGGAATTTGAAAATGATGCTTAAAATCAATAAAAATCTGTGATAAGCTTATCAGTTGACTGTGTGTAATTGAAGTGTAATTGTCCTAAAAAAAAAAATATATATATATACCCATTCAAGACTTCTCCTTACTACCAATACCAGATGCAGATTCCTCCTTAAAATCGGTTTCTGGAAGCGGGTTTAGCACACCATTTGACATTTTCTACAGGAATTAGCCATGATCAGACAAGAAGAATCAGTTCATCAAAAAACCCACCACGCTGTATGGAAAAGGTCACCTGGAAAAAGAACAATATATTTGAAAAAAGTGAAAATTAAATTTTAAAAATTGACAAATTTTACAGATTAAAATAGTTCAACATTAATAACTTTGATAAAGTTAAGCTTAACAGTTGACTGTCTCTAATGAAATGGATATTTTCGGAACTGAAAGTAACACTGAAAAGACTGCCAAATTCCATGACTTCAAATAGTTAAACGTTAATAATTTTGACAAATCAAGACTAATTAATGTGAAATTTGGGGACATGATGCATAACAACAATAAAAATCTGTGACATGACATTGTGGAATTTTGACAAATGATGCTTACAATCAATAAAAATCTGTGATTAGCTCATAAGTTGACTGTGTCTTATGAAAAGGATTTTTTCAGAGCACATAAATTTAAGAAAACTGAAAATAACATTGAGAAGTCAGCCAAATTCAGTGCCTTAATATAGTTAAACATTAATAATTTTGACAAATCTAGTCCAATATCTGCAAAATTGGGACAGATGATGTACAACAACAATAAAAATCTGTGATAACCTCATCAGTTGACTGTTTCTCATGAAAAAGATTTTTTCGGATGATATAATTTAGAAAACTGAATGTTACATTGAAAAGACTGCCAAAGTCAATGACTTCAAATAGTTAAATATTTATAATTTTGACAAATCTAGCCCAATATTTGTGAAATTTGTACAAATGATGCTTAACAGCAATAAAAATCTGTGATAAGCTCATCAGTTGACTAGGTCCGATAAAAAAGATTTTTTTAGGAAAATAAATTTGAAAAAACTAAAAATAACACTAAACAGACCACCAATTTCCATGGTATAAAAAAGTTAAACATTAATAATTTTGACAAATTTTGTCCAATATTTGTGGAATTTGGGCAAATGATGCTGAACAATAATAAAAATCAGTGATAAGCTTATCAGTTGACTGTGTGTAATTGAAGTGTAATTGTCCTCTGAAAAAAATATATACCCATTCAAGACTTCTCCTTACTACCAATACCAGATGCAGATTCCTCCTTACAATCAGTTTCTGGAAGCGGGTTTAGCACACCATTTGACAATGTCCTAAAGATTGCCACATGCCATCTATTGTACACATGGGTGAGACAAACCATTGCTCTTGCTGTTGTCTTTCACTGCGTGTTTTTTCTTCAGGAATTATCCATGACCAGACAGGAAGAATCAGTTCATCAAAAAACCCACCACACTGTATGGAAAAGGTCACCTGGAAAAAGAACAATATATTTGAAAAAAGTGAAAATTAAATTTTTACAATTGACAAATTTTACAGATTAAAATAGTTCAACATTAATAACTTTGATAAAGTTAAGCTTAACAGTTGACTGTCTCTAATAAAAAGGATATTTTCGGAACTGAAAGTAACACTGAAAAGACGGCCAAATTCCACGACTTCAAATAGTTAAACGTTAATAATTTTGACAAATCAAGTCCAATATCTGTGAAATCTGGAGAGATGATGCATAACAACAATAAAAATCTGTGATAAGCAAATCAGTTGACAATGTCCAATGAAAAAGATTTTTTCAGAACATATAAATTTGAGAAAACTGAAAATTACTTTGAAAAGACTGCCAAAGTCCACGACTTCAAATAGTTAAATATTAATAATTTTGACAAATCTAGTCCAATATTTGTGAAATTTGTACAAATGATGCTAAACAACAATAAAAATCTGTGATAAGCTCATCAGTTGACTGGGTCCGATGAAAAAGATTTTTTTAGTGCAATAAATTTGAAAAAACTGAAAATGACATTGAAAACACTGACAATGCTATGCCTTAAAATCGTTAAACGTTAATAATTTTTACAAATCTAGTCTAATATTTGTGGAATTTTGACAAATGATGCTTACAATCAATAAAAATCTGTGATAAGCTCATAAGTTGACTGTGTCTCATGAAAAGGATTTTTTCAGAGCATATAAATTTGAGAAAACTGAAAATAACATTGAGAAGTCAGCCAAATTTAGTGCCTTAATATAGTTAAACGTTAATAATTTTGACAAATCTAGTCCAATATCTGCGAAATTGGGACAGATGATGTATAACAACAATAAAAATCTGTGATAACCTCATCAGTTGACTGTTTCTCATGAAAAATATTTTTTCGGACGATATAATTTAGAAAACTGAATGTTACATTGGAAAGACTGCCAAAGTCCATGACTTCAAATAGTTAAATATTAATAATTTTGACAAATCTAGTCCAATATTTGTGAAATTTGTACAAATGATGCTAAACAACAATAAAAATCTGTGATAAGCTCATCAGTTGACTGGGTCCGATGAAAAAGATTTTTTTAGGACAATAAATTTGAAAAAACTGAAAATAACAAACTAACAGACTACCAATTTCCATGGTATAAAATAGTTAAACATGAATAATTTTGACAAATTTTGTCGAATATTTGTGGAATTTGAAAATGATGCTTAAAATCAATAAAAATCTGTGATAAGCTTATCAGTTGACTGTGTGTAATTGAAGTGTAATTGTCCTAAAAATATATATATATATATTCCCATTCAAGACTTCTCCTTACTACCAATACCAGATGCAGATTCTTCCTTAAAATCGGTTTCTGGAAGCGGGTTTAGCACACCATTTGACATTTTCTACAGGAATTAGCCATGATCAGACAAGAAGAATCAGTTCATCAAAAAACCCACCACGCTGTATGGAAAAGGTCACCTGGAAAAAGAACAATATATTTGAAAAAAGTGAAAATTAAATTTTAAAAATTGACAAATTTTACAGATTAAAATAGTTCAACATTAATAACTTTGATAAAGTTAAGCTTAACAGTTGACTGTCTCTAATGAAATGGATATTTTCGGAACTGAAAGTAACACTGAAAAGACTGCCAAATACCATGACTTCAAATAGTTAAACGTTAATAATTTTGACAAATCAAGTCTAATGTCTGTGAAATTTGGGGACATGATGCATAACAACAATAAAAATCTGTGACAAGCTCATCAGTTGACTGTGTCTCATGAAAAATATTTTTTCAGAGCATATAAATTTGAGAAAACTGAAAATTATATTGAGAAGTCTGCCAAATGCGGTGCCTTAATATAGTTAAACGTTAATAATTTTGACAAATCAAGTCCAATATTTTGAAATTTGTACAAGAAATGCTTAACATCAATAAAAATCTGTGAAAAGCAAATCAGTTGACAATGTTCAATGAAAAAGATTTTTTCAGAACATATAAATTTGAGAAAACTGAAAATTACATTGAAAACACTGACAATGCTATGCCTTAAAATCGTTAAACGTTAATAATTTTTACAAATCTAGTCTAATATTTGTGGAATTTCGACAAATGATGCTTAAAATCAATAAAAATCTGTGATTAGCTCATAAGTTGACTGTGTCTCATGAAAAGTATTTTTTCAGAGCATATAAATTTGAGAAAACTGAAAATAACATTGAGAAGTCAGCCAAATTTAGTGCCTTAATATAGTTAAACGTTAATAATTTTGACAAATCTAGTCGAATATCTGCGAAATTTGGACAGATGATGTATAACAACAATAAAAATCTGTGATAACCTCATCAGTTGACTGTTTCTCATGAAAAAGATTTTTTCGGACGATATAATTTAGAAAACTGAATGTTACATTGGAAAGACTGCCAAAGTCCATGACTTCAAATAGTTAAATATTAATAATTTTGACAAATCTAGTCCAATATTTGTGAAATTTGTACAAATGATGCTAAACAACAATAAAAATCTGTGATAAGCTCATCAGTTGACTGGGTCCGATGAAAAAGATTTTTTTAGGACAATAAATTTGAAAAAACTGAAAATAACAAACTAACAGACTGCCAATTTCCATGGTATAAAATAGTTAAACATGAATAATTTTGACAAATTTTGTCGAATATTTGTGGAATTTGAAAATGATGCTGAACAATAATAAAAACCTGTGATAAGCTTATCAGTTGACTGTGTGTAATTGAAGTGTATTGTCCTCAAAAAAATAAATATATATATATATACCCATTCAAGACTTCTCCTTACTACCAATACCAGATGCAGATTCCTCCTTAAAATCGGTTTCTGGAAGCGGGTTTAGCACACCATTTGACATTTTCTACAGGAATTAGCCATGACCAGACAAGAAGAATCACTTCATCAAAAAACCCACCACGCTGTATGGAAAAGGTCACCTGGAAAAAGAACAATATATTTGAAAAAAGTGAAAATTAAATTTTTACAATTGACAAATTTTACAGATTAAAATAATTAAACATTAATAACTTTGATAAAGTTAAGCTTAACAGTTGACTGTCTCTAATGAAATGGATATTTTCGGAACTGAAAGTAACACTAAAAAGACTGCCAAATTCCATGACTTCAAATAGTTAAAGCTTATCAGTTGACTGTGTGTAATTGAAGTGTAATTGTCCTCTGAAAAAAATATATACCCATTCAAGACTTCTCCTTACTACCAATACCATATGCAGATTCCTCCTTACAATCGGTTTCTGGAAGCGGGTTTAGCACACCATTTGACAATGTCCTAAAGCTTGCCACATGCCATCTATTGTACACATGGATGAGACAAACCATTGCTCTTGCTGTTGTCTATCACTGCCTGTTTTTTTTTTCACAGGAAATAGCCATGACCAGACAGGAAGAATCAGTTCATCAAAAAACCCACCACGCTGTATGGAAAAGGTCACCTGGAAAAAGAACAATATATTTGAAATAAGTGAAAATTAAATTTTTAAAATTGACAAATTTTACAGATTAAAATAGTTCAACATTAATAACTTTGATAAACTTAAGCTTAACAGTTGACTGTCTCTAAAATAAAAAGGATATTTTCGGAACTTTCCATGACTTCAAATAGTTAAACGTTAATAATTTTGACAAATCAAGTCCAATATCTGTGAAATTTGGAGACATGATGCATAACAACAATAAAAATCTGTTGACTGTGTCTCATGAAAAATATTTTTTCAGAGCATATAAATTTGAGAAAACTTAAAATTATATTGAGAAGTCTGCCAAATGCAGTGCCTTAATATAGTTAAATGTTAATAATTTTGACAAATCTAGTCAAATATTTGTGAAATTTGTAAGATTCATGCTTAACATCAATAAAAATCTGTGAAAAGCAAATCAGTTGACAAAGTCCAATGAAAAAGCTTTTTTTAGAGCATATAAATTTGAGAAAACTGAAAATAACATTGAGAAGTCAGCCAAATTCAGTGCCTTAATATAGTTAAACATTAATAATTTTGACAAATCTAGTCCAATATCTGCAAATATCTGCAATATCTGGACAGATGATGTATAACAACAATAAAAATCTGTGATAACCTCGTCAGTTGACTGTTTCTCATGAAAGTTTTTTTTCTGACAATATAATTTAGAAAACTGAATGTTTCATTGAAAAGACTGCCAAAGTCCATGACTTCAAATAGTTAAATGTTAAGAATTTTGACAAATCTAGTCCAATGTTTGTGAAATTTGTACAAATGATGCTGAAAATCAATAAAAATCTGTGATAAGCTCATTAGTTGACTGGGTCCAATGAAAAAGATTTTAAGGAAAATAAATTTGAGAAAACTGAAAATAACACTGAAAAGACTGCCAAATTTCATGGTATAAAATAGTTAAACATTAATAATTTTGACAATTTTGTTTTCTTGATATTTTAAAGATGTAAAAGTACAATTGAAACTCAAGTGGATAAAGTGGATCATTTAAAATAATGAAAATACTCCAAGAAAATTTTGATGCCAGAATCATTTTCTGCATGATCAATTTCTGGTCTTTGAATTAATAATTTTTTTAAAGGGAGGAGAGAAATTAGCATTGTGCCAATATTAGATTGTTTTAATGTAAATAAACAAA